>NC_052049.1:169005467-169334217 GCF_903992535.2 Arvicola amphibius | reverse complement strand
ACCACAGCTGGGGCTCCCAAACAGCAGACACCAATGACGCCAGCTCCAGCAGCCCTTCTGTTCCCAGAGCTTGAGAAGAGCTGAGTTTTTCTGGCCCCACATGTGGGTAGGAAAGGTCCAGGACTGGAGATGGGCCAGGTGCCTTCCTAGTCAGGCCTCCTGCTCCATGTGATCTGGGCAGTGGCCTGCAGTACTATGGTGGGGTGTAGGGAAGCAGGAGGAAACCGGATGAATCAGAATCAAGAACACACAGACCCTAGGGATGCATGTAGGACGTGCTAAGAACTTAAAAATAATTTGGGAGTGTTTTTTTCCTGAAACGAAGCCCTTCCTGGGGAGTGTTCTCTACAGAAGCAGCAGAAGTCAGCAGAGAGTTCAGTCCCAAGGTGTGACATTATTACAGGGACCAGGTAAGTGTTATCTTCAGGGTCACAGCAGCAGCAAAAAATCCTTGGGGGAGGAAGAGGTGGAACCCGGTGCCCCTCCCTTTAGCTCCCCATGGGAAGCACTGGGATACTGGGACTTGCTGATGGAGGTCCTCCAGCAAGCACCACTCAGAACCTTCCTTTTCTTGACTGCCCCACAGGGCTACAGTCCTCTTCTTGGCCTTCACGGTCACAATATCCTGTGCCCAAGAACCAGAAGCAGTCTGACAGACCCACCAGCCTTTGACTGGACTTGGTCAGAACCCTGGGATGGATAGTACCATGAGCAGTCAAGCATCCTGGCTCTGGAAGCCCCAGGGAAGACAGCGAGCCCTTTAAGTCCTAGGGAGGCTGTGGTGCTGGCCTGTGCTGGAGGCAGTAAGCACTCCTTCCCTGACTCCTTGGTCTCTGTCTTCCCCTCTGGCTACACCTGTGGCTCCCTCCTGACCTACTCACCAGACTCATGAGAGAGAGGGGTGGGGTTCCAAAGGCCTCCACTGCTCTGCTCTGTGTGCCCCTCCCTGCTCATCACAAGGCCAGGGGGATGTTTCTCTCCCTCTCTTAGAGTTAGCCAGAACTTTATCTGCCCGTCCCCCAGGACTTGGCTCTGGTGCACAGGTCAGTTACAGCAACCTATTCCTGAACTGGGGCTGGGTCTCTAGCTCCCACCCTTGCCTATCCTAGAAATGGGGATACAGAGACCCCGAAGAGGCTGAACAAGTCAAAGTGGTGCCTTTGTCCTCTGCTGAGCTCCAACACAGAGACGAGCCGTCCCCCACCCTGACCTCAGAGATGATAGATCCAGTACTGTTCTAGGGGTTGTCAATGCAGACAAAGCAATCAGGGCTACATCCCTGCTACCAAAGCTATACCAGGTGGTGTTCCACTGCAGTGGAAGACTGCCAAGACAGGAAGGGCAGGGAGCAAAGGTCACGGGTCATCAAGGTTGAAAACCAGTCCCCAGCTGATCCCAACAGGCCGCTCTTTCCAGTTAGGGGTGTGCTCAGGGGTGGCAGTTCTCCACCCCCGACCAGGCTCCTGGCTCTCAACCCTGGCTTTTGGAGCAGTCAGTTTAAGATTAGGTTTTGGTCTCCAAGGCAGGGAAGAGCACTTTCTCTTCAGCTGTGTTGTACTCTCAAATCTCCTCATCTTGAAGGGGAGACAGCAGCAGTGGAGGAAGTGGGGGGGGGGGTGAGCAAGGGAGGACTGGCAGGAGGCTGATCAGAGAGCCAATACCTGCTTCTTATTGCATGCTGCATCTGCCTGAGCAGCTGGCAGAGGAAAGTCTGGAAGGCCCTACTACAACCTAAAACACCCCTGCCCCCAAGGTCAGAGTAGCCAGGAGCACCAGCCTACTGTGGAGGCTAGGCAGACAGGGGAGTTCAAAGTGGCTATTTCTGGGACATCTGAGGGCAGTGTGAGACAAGGCTTCGAGTCTTCCCCTATTCCTCTCATTGTCCTGAGGCTTTTCTCTGAAGATCAAACTGAGAGAATACACCCACCCAACTAGGCAGGCCAGACGAGGCAGAGGACTGAACTTAGACCCCCGGAAGCCCACTCTATGCTCTGAACGTCCTCTGTTGGGCCAAGTTCAGTCACTTGGACCTTCAAATTAGGACTTTCGTCTCCTAATCCATGAGCATGGGCCTCCTGTTGAAGCCTCCCTGGGTCCCCACTCTCTACAAGACAGGCTCAGATACTGGCGTGGGAAGTCAAGGGAGGCCCCTTAGGTCTGGCCCTGACATCAGTAGGCTCGAGCCCTACACCTGCTACTCTCCCATGCCTGTAGGCTACCAGGTTGCCCGCAGCCCTGAACCATGCCCAGTTCTCCAGAGGCCCCAAACCTTCTACTGTCTTGGTAGAGCGGAGCCCTTTGACCCCTGCATCTCCATGCCTGCAGGTGCTCTCCCGCTTGTCCTAAAACCTCTGAGAACTTCCGATGGCTCCCTCAAGCAGACCATGGCCACAGCCTTGCTTCTGTATACACTGCTTCCTATTTATAATGGCTGGGGTGTCTTCCCACTTACCTCAGGCCAAGTGCCGCTCTGAACATTCCACAGGCCCTAAGTCACATCACACACAGCTTCTGCCCCTGTTTGTTGGGAAAGATGAAGTGCTCTTCCCATGAGGGGCTTTGGTGGCCTTGAAGGGGTAGGCTGGTGAGCTGGTGCCACTTCCTGCCACCGAGGAGGGATGAGTAAGGGCAAACATTAAGCCAGAGGCCCAGGTCTCCTCCTTGCTGAGTAGAGGCTGCCTCTGGGCTTTACTGGGTCCACGGACGCCTCCTCCTCACAAAGCCTCCTTCTCTTCTGTTGTCAAATGGAAAAGCCACTGTGCCACGCTGAGGCTGTGTGCTGCAGCATACCTGCAGAAATGCTCCGTGCACCTATGTGCCTTCCCTAACAGCTGCACGGTGAGGAGGGGAGGGGAGGTTTCCGTCACGATTTTACTGACAAAGCCAGCTGGCACTTGGGCTTTAACCGTGTGCCGTGTACTCACACATTTGATCTTTGTGAAATTCCAGCAAGGTCATGAACTAAGGAAAAGGAGCATGCGTGGTCCTACTGCACCCCAAACACCATCCAGACAGTGAGGGCAGAAGCCCAGGACTCGGGAAGTCTGACATAGTGATGGTTGGAGCAGGAGCTTAGGTAGGGTCACCAACACTGCCTTGGTTCTGGCTCTTTCCTTATCTGAGCCCTGGGTGCCTGAGAGCTGTCACCTTCCTGGCTACCTTCATCTTAGGTCATCCATATGTGGAAGAAATGCCTTCTGGTGACAGGAAGGAGAGGGTGGACCAAACACACCAGGAGAGAGGAGCCAGAGCAGAGCTGGCTAACTCCTGATCCTAACCAGCACTGCCACCCCGCAGCCCCTCATCTCTAGGTTCATCTCTAGGCTCATCTCTAGGCTGATGTGTCACTGTATTCCTGGCATCGTGCTTGGTGCCAGCACAGATTACAGAAGGAAGAGTCCGAGCTCCACTGGCCCAAGAAGCCACCCTACCCAGGAGTCTTGGGAGCCAGAGTGGAGCTGGGGACAAATACCATCTGAGTCTCCAGGACACTGTAGACCCAGGCACACAGTCCACACAGCAGGTGGTTTGACAAGCTGACACTGTTTGAATGGGTTCATCCCTTGTTGGTAACGGGTTCCCAGCTAGACCCTAGGCAGGATGTCCCCAGAAGAAGTAGGCTGAAGGTTGATTCTCTACTGGTCCCCTTCAAGGCATCCCAAGTAAGCAATTCACTGTGTGGGGAGACAAAGTACCTGCCAGAGTCACCAGCCAAAGGCCCGTCCTTCCTGTGCTGGGCTCCGACACCTTTCATGGCCTGCTCTACACAGGGATGTGCCGGTTCCTCTTCAGCAATGTGTCTGGCACAGGTGTTCTGAGTCATTTATGGCAGACCTCATGCTCCTAAGTCCTTAATGTTCTTTTGGCCCTGTTCCTGGCCCTAGGCCTGACTTTGACAATGACCTGGTCTAAATGCTTGGGTGGGGTGTATGAGAGTGTGTGAGTGAGTGAATGTGTGTGTGTGTGGTGTGTATGTAGGTCAGAGGCCAACCTGTCATTTCTCAGACATAACCCTCCCCCTTTTTTGAGACAGAGTCTCATTGGCCTGGGACTCAGCCAGTAGCCCATGCTGGCTAGCTAGTGAGCCACAGGGATATACCTGCCTCTGCCTCCCCAGTGCTGAGATTAAAAATATTTATTACCACAACCTACTATTTTACAGTTGTTTGTGTTTTGTTAGTTTTGCTTTTCCCCGGGTGCTGGGGTTAAAGGCATGTGTCATTACCTCCCGACCACACCCCGCATATGAGTTTTGGGGAACCAAAGAAGTTCTTCATGCTTGCAAGACACTCCCTTGATTAAGCTACCTCACCAGCCCCGGCCAAGCCAGCCGCTGCCTCATGAACCACAAAATGATTATCACTGCATGTTTGTCATGGGCGAGCGGAAAAGTACAAAGTGCTCTTGGAGAGCCTGGGGCACCAGACCTGAGGTGCCTAGAGCTACCTGGGGTTAGCAGGGAAGGACACCGACAACCAGCCTTTCTATGTATTTCTTGAACAATTTAGTTTTGGTTGTGAACCTAGCCTTTCATGGCTGAGCCCTCTTCCCAGCCCTCTTGGAGACCGCTTTAAAGAAGCAATTCTGCCCTCAGGGCTACACTATCATCTGTATCCTTCAGGACCCAGGTCTGTCCCTTGGGTGCGCCAGGCCAAGGCACGTAGCCCCAGTTACCTAGGCTCCCACTGGTCTTGTTACCAAGAGCACAAGATAAATATGTTTTTTTTTTTTTTTTTTTTTTTTTGGTTTTTCGAGACAGGGTTTCTCTGTGGCTTTGGAGCCTGTCCTGGAACTAGCTCTTGTAGACCAGGCTGGTCTCGAACTCACAGAGATCCACCTGCCTCTGCCTCCCGAGTGCTGGGATTAAAGGCGTGCGCCACCACCGCCCGGCGATAAATATGTTTTTATACTAAAAATAAACTACTTTATTAAAGTGATAAAAATACTCATGGCAACAAAAATTTTTCTTTTTGAAATGATCCCTCTTAGTTTCAAGCGAAAGTTATAGAAATAAGGAAGAAAATTTGCCTTTTGAACCCCCGGCATATAATATAGACCTCCTCAGGAGTCCTGAGAAGTGAACCAGCACCCATCCTTTCCCTGGCTCTAGAAACAAAGACTGCCTGCCATTCCCAGTCCTCTTGGGACTTCAAGTCCCCAAGCCCTGCCTGGAGCCCCGTTTCCCAGCAGCCTGTATTTCTGGCTGGAACAAAAGAGCTGCCCATCTCAGGGCGTGTCTCGTACTTCTCCTTGGCAACCTCCACCAAGAGTTCCTCCATCTTCCCTTCTGCACAATGAGACACAATAAAGGATCACAGACAGATACATACATACATACATACATACAGACAGACACAGACACACACATACACACACGCACACACGCACAGGACAGTAGTCCAACCCCATTCAGGCTTTTGCTGTTCTACCTAACCTTTAACTTGGCTCCATGGTTCTGCCCAACAATTTCATTATTTATATTAAGACCAGGCAGCTCTGTATGTCCAGCAACAGTGAAAGACACCGAATGGGGTTGGGTGGCAAGGGCGGGCTGGATGCAACATGCACCTCTGTTGGCTCTGCCAAGGACTGTCTGCAGTATCAGGGCAACATGGACTAACTTTAGGGGTGCAATTGTAGAAGAAAAGGACAGGAAGTTATTTTGTTACATTTTTAAAGGATTTATAACTATTTAAGGACTATAGAAAATGACGTTATTATTCAAAAGCTGGTAATCACTATAGGGCATACCCAGCACACTTTATTTTCTCTCTACTGGCATATTCTCTTGTATAGATCTTTGGCACTATTGACGCCATTTTTCTCTTGTGCTGCATATAGTCTTCAAGTCTCTAGTCCGGATGTGGTTTGTCCCTCAGGTAGCAGTGGGTCTTTTAAGAGGTGGGACCAGGGAACTTAGCTCAGATGACAGAGTGCTTAATATAGCAAGCACAAGGCCCTGCATTCAATCTCTGGCACTCAGGAGTGGAGGTTGGAGGGCTCAAGGTGATCCTTAGCTACACGGGGAGTTCAAAGCCAGTGAGGACTATATAAGACCCTGTCCACCATCTTATTCTCCCACCCCCATTCCCACTCAACTGTCCACACAAATAAGACAAGAAACCTTTTAGGAGGTTTCTGATGCACTGGAGCTTGACTGGGAAAGGATTGGAAGCCATCTACCGTCCTGTGGTAATGTGACCTCACGCTCTCATAATCACTCCCAACACTGATGTCGTCTGTTATGACAGCCTCACTAGAACCGAGCCACTTACCAGCACCCTGTCCTTGACTCTTTGGTGTCAGCTAAAGGCACCCGCTTTCCTTACAAAGCTAGCCTGACTCGGATGTTTCAGTACAGTACCAGAAAGCACACTGGTACACTCTTAGTGTCTATGTGAGTCTCTCCTACACGCCTCTCGAAACAAACAGAAACCAAGGGTTCTAAGTCTGCACCCAATATCCAAGGTTCTCTCTCGTGTGTTATTATTCAAGGGAGGGGGTAGGGAGAGAGAAAATTAAGAGAAAAGAAAGTAAGACAAGCAACTGAAGTACAGAAGAGCTTGGTGGTTTAGTCCAGGTCCCCAAGAGAACTGCTCTGGTCTGACATGCCCTTCCTGACCCTGCTAAGATGGAAGCTCCCCCGCGTTTCTTCAGAGATATAAAAGGAGTTGGAAATCCTTGAGGATCTCAGGGGACTGTGCATGACCATGGCACAATGATGAAGTTCCCTGAAGAAAAAAAACCTGCCAAGTGTCCCTGGTAAGAGAAGGCGGCAAGTGCCAGGATGAAGGGAAGCTGCACGAAGCTGCCTTGACTCCTCCACTGCTAATCTGCCGATAGGCCGTCATCAAATCTCACACATCAAGGATGCCGTCATCTTCAAATCAAGATATTTGGTGAGCACACACAGCCCACAGCTGGGGCGGGGAGAGCAGGAGATGACTAAGGCACAATCCTTTAGAAGTGCTCTGGCGTCCCAGAATTTGGGTACCCCAAAGGGTTAATGAGCATCCTAAAATCCTTAGCTAACTGAAACAACAGGAGAGGGTCATGGGATAGCACATGACCAACTGTTTTTTTTTTTTTTTAAGTGCTTGTTTAAAAAAAAAATCCAAGTTGTGCCCATTTGTGGCAAGGCAGGCCTGGGAATTGAAAGGAGGAGAAAGCTTCTGGAAGGGCAGCAGCAGGCACATCACCAAGCTAGTGAAGGGCAGTTGTGTGCTGGTGGGTAGGGAGGCTGCGGGGAACAGGACTGAGCCTGTGGGAAGCTTGTCCTCCTTTACTGGAGGAAGTGGGGGTCAGTCTCTACTGGGCGCCAGCAAGCCAGATCCCTTAGGGTCATTCTTGATATCCCGTGCCTCCACCTATGCTTTCTGGCGAGCAGGCTAGAGGAAGGGGAGCAGGGGAGCTTCTCTGAAATCTCTTCCTGTGCTCACACTCAGGCCTAAGGATGTACAGGCTGGCCTACTGACCTCAGCCTGGGACAGCAGACAGCCTGCCTTGTGTATGTCCACTCTTTCTTCCCCTTTCCTCACCACACACACCAAGATGTGTCTGGCGAGGCTTAGATGCCCTTGAAGGCTCTGGTAACTTGGGAGGAAGACAGAAACCCTTCAGGTCCACTTTCCTTTCAGACATATGCGCCTGTCTGTCTCTTCTGGATGCTATGAAGGGTCGCGGACCAGCCTGGTGTGTGTCACCCTCTTGTGTTCCCCATCATTGTCATCCATATTAGGATTAGTCAGAAAGACCCAGACAGCTTCCTGAGCACAAACGGGACTAGATGGCCTCCCTGATGCAAAGAAATACCTTATCCTAGGTCCCCTAGAGTCTACTGAGGATCCTACCCCGGGTGGGGCTGGCACTGCCAGCAGACTATAGTCCATAGTCCATGTGATAACATTCACTCTGCTGTCACGCTCTCTTCCAGGCTGGAAGTTTGTTCCAGAGACAGGGCACTCAAAGCTTTCCCATTTGAGCCAGTTCCTTGGTACCTCTGAAGGCATCATGCCTACCTGCGATTATCTGCCCCAGGGTATCTTCTTCCTTACCCTGCTCCAAGGCTGACCCTCCTCTCTGGAGTCCAGATATCTCTGCCCACCAGTCTAGAGCATACCACCATATTGCCAGGAGTAGAGATCAGGAGACGTCTGTGTCCTCCCTCCCCCATCACCAGCAGACCCAGCTCAGATAGGCAAGCTTATGCTTCAGAGTTCAGCGGGCTCAAGTGCCCTGGTATAGAAGGCAAGGGGCCTGCAAGATCACAGAAGAAGGGAGACCTCGGGCAGGGTTTGGATCAGACCTTGGGAGCCTCCCTCCACAGCACAGGCTGCAAAGGATGTTAGCATGCAAAAGCATGCATAGGTAAGGCGACACCGCCAGGCTTGGGGATACACATAACCTCTGCAACGCACAGACACTAAAGGCTCTGTAAAGCTGAGGTAAACAACTCACTAATGACACAGCTAAGTGGAAGGAACTATTCAGGGGCTTGGGCTGTCTGCCAGAAGGGATCAAGGTGGCTAGCAATTAATCTCACTGATGGACCATGTTCTAAGGGTGCAGGAACTCTACCTCCAGCTAACTAGTCCAGCATTCCTTCTAGGTCACCCAAACCAACTATCCATGAGCCCCTATATCCTTTCTAAGAGGTTCTGGATGTAGCTTCCCCGGTTGAAGGTCATCTTATTTCCCAGTGACAGGCTAGTGAAAATGAGGATTCCTGCTCCTCAAATGCTCACAATTCACGCCGGGTCTCCAGGCAAACCCTCCCCATTTCCTGGTGCTCCCTTTCCACAGAAGCATGGGGGCAAAGGTAGACTCTCACTTTTGTGACTTCTGACCTGCAAAGGGGGAGGGACTGGCAGAACTCTCAGCAGGGGTTTTCCCCATCAGCGCGGTTTCTAAGGAAGCCCAGAGTTTTCATTCAAATCCACCACCTATGATTCTTTATGGAACTGTGTTCAGACTTGGAATAAACAAATATTCTTTGAGCATAGTGCAGGCACAGAGGAAAACATGAGGCATACGGGCTCCTTCAAGCCACCCATTTTTTTTCTGAGACAGAAACTGAGTGTCTGAGAGGCCTCAAATTAGGCAAAAGACAATATAGTTGAGACTTCTACCTCAAGGATGCTGTACACCTGCAGGTTCCCTCCTAGGGCTGAGGTGCATCCAAACCCTTTCCACACAGCAGGGACGGAGGTGTCCTCTGTGACACTGGGATCTACGAAGGACTGGAAATCGGAGCCTGCTGACTACCTAGCTGGACTGGTCTCGATCTGAAATGTCCCAAACCAGTTCTCCAGGACAGGCAACCACTCCTTCCATTCTGATCCCAACCCTCCATCTCAGGTACTGAGCATCAACAGACAGAAGGTGGCCATGTGACCCCCCCACAGCCCACGCGCACACGTCATAGCTGCTCTGTGCCTGAGCCCACCAGGTCCTCCCACAGCCTTCCTTCTCTTGGACTCTAAACCAGCTAACAGGACTGGTTTACAGAGGCAGAGCCAGAGATTCCCGCCCCCTGGGGATCCCCTTCTCCTCCAGCAGAAGTGCTCAGAGCCTAGCTTGTCTCTGTAACCCCCTGGTGATGGTGATGAGGCTCCTGGACCGAGGTTCATGGAGCCACACCTTCCTACAGGTATCAGAGGGGTCGCTGCTCTTCCATCTGGGCGTCCCACCTTGGACCAACCTGGGTTTCAGATACTTGGGGTGGGGAGGCTCCTGAACAGCAAAAGAAACCTTCAGTCTCCCCCTCCTTCGGCTCTGGCTGGCTGTCACGGTGACCTCCCCTCCCCCAAGAAGGGCGGTGAGCTGGGAGATGGGGGTGGGAGAATCCACCGGCTCCACTGATGCTCTCTGGAGGGGGCAGGGAAGCCAGGCAGGGCGTGTCGCTTAGGCCTTTCTCTGCCCAGTGCCAAGCTTCTTGATATGAGACGCTTCTGTTCCATCCCCCAAGTCACCTGCTATGGAGAGAATCTTCACTCTCATGGTCCACACCCCTGAGCCCCAAAGAGGCTAATGCATTAGCGAAGGACAGTGGGTCTAGAACCTTCTGCCCAGTCAGATGTAAGCCAGGGAAGCTAAGCACTCTGTTCCCCTACCACCTGCACCCACTCTTTTCAAAAAGGGACAGGTGTCGTGTCGTGTCCCTCATTCCCGAGCGGCCATCTGCTTCAGGGCTGGACTTGTCCTTCCCCCTGGTTCCGGGTAGGGTCCACAGGGAACCCCTTGGGCGCAACCTTATTGGGGTGGGGGCAACTAGCCTCTAGCCCCACCTCGTTCTCCCAAAAGAGGCTCCTGTCTCCTCGCCCACACCCTCCCTGCCACCGAGACACCTGCACCGTGCTCCGCAGCCGGTGCCGCAGTGCGAGCTAGTCAGCGAGCCCGCGAGCCCGGCGCCTAGAGCCACTGTGCTAGCCGACGCCCTCGGTCCTCCAGGACGCAACTGCACGGGGGACCCCTAGCCAGATCCCACCCTCACCCTCTTCCCCAGACCCCGGAGCCGCCTCCATCCTTTACCCCGGGTCCTCCCCAGCCCGGCCCCACCCGAGCCGGCCCCATTTCCCCATCTGCATCCCTTTCCTCCTCCGCCCGGGCGTGGAAGGGCCTTGGTGAGCCTGAGCTGGGAGGGTCCCCAGTGGGGTGACTGAATGGGCGGCATGGGGAAAGCACTCGGCTCCGAGCCGAGAGAATAAACCGAGTACTCACCGCTCTGCTCCCCCAGGAACACCAACTTGAATTTTCGCAGCGGGTTCCCAAAATCTCCCCCTGCGGACATGGTGCTGGCAGCTGGGGCCCGGAGAGGAGGAGGAGGAGGAAGCGGCGAAGGAGCAGGGAGGGGAGAGTAGGAGGGCGAGGGGAGGCGGCGAGCGGTGCGGGAGCCGGAGGGGGAAGGGTTGGCTGCGCGCGCCCCTGACTCCCCAGCTGCGGCCCGGCCCCGGCCTGCGGCTGCGTGTCCGACGGCGGCGACGGCGGAAAGGGAGGAGGCAGGGTGTGCGGCGCAGCCGAGGGCGGCGCTGGCTGCACGGGCGACAGTCGCGTTGTGGACGCCCGAGGCTCGGCGCGGGCAGCTAGGCACGGGTGGAGCGGGGCGCAGGGACAGAGCTGGGCGGAGGAGCGCTCTCCCCAGCAGCGCCACGCGCCCCCTCCCGCCCGCCTGCTCCGCCCGCGCCTGCGCTCTGCGAGCTCCCCGGCATCTGATGTCATGCGAAGCCCGTGGGCTTGCGGGGCTTGGGGGGCGTGCGCCAACCCCCCCTCCCCAACCGCCGCAGCCCGCCTGGGAGAACCACCTCGCCTTGTGCTTACGAGAGGCGCCCCCCACCCCACCCCACTCCCGCATCGGAGCGACTTGCTTGGCCTGGCTACTTCTGTTCCCCCCACCACCACCACCACCACCACATAGAAAAAAAAAAAGATATGACGTGGTCAGGGGGACATTTGCTTCTGGTCTTTGACACCTGGATGCGGGTCCCTTCCTCCGTCTCAGGCACAGAAACGCAGAGTAGTGGTCGGACCGGGCGGGAAGGAAAGGGCCAGTGCATGGTATAGTGGCTAGTATGAAGACCTGAGAATACCTGGTGCAGACCAGGGTGGGGCTCCGCTGTCGCCCCTGGTCACCTCTAGCTCACCCTCCCATCTAGGCCCAGACTCTTCATGGGGAAGGGTCTACGGTGTCCCCAGCAGGTCTGGCCTGTGGGAGAGAAGACACCCTCACAGGACGTGCCTGAGGCAAACCCACTGGTTTGAATCCTAATCTACTCCATGGAAGAGAAGATTTGGTGGAAGCCAGCTCCACTTACACCAGGACAGTGCCCAGCCTTTCTCGACCCTGAGACCACCAGTCCAACTGCACTCTTTTGCCCTGGCTATTTATGTTTATTTGTGTAATGAGCTCCAAGAGGACACAAGGGCAACCTTCTATTCATCTCTGTTTTCCGGACACACACACAATAGGGTGAGAGCAAAGGGTAGACATTAGGACTAGATGCACTCACAGGACAACCCAGTCTAAAACATGCAGTTAATAGAGGCCTTACAAAGCCCCCTCTTTCTCTCTTGCTGCCTGCTCGTCTTGACCTCTGGCCTTCAGGGAATGCTTATTTGGAATTTGTGGTGTATGCTACACACAGAGCCAGGAGTGAATGTGACCCATGCCTACAGTAAATTTGTGAATTTTCCCAGGGAGTATCCACTGGAGTCTCCCACTGCTTGTTAAACCCTCACAGTAAACGCCATGGAAGCAACAACTGAGACTCCACCTGGAATCCAAAGGACCTCACTCAGAGCTTAGGGAAGAGTCGCTGAAGCTCGAATTAATGTCTAGAACCCCAATCATTGTAACTGTTGTATGCTCGTGGTCTTCTCTGGTTCAGAGGCCCGGGGATTGGAGATCATGCCCCTGAGATATAAGCATGCTGTTTTTGGCACCAGACAGGATAACTCTCCCAGGTTCCTCCCAACTTCAGCCCTGAGTTTGCTGCCATCTCAGGATCACCAAGCAAGGACAGTCCAACCCGCTGTCTGCAGGCCATATGCCGTGCAGGATAGCTATGAATGCTGACCAACACAGTATTGTAATCACACGTAAAACATTTGCGATCTCGGGGTGGGTTTTTTATTTTTATTTATTTATTTGTAATTTGTTGCTGTTGATTTCATTTCCTGGTTCTCCAGGGTGAGGTTTGTAGATGGCAATGTTGTGTCTCCATATCAAGAGGTGGGCATCCCTGCAAATACTCCTCAGCCACAGTCCTCTCTGCCGATGAGTAAAGACCAATGGAGATCAGGGCATCCAAGGAGGTCACTTCCTCCACCCCACACCTCCTCACTGGTACTATCTCCTCACACCCTCTCATGCTGGCCTGAAGACATCATTGAGGCAAAAGACAGCAAGTTAAAGTGTGACCGAGAAAGCATGGTCGTCTGGGCAAGGTTAGCTCAGCCCTGACCACCTGTCTCTGATCACTTGGTCCTGTACTGTCTCTGAATGTCTGATCCTTCACACACAGGTAGGGTGTGGAGGGCATTTGGGAAGGAGGAACGGGGCAGAAGACCTCTGGGCACCTCTAAGCCTCTGAGATAGCTCATGAGGCTTAGCTCCAAGTACAACTGGGGTAACCATGGACCAGAATGCATTGCATCATTCTTCCGATGATGATCCCTCTAGGTCAGATGACAAAAGCTGGGTTGGCTCCTGTAGTCTGGGCAGGAGGTGGTTCGTGCAGTGTGGTCTTCATGCTGTGGGAATCTTAGCCTCAGACACGAAGAGTCTGATCTAGTCCAAGTCTCCCACGTTTTCATCCCTTTGTCTCTTAGGGGTATTCTGTCCTGGGATATCAGGCATTTCCCATGTGATAGAAAAACTAGCCACAGTATGCCTTGACATAGCAGCCCCACTAGGAGAGTTTCTTCTGCAAGGTGCTTTCTGGGCCATTTGTTGAGGGATGAGGAACACAGAAAATCTGTCACCACTAGGAACACACCTGTCTCCTAATATTCCCAATGCCCTGGGGGTTTCCCTCCCTTTCTTCCTTCCTTAACCTCCAAACCCCCAACTATGGCTTTTCTTTCAGCTGTAGTCTGTTTAGGCGTACATCTCGGCACTTCCAATTCCTGTGAGTCTTTCGAGTGCACATTTCAAACTCTGTGCCGTGACTTGCACTTTCCTCCTCGTTACGCTCCCAGGGTTCCTGTCAATGCATAGAACAGAGTCTTGCGTTCCCACGGCTGCTTCGTCTTCCACTGTCTGCCCCAATTTTCAGACCATTTTTCAGCAAAATGTGTCCAGTTTTTAAAGCTTGAAATAATTTTAGACTAACATAGAGGTTTCAGAAAATAGTACAGGAAGTTTCTGTGTCTCTTCATCCAACAGCCCCACAATAACATCTTACATAACCACAGTACCTTAGCAGGGCCAGGAAATTAACCTTGGAAAATGCACCCAATCTTCTTTCTGCTTTGCAAATGGTACAGATAGGATTGCTCTCTACCTGTCTCCTGATGCACCTATGAAAAGATTTCGGAGCTCTGCAGAGAGGAGATACATTGCACGGTAGACCCTAATGAATGCTGTCTTTACACAAAGACCGTTGTCAGGACCTATAGCTACCTTGCTACCCATGTTTCTTCATGTTCTTCAAGAAGGTCTTGGCTATTTGTCCTTGGCTATTTATGTAAAAGCAAACTACAGATTGCTCTTTATTTGGAAGTCTGGAAAGGATAGGCTAAAGGGGCGATTATTGTTTAAAAGGCAACTATTAATCTCAAATATTTTACATTGGTATGGATTTTTGTGTAGTGATACAAATTTAAGGTTATATTTGCTATACTGTATATATGTTTCTACTCTTGTTTAAGGTATTGTACTTATGAAGCTCATTAAAAATGTAATGTATAATTTAAAAATACAGGTTAATAGTTAGTCATCTATAATAATCAAACTTGTAGTCATATTAATTATATTTTCAAGGTTAAACAGGGATATATTTTAGACAGCAAATGGTCTTCAAACACTTCTGAGACTTACAGATATGGCATTTAAGATGTTTTAATAACCTAAGGTTTTTCATGAGAGTAAGACATGTCTGCTCTTAGCAGTACTAATTTACTTTAAAAAAAAGGATGATGGGCATCAAAGAACTTCTGTATGGAGTTTGCTTTTGTTGTGTCAAAGTTAGCCACTATGCAAGAAACTACCCTTGCCTTCACTACTGACAGTTTTCTGTCCAAATTAGATGTGCAGGACACAAAATAAAGTGACTGCTGAGCTTTACCAAGACAGGGTAGGACAAGTCCTTCAAAATTCCTGCTTCACAGAAAAGTCTATCAGATATTCAGACCTCTAGGCTAAAGATAGATGCCACAATGTTGTAGTCAGCTGCTTCTGTCATTTCTATAGTTTAAAAAGAGGTTTTCTCTGTACTTCCTGTTTATTTAGGTAATATTATATCCTTCTCAGGTATCTGGTGGAGTTGAAGTTGAGATAGTTATAGTTACAGTTTTCTTTGTTACCAAATTCAGAAAAGAAACTCACAAAAGAGGTATAATGTGTACAAGGTGGAGAGACATAAAAGCTTAAATTGTTTACCTAAGAAAATGTTTTGGAGGTCTAAAAAGATAGTTTTGGGTTGGTAATACAAGTTAGGATAGAAAGTGAATTAGGTATCAAAATTTGGACTAACCAAGATAGGGTAGTTTCTCTGAATTTGCCAAATAGACTGGACATTGTGAATGTAATCCTTACTTGATGATTGTTCTTATTTATGTAGTTTTACTGTGTTGAGTTTAAAACCTTTCTTTTTTATTTAGCCAAAAGGGGGGAAATGTTGGGGGATATTTGATCACACTGTGAACCCCAAGTTTGCATTTGCATTGATTAAGTAAAACTAATCTTGGGTCAGGAGGCTGCGTTAGCAACTAGTTGACAGAAAGTAATCATAGAGCATCAGAGGTCATGGAGTAGACATAAAGAGACACAGGAAGTAGTAGGGAGGGATTTTGAGTGGCATAGCTTTTTTTTTTTTTTTTTTTTTTTTTTTTTTTTTTTTTTTTTTTTGCTTTGGCAGAGCAGAAGAATGGACATTTGGGGAAATGCCAGCAAGGAGAGGTTAGCTAGTTGCTACTCGACCTCTCTGAGCTAGCAGGTTTTCACCCCAGCCTTTGAATCTTGAGTTCTATTTATAAAACAGAATGATAGAGATTTCGTGAAACCTACCTTTAGCAGCAGCATTAGAGCTGGTGCCTATGGGAACAAACTTCCTGCCAGGCTGCAAACTAAGCAGCGAGCCATTGCCTGAGAAACAGGCTAGTTAGTCACTGTGGTGTCTCAATTCCTGGCTGAAATAGCAGTAGGTTAAGGCACAGCTGTGCTGTGTCAAAGATAAAACAACAGAAGTCATTACAGGTTCCCAAGCAGTTGCAAGAAAGACAGACCCTGTGGGTCCTTTATCCTCCTCCCACTTCCCCATGGTTGCATCTCACCAGCTCATTGTCATGGCCTGTATACAGGCAGCCAAGGAAAAGGCATTCCTATCAACATGAGGACCCTCCTGTTCTTGCTTTCCTCACTGTCAGTCATTGGGCCATTTCTTCTCCTTAAATGCCTCATGTCAAGAATTGAAGTGAAATTACATAGTATGAAACTTTGGGGCACTAGGTTTTCTCTTCTACTCATGATAATTCCATGGAGATTCTTGAGTTCCTATATACAAATAGTTCCCTCAATTTACTGAGAGATAAGCCATGGTGTAGATGATGGTAGTCTTTTATTCCCTCACCCACAAAGGATGCTGACATTCTTTGGATAAGCCTTACTCGGTTATAATAAATTATTCTTTTACATACAGTTAAAATTGACCTACTAAAATTTTGGGACTTTTTTTTTTTGCCTATGTTTGTGAGTGATGTTGGCCTGCAGTTTTCTTCTCTAATAATGCCACCATTTGGTTTGGGTATCAGAATCATGCTGACCTCACAGAAATGAACTGAGAAGTACAAGGGCGTCATCGATTTCTGGCAAGAGTTTGTGTAAAATTGGTATTACTTCTTTAGAACTTGGATGGAAGGACTGGAGGGATGACTCAGTGGTTAAGGGCATCACCTGGGCTTCCAGAGGACCAGATTTCTGTTCCTTGTACTCGCATCAGGCAGCTCACGACCAGCTTCAGAGGGCTCTGAGCCCCTCTTCTATCCTCCACAGGGACTCACATACATGTGGCATACACTCACACAGACACGTATAAAGATTTTCTTTTTTTTTTTCTTTTTTTTTTTTAAAAGATTCATTTATTTATTTATTTATTATGTATACAACATTCTGCTTCCATGTATGACCGCACACAGAAGAGGGCACCAGATCTCATTACAGATGGTTGTGAGCCACCATGTGGTTGCTGGGAATTGAACTCAGGACCTCTGGAAGAACAGTCAGTGCTCTTAACCTCTGAGCCATCTCTCCAGCCCTCTTTTTTGTTTTTTGAGACAGAGTTTCTCTGTGTAGCCCTGGCTGTCCTCTGTAGGCCAGGCTGACCTAAAACTCAGAGATCTGCCTTTGCTTCCTGAGTGCTGAGATTAAAAGGTGTTAGCCGGGCCGGGCGGTGGTGGCGCACGCCTTTAATCCCAGCACTTGGGAGGCAGAGACATGTGGATCTCTGAGTTCGAGGCCAGCCTGGTCTACAAGAGCTAGTTCCAGGACAGGCTCTAGAAACTACAGGGAAACCCTGTCTCAAAAAACAAAAACAAAAACAAAAACAAAAAAAATAAAAAAAATAAAAGGTGTTAGCCACCAGTACCCAGCTAAGATTTTTTTAAATGAAAAATTATTTAGGTGACACGGAATTAGGTAATGAAGCCATTCATTTCTGGTTTTCTTTATGGAAAGTTTTTTTTTTTTTTAAAAAAAAAAAAAACTAAGAGATCCAGGCCCCAGCAGATCTGTGAGCCAGCAAAAGAAACACTTCGTCCCTGCACCCAGAGCCAGAGAAAAGCACCCTGACTCCGTAATCAGAGCCAAAAGAACACACTTTGCCCCAGAATCAGAACCTGATAAGAAATTCATCCTGGCCCTAAAATTGGAGCCTAAAATCTAAAATGGACCAGAGAAAGAAACACAGTTTGGCCCTGAAATCAGAGTCATCTCTGCCCCTGACACAAAACCAACCAATCCCTGAGCAGGAAAAACCAACCAATCCATCCACGAGTAGGAAAGCAGTAACCCCTAATCTAGAGGTATGACCTTTTCTCAACTTCAGCCTAGGGAAGTAGTAATCTCTAGCCTAGAGATGTACTATGACCTTTTCCAGTCCTTAACCCAGAGGGGGCAGCCAATCACAAGCCTGTAGGCTTGGAATTCCCCAAGCCTTCCCCTCTATAAAAATCCCCTTCCCACACTGCTAGGGTCTCTCCTGATCTGCTCCTGTTGCTGCCATCACTGCTCCTGATTGGCAGAGGGACCCAAATTAACTCGCAACGAAGACTCTGCTTTTGCATTGGAATTAGTCTCCTGGTGGTTATTTGGGGATCTGGACTTTGGGCGTAACAATACCAACTCAATGTCTTTAGCTCTTCAGGGTATCTGTTTGTCTACTTGAAGGAGCACCAACAGTGTCTTTCAAGGAATTTGTCCACTTAAGCCATACAATTCATTTACGTGAGTTATTTGTAATGTTGCCTTATTAATCTTTTAATTCTGTAAACTCTCTAGTGATACGTCTCCTATTTCGGATATTGACAGTTTATATATTCCTTCTTCCCTGCTCCCCAACATTCTGTCTAGAGATTTATTGATTACTTTAATGCACTTTTGATTTATTGATATTATTTGTTGTTTTAGCTTGTGTGAGCCTCATGTGGGCAAGCCTAGCAGCTGTGAGCTCATGAGGGCAGTCGGCCAGCCATATGCAGAAGATGCTGCTTTTGGCCTCTGGGTCTTACAGTCTTTCTCCCTCCTCTTCCATGATGTTCCCTGAGCTTTGGGAGAAGGGTGTCAAGCGCTTCACTTTGAAGCCATAACCTTTGTAGTGGTTTGAGTGGGAATGGCTCCCATAGGCTCATAGATTTGAGCTCTCGGTCCCTGGTTGGTGGTGCTCTTTGGGAGGTTATAGAATCTTTGGAAGGTGGAGCCGTGGAGCCTTGTTGGAAGAAGTATGTCACCTGGGTCAGGCTTTCAGAGGTTTTAGCCTTTCCCCCATTTCCAGCTTATTCTCTCTGCTAGGGTTGAAGACCCCTATTCCCTAGTGGGGCCACCAGCTGCCACTCTTCCTATATTATTATGGACTCTCCCACTGGAACTGTAAACCAAAATAAGCTTTTTTTTTCTGTAAGTCATATCTAGTCATGGTATTTTACCACAGCAACAGAAAAGTAATTAATACGCCCTTCATTTTCCCCCCACATAGGCTCATGACTATATATATGTATTTATTCCAACATTAAAAGTCCCCATAGTCTTTAATAATTTCAATATTTTAAAAGCCCCAAATCTCTTAACTGTCAGCTCTGAGAAAACAAAAAAACAAACAAACAAACAAAAAAAAACAAGTTACACACTTCCAACATATAAAGCCACAGAGGAAATATATTTAAAAACAAAAGAACCAGGGCATAGCAGGGAATAATCACACCAAAGTAAAACCAAAAATAACAGGGCAAATAGCAAATCCTGCAGCTTCCTGTCCAGCATCTGGAGCTCACAATATAATCAACTGGGCTTTAAAAGGCTTGGATAGCTTCACTCCTCCGGCTCCATCATCTGCAGCATGCACAGATTCTCTCCTAGCCACCGACCGCATGCCTGCAGCAATCCTTGATGGATGTTGCACAATCCTGACATCTCTGATGTCCTGGGGTCTCCGTTACAACTGAGGTCTCACTTCCAGAGCTTCACACAATGGCCTCTTACTATCTCTGTTCAGGACTCCACCCCTGCCACACACTGCCAGGCCTCAGCTGTTCATCAAGGGTCTCTAAAGGTCCTATCCTCCATCTGTCTGAGTCTGCTGCTAGCTTGGCATGGAGCCTGGTACCCTTGAACCAGTCACATCAGTTTCTGAGTGCCAGTCTTGGAGAAGCACTTTCTTAGGCAGTTGCTTTCAAGGAGCAGACTCCAAAGTTGGGCTTTCTTCCTTTAAGTGAATTTGCATCTTCAAAAGATGGAGCCCCTTATGTGTTAGGTTTTTAGGGTTTTTTTTTTTTTTTTTTTTTTTTTTTTTTTTTTTTTTTTTTTTTTTTTTTTTTTTTTTGCCTTCGGGACACTTTTCTTGGAACTGTGAGCTAAAATAAACCCCGTTCCAGTTACGTTTCTATGGCTGTGATAAGCACCACCACCAAAAGCTTTCACCTCGCATATTACAATCTGTCATTGAGGGAACTCAGGCCAGGAACCTGGAGGTCGCAGCTGAAGCAGAGGTCATGGAGGAATATTGCTTACTGGCTTGCTCCTCATGCCTTGCTCAGCCTGCTTTTCTATAGAATCCAGGACCACCTGCCAAGAGTGGTACTGCCCACAGTGGGCTGGGTCTTCCCACATCAGTCAATCAAGAAAGTGACCCAAAGACTTGCCTATGGGCCAATACAATGGAGGTGTTCTCTCTGCCAGGGTCTCCTCTTCCCAGATGACTCATTTTGGCTCAAGGTGGCAAAAAAATGAGCCAGTACAAGCTCTTTCCCACTGAAGTTGGTTTTATTAGAGTGTCTTATCACGGTGACAGGGAAAAAAACTAAGACATGCTTATGCCATTAATTTACAATAGAGCTTGATTCACCTATTAGCCTGTATTCCACTTTGGTTCTCTTGGTAGCCTAGTTTGCATGTGACATTTTCATAAGTTAACGTATTTATTGTGCTAATTCCTACAGATTTAGAATTATATATTCACTGTTACAGCATCACACAGAACAGTCTTCTGAGTTCTTTCTCTCACTCACGACAATGAATATATCCCTTCTCACCAGTCTCGGGAAGCTCCTGACCTGCTTCCTAGTCCTATGGCTTTGTCCTTCCCAGAATGTCACACAAATGGGATTATTCAATACATAGCCTTTGGGATCTATTTTATCTCACTTAGAAAAATTGCTTAAGCTTCATCCATTTTGTGGAATTGCTAAATTGTTCGTTTCTTTTTGTTATTGGTAGCATTCCAGCATTTAGATATGTTATTGTTTTTTTTTTTAAATCTGTTTGTCACTTACAATACAGTTTTATTGTTTCAATTTGGGGGAATTATAACTAAAACTGCCATCAGCATTCACATCCAGACCTTGGTGTTAACATGTATCTTCAGACCACTAGTACGGCACCCAGGAGTTAGATTTCTCTGTCATATGGATTTCTCTAACTTTGAAGAGGTTTCTGAGCTGTTCTCCTAACAGTGTGTTTTCCACACAAACGTGGCTAATACCACTATCACAACTTAAACACCGAAACCATGTAAAATATTTTCTTTTTAAACACAGTTTTATAATTTTTATGGACTATAGTTTGCTCTAACTGTTACATTACATAACTTATTGTATCATTGTGTCACAGGGTTTCTATAATTATGCATAAGCACTCCCTGTTTCTAGTCAGTGCTAATGGATTGACTCAGCATGAATTTATTTATATATTTGTATGCCAATATAATAGGATAGAGTTATATTCAGATAATATAGATACAGTGGGACCTATATAAGTTGTAAATACTAATGGAATTATTTTCCTAGTCTAGAAAGTAACTGTGCAGGGGCTGGGAAAATGATTTAATGGATAAATTAAATAAATAAATCTTGCTATATGGACAAACATGAGAACCTGAGTTCAAATGCCTCGAAACCACATAAAGAACCAGGTGTGTTCATATGAAGCGAGAAATCCCTTCACTGTGTGGATAAGGAGACCGGAGGTTCATTGGATTCTGCCAGCCTAGCCCCAGGTTTAGTGAGAGACCCCGTCTCAAGGGAATAATATGGAGAATGATAAAGCAGGACACCTGACATCCTTCTCTCCTTCTGTGTACACGCACAGGCACACGCAGCTACACATATGTGCATATAACACACTAATTAATTAAAGAGAAAATGAATGTACAAAACTTCACATTTAAACGGAAAGAGTAAGCGTAAACCCTAGTGGACGGAGGCAACACTACTGTGAGCAGAACAAAAGCCAGAAACCAGGGGCTGTGAAGAGGGCCCAGTCAGTAAACTGCCTGCTGCACCAGCATGAGGTTCTGAGTTTGCTCCTACCACCCCCGGAAGGTTGGGCATGGTGCTATGCGGGACTGTAAATCCAGAGCCAAGGAGGAGGAGATAGGTAGAGCCCTGGTGTTTGCTGGCCAATCAGTTTGGTCAAATCGGTGAGCTTCAGGGTTAGTGAGAGCCCCATTTCAAAAAATAAAATGGAAGTCAATCAAGGAAAACATGCAATGTTGACCTCTGAGATACACACACACACTCTCACAGTCACGCATACACACTCATGCTCACACGCACACACGTGTGCGCACACATGCACACAAACTCACATGCACATATTCACACACACTCATGTGCACACACATGAACACACTCACATGCACATTCACACACACTATGCTCACATGCACACGTGTGCACACACACACTCATGCTCACATGCACACACACATGCACACAGTCTCACATGCACGCACACACACATGCTCACAGCACACATGCGTGCGCACACACACATTTACATGAAAAAGAAAAGAAACTGAAGGAAGTTATGTACAAATGTCATAATGATAGTAACTAAAGCCTGTTCAGCACACAACAACAAAAAGTAAATTTCTTTGTGAAAAATGAGACAAGAGTCATAGGTATTTTCAACTCATAATGAATTGGCTAAGAATCTCATTACAAGTCAGCAAGAAGTAATGGAATTATTATTTTGAAACTGGAATTTAAATGATAATACATTTCTTGAGATCTAAGTTAAAATTTTGACAAGATAAGATAACTGGCGTTCTTGTATCCAAATAACAGCAACACTTTAAATGGAGAAATTACAAAAATAAATCCCTATATCAGTTGTGGAAATTATATTTAAAATATGAAGAAAAAAGATACTTTACAAAATTGGTCTTCAGTTAAGATAAACTTGATAATGGATTTCCTGTAGACTGTGATCCCTTCTTCATAATACAAAAGATAATTGATCCAATGTTAGAAAAATTACAGGTACTTTTGAAAGTTTAAGAAGCCCATGTGGCATAAGAGATACTTTTCTATGGTATTTTGATATGATATCTTCTAGGATGTCCAAATTAGTTTACAAAATATTGTCCATTTATGGCCTAAAAGTCTGAACTGAACTGAAATAAGAATATTTTGAATATTTTATATATGTCAAAAATAATCCCAGCTAGATATAAATAAAAGTAGGCTCAAGCATGCCTGAAAGTGTTTCAGCAATTTTAAGTAAATAACCCAGACTTATGAGAAGTTCTAAACAAATGTTGGCCAGATATGCAATAAACAAAGATAAAAATGTCAGTGGGATTTGTTTCCTTCCTGGTATTACACTCTCATGTGAAGTATCTAATTTTGAAATGGCAAAGAAAGAGGAGAGATTATTTATGATCTGGCAAAATAGGGACAAACATTTATTTTGCAGCTTTTTATAATACAAACCAAAAATAATGACTTGAAACAGTTTTGAAAATGAATCAATATGCATATTTTAATTATAACCATTGCTATTATATACAATGGCTGCAAAAGTATAAACATCTGTGAAGAACATCTTATGTTGATAAATTTAGAGTTATTTTAAATAATATAGCCGGGCGGTGGTGGTGCACGCCTTTAATCCCAGCACTCGGGAGGCAGAGGCAGGTGGATCTCTGTGAGTTCGAGACCAGCCTGGTCTACAAGAGCTAGTTCCAGGACAGGCTCCAAAGCCACAGAGAAACCCTGTCTCGAAAAAAAAAAAAAAAAAAAAAAAAAAAAAATAATAATATATTACCCCTTGATGGGATATTGATGCTAAGTTGACACAGGTTCTGAGCTCTGAATTCTTAGAGCAACATGATTTTGAAACTAGTGTTTTAGTTACTTTTCTTGCTGCTAGGAGCAAATACCCAACAAGAAACAGCTTAGAGGAAAATTTGTTTATTTTAGCTTATGGTTTAAGGTTTCAGTTCATCATGACAGGAAAAGTAGAACTCTCACCTTTGACCTTTTTTTCCTTCTAAGCTTCTCAGTGGAACAGAAGAGAGAAGGAAAAATGTCATCGCTCAATTGACATCATCTTCTTCTTCTCTCTGCCTCTTCTTCATTCTCCTCTCCTCCTCCTCCTCCTCTTCGTCTTCCTCCTCCTCCTTCCTCTCCTCCTCCTCTTCCTCCTCCTCCTCCTCTTTTCTTTTTAGTCAGTCTAGGACCCTGGATCATGGGCTGCCCACATTCGGATTTGGCCATCCCTCCTTAATCCTCTCTAGAAGAATTCTCACAGACACAACCCAAAGTGTGTCTCACAACCTCAGGTGTCTGTTAATCTAATCAAGGTAACAGTCTAAATTAACCATCACAAGTACACTCTTTAGCAACTTGATACTCAAAACCTTCACTTTAGACCATAACATTCCACTTCTGATTTCTTATCCATCTCATAGAACAAAATGTATTTGGTTTATTCCTAAGAACTCCCCAAATCTCAATAATCCCCATGCTGTCCAAAAGCCCAAAGTCTCTTGTAAAATTCAAGGAAATCACTTACCTGTGAGCCCCTTGTGTAGCCAATAGAAGAAAGTCACATTCTTCAAATATACCACATCGTAACCATTCTTATTTCAAAGGGGAAGAATGGGGCCATATCAGGAAAGCTCTGGCTAAAACAAAAACAAAATCCAACAGGACAAACTCCACACCCAGTAGCTTCATGTGCAGCATCTGGGGCTCTTGGAGGCATCATCTGGGCTCTCATGGACTTGGGAATCCCTGATTTTCCAGTGCGGTTGTTTGTCTGTGTGTCATCTCTCATGGACTGGCCTCAATCAGTGCCAGCCATTTTTTTTTTCAGTGAATATCCCACGGCTCTGGCATCTCCAGTCTCCTGGGTCCTCCACTGCAACCTCAACCTCACCTTCCCAGTTTTGAACATAGCCTACTCAAGAGTTCCATGTGAGAAATCCGATCTTGCTATAGAAAGCTGGGCCTCAGCAACTGACTGGGCCCTGAGTACAAGCCTCCATGACACTCCTACCTTGAATCTTGCATGCCTGTAAAATAAGCAGTTATGAGAATGATGTCAAATTCTGCTGTTAGCCTGAGGTGTAGCCTGGCCCCCTGGGACCACAGCTATAGTAGTCTCTGTAGACTGAACCTGAGAAAACACTTCCCAAGTCTTCTGTTCTCCAGCAGGGCACCTAGAAGGCAAATTCTTTTTCAGGAACACTCTTTTCAAATGATTTTACATTGTTGTATCCTATGTGGGGTCTTACCCATAAGGCATACTTCCTATTGCCCCAGGGCATTAGATGCTTCTTAACGGAACAAATATTCTTTTTATTTAATATTTATTTATTTTTTTATATATACCTGCATGGCAGAAGAGGGCACAAGGTCTCATTACAAATGTTTGTGAGTCACCTTGTGGTTGCTGGGAATTTGACTCAGTACCTCTGGAAGAGCAGCCAGTGCTCTTAATTGCTGAGCCATCTCTCCAGCCTTAGAACAAATATTCTTAAGAACTACAGCCACTTCTGGCCACTGTGTCCATAACCTTAACATTCCCTTCCTCACCACATTGAATATCTTGAATATCATTGGTTTAGGAAAATTCTTACCCGTTAAAAGGTATTTTTTTTCCGTATCACTCTCTCCTCTCTCTCTTTCCAGGATTGTACTTATAGCTAGACCTTCTCCTTTCCTTACATTTCTTCTTATCTTCCGAAAGGAACTGAAGGAAGGAAGGGTTGATTTAGGTTCATGGTTTGAGAGTATAATTGATTATGAAGGAGAAGGCATAGTGCCAGGAGTCTGAGGCAGCTTGTCATATTGTGTTCAAAGACAAGAAGCAAAGAGAAACCAGTGCTGGCACTCTGCCCCCTTTATCCTTTTCTTTTTTTGGTCCATGGAAGGGTGCTGCCTGGGTAGGTCTTTCCACTTAGTTAAACCTCCCCAGAAATGATCTTATAGACAGACCAGATATTTGTTTCCCATGGGATTCTAAATCATGTCAAGCTAACAATCAAGATTAATAACCATGCCTTCTTTGTACTTCAAATATCTTACATAGTCTGTTCTTTTTGTCATTTCATGCTGCTTTGTGATTATTTTCTTTTGATCAACTGTCCAGCTTATTAACTTTCTCTTTGGCTCTGTTTTGCATTTTAAAACCTCATCTAAAGATTTCTTAATTTTTGCCATTGCAGTCAAAGTCTAGAATGTCCATGCTCTTCTTTTTTTAAATCTACTATATATAAAAAAAATCCTTTCATAGTTTTCCCTTTTCTCCCAATATTTCAAACTTACCATTTAAAATCACCTTTGAGTTCATAAGCATTATTTTAGTGTGCGTATTCAATATCTTCACAATCTACAATCCATATGTGCTGGTTAGTTTTATTGTCAACTGACACAACCTATAATTGTCTGGGAAGAGAATCTCAATGAAAGGCTGTCTAGAACAGTTTGGTCTGCAGGAGACTGCCTTGATTGTTAATTGATATAAGAAGATCCAGATCATTATGGGTAGCAACATTCCCTAGGCATTCTTATTCCAAAGGGAAGAATGGGACCACATCAGGAAAGCCCTGGCTAAAACAAAAGCAAAACCTAGCAGGACAAACACAAAATCCAGCAGGTTCATGCCCAGCATCCTAGGCTCTTGGAATCTCTGAAGGGGCATGGTTGATCGGCAGTTATGATTAACCAGACTAGCTTTAATATATAATATTCAGCTTTAATAAAGGAAAGAAAAGGGAACTTACAAAAGCCAAGGTTCCAGCAAGGAGCGCAGAAAAACAAAGAGAAGGCAGGCCACACACCCGCAAGATTTTATAAGTAAATATTAGCCTAAGGGGGACACGCCTTACAAACAAGGTGATTGGCTGGGCTTCCTCTTCAAATCTCTCTTATGAGAAAGGAGGAAGCTTGCAGAGAGCAGGCAAACAAAGCAAGTATGTGTACAGTTATTCGCTCTTTGCTCGTGTCTGTGGGCATAAAGTGACTGTTTCAGTTCCTACCCTGTTTGTCTGTAATGTTGGATTCTAACTTGGAATTGAAAGTTAAATAAATCCTTTTCTAAACTCTATTGCTTTACTATCTTGTTATCTTTCTTTTTTTTTTTTTTTTTTTTTTTTTTTTTTTTTTTTTTTTTTTTGCTTTTACATATGGGACTCAGTCTCCTTTGTTAGCTTTTGTGGGGACCCCACAGATTTGGGCACAATAATTTACAGATGCTCTTACACTGGGGTGTGTATGTTTAGTTTGTTGTATAACTTTTATAGTAGATGTTAGGTAAAATTGGAATATACAACTATTAGGAGATTGATAACAATAGACCCAGTGTTTGAGACGATACTATAAGATACAGTTGTTTGTTGCAATAATGTTTATTTGGGTGACCAAAAATTAGGTTGACAGACTTCCTTTTTATTGATTTTATTGAACTATACGTTTTTCTCTGCTCCCCTCCTTTCTCCTCCCCTCCCTTTCAACCCTCACCCATGGTCCTCATGCTCCCAATTTACTCAGATCTTGTCTTTTTCTACTTCCCATGTAGATTAGATCTATGTATGTCTCTCTTAGGGTCCTCTTTGTTGTCTAGGTTCTCTGGGATTGTGATTTGTGGGCTGGTTTTCTTTGCTTTATGTCTAAAAGCCACTTATGAGTGAGTACATGTGATATTTGTCTTTTGGGTCTGGGTTATCTCACTCAATATGTTTTCTAGCTCCATCCATTTGCCTGCAAATTTCAAGATGTCGTTATTTTTTTCTGCTGTGTACTACTCCATTGTGTAAATGTACCACATTTTCCTTATCCATTCTTCGATCAAGGGGCATTTAGGTTGTTTCCATGTTCTGGCTATGACAAACAAAGCTGCTATGAACATAGATAGTTGAGCACATGTCCTTGTGGCACGATTGAGCATCCTTTGGGTATATGCCCAAAAGTGGTATTGCTGGGTCTTGAGGAAGGTTGTTTCCTAATTTTCTGAAAAATCGCCATACTGATATCCAAAGCGGCTGTAACAGTTTGCACTCCCACCAGCAATACAGAAGTGTTACATTTACCCCACATCCTCTCCAGCGTAAGTTGTCATCAGTGTTTTTGATCTTGGCCATTCTTACAGGTGTAAGATGGAATCTCATAGTTGTTTTGATTTTCATTTCTCTAATGGCTATGGATGTTGAGCATTTCATTAAATGTACAGACCTTTTTATTAAGCCCATGGAATGTGTGGTATTCTCAGAATGATAGCTGAAAATAAAGAGTCAGAGAAAGAAACTGCTTCCCACCTGGGAAATGACATGGGTCTCCAGATTTTCACATAAATTGATGAACCACTTGGATGGATAAATGAACTAATAGAAAAAAATGAATGATAGATAGGGGATGGGATGATGTGATTTGTGATTGAAAAGATTGATAGGTGGCTATAATGTTGGATAGGTAAATGGATGAGTAGGTGTGTCTAGTACACATATTTAACTGGGTAGACGCTAGAGTAAATGAATATAGATATTGGGCAGAGGGCAGAACAGTAATATGGTGGGTGGTTTGTCAGATGGGACAGATAGACTATTTGTATACTGTATATATATATATATATATATATATATATATTGTGTATACATATATACATGAATGGAGAAGAAAGAAGTAGTAGGCATGGTAACTTTCACCAATAATCCCAGTACATGAAGCTGAGGCAGGAGAGATCACTACAAATTCCACACCAGCCTGGGCTACAGAGTGAGATTCTCTCTCAACAAAACAAAACAAAACAAAACAAAAGTTAATTAACTTAAAAATTAAAGAGAAAGAAAAGGAGAATAAGAGAGATGGTGGATGGTCCACCTAGCAGATGGATGGATGCAGAAGTAGATTGGTAGGAAGAACAGATAATTAACAAGTGTGTAAGTGAATGGCAGCCTGGGTAATGGGTAGATACTAAGAGAGAAGGTACTGGAATTAGACCATGCTTATATCCTGGCTTTTCAGATTAGCTGTGCAATTCTGTGTAACACTGAACAAAAACTTGTAATTTCTCTGAGGCTTGTAAAAAATATAAATATCCCAAAAGATCACAATTTATGATGAAAGCTTTTAAAGGATTATGTTGGAGAAAATAAATATTTTTGAGAACTAAAACATCCAAAAATGGGTGTCATTAACTGTGAGTTGTAAGTCTTATTTGAAATTAAATTTCTGTAAATCAAAATGAAAACTTCAGGAATGGAGAACTGTGGTGAAAGTCTAGTGGTAATTCTAGAAAACATCTAACTATCAAATAATATTAATATAAAATATTTTGAAAATAATAGTTACAAAGTAAAATGTAAATAGTACTTACTTTGGACTGTTAACAGAAAGGGGGGAGATAAGGAAGAAACATTTTAGATCTACTGTCTTCATCACCCATAGCAGGATCAAATAATAGTAACTCTATTGAAATGTGAAAGTCGGGCGGTGGTGGTTCATGTCTTTAATCCCAGCACTTGGGAGGCAGAGGCAGGCTGACCTCTGTGAGTTCAAGGCCAAACTGGTCTACAGAGCAAGGGCTGTTACACAGAGAAACCCTGTCTCGAAAAACCAAAAAAGAGGAAAGAAGTTTGGAATGTGTATTAGTTCAGCTTTCTGTTACTATAACAAAATGCCTGAGACAAATGCTCGAAAAAAGATTTATTCTGCCTCATGTTTTTAGTATTCAGACCCGTTTTTGAGACAGCACAGCATGACAGAAGCATGTGGAGAAGTGAAACAGCTGACATTACAAGCCAGGGAAAGAGAGAGCACTTGTCTTCTCCGTGAGTGCTCTCCTAGTGACCCAAGAGCTTCGCAGGAAGCTGCACCTCTCTGTGGTTTTCTACCTCCAATCCCAGGGATCAATTCATAGCCCACTGGGAGTGCATTCCAGGACCCAGCTCTAGCCAGGAACAGAACATGTTCGTCTCCTTTCAGCTCTGCCTCCCCCTCCAGAGCGTCCTTAGTGTGATGTGAAGGGTTTTCTTTTTCAAAATTGTCTTGAAGCAAATAATACCTAATTGAAATTTCATAATTCTTTCATTTTCCTTTTGACTTCTTTTTAAATTTGAAAATAGAAAGGCAGTTAGATGTAATAACTTATTACAAATAGTGCATAGAAAGAAACCTCATATTCATACAAACGTTTTACTACGTTTGTCTAGCCTTTCTAGAACACAAAATACTGCCTGGGTGATGCTGATGCTGATTGTGGTGGCTTTGAATGGTTTTAACCTCTTTGTGGTGTGTGAATAATTTATACTAATCATGCCTTTTCTTTTTTTTTTTCAAACCCAAACTGAGTTTTCTTTATATAAAAGAGAAAATGGGAGAATATTAATTATTTGCTTATTTTTATCATGTCAGAGCCTGGAATCCATCTACTTTCCCAAGTGCCCTAACCTTCTGTAGTTGAATTCTAGGCTTCGTGGTTAATTCTGGAAGGACTTTAGTCCTTAATATGAGGCTTTGTGGGGCTGGGTTTAGGATCCAGCTCAGCTATAGTACTTGTCTACCACGCATGTGAACCTGCGTTCAATTTCAAGCATTTTAACACCACCATTGCTGCCCCTGCCACCACCACCACCATCACCACACACACACACACACACACACACACACACACACACACACACACACACACACACACACATCTTGGAGCTGTGGAAAAATACACTTATAGTGCTAGCTTTATTTTGTATATTTACTATGGAAAGGAGTGCTTACTAGGGCACATTTTATAAAACTGTGGTTGCTCACGCACATTTTATAAAACTGTGGCTGTTCACCTGTAATTGCAAACTATTTTTGTGCTAAGGATTGGAATTTGTTCTCTAATCACTGACAAGGAATCCCTGGCTACATTTCCTCTCGTCTTGTGATTGGTCAGAGAGTCTTTGGTGAATAAACATGTAAGAGTGTGTGAGAGGGTGTGTGTGCGGGAGGGCATGTGTGCGGAGGGGAATGTGTGTGGAAGTGCATGTGTGTGGAAGTGCATGTGTGTGGAAGTGCATGTGTGTGGAAGGGATGTGTGTAGCTCAGTGGCAGAGACACGAGGTCCTGAGTTTAACCCCAACAGTGAAAAACAAAGTAATGGTAAACTTTGTTCTTTAAGAGGGCTTTTTTTTTGGTAAGAATTTATAGCAGATTCATTTAAAAATAAAACATGGCATTTTATTTTAAGACAGTTAAGGAACTGTGGTAGATCCAGCTGGAGGAGGTGGGCAGGCTGCGCTCAGCTGGGTTTCTCTTACAATGCCAGGACCCAACCCCAGGGAACGATGCTGCCCACTTTGTGGAAATTTCCCACACCAGTTAATCTAACCAACAATCCTTTAGTGGCACAAGGGTTAAGATCCCTCACAGTTGTGCTCAGAGACTTGCCTCTCAGGTAAGCCCAGATCCTGTCGAGCTGAAGACACCAACCATCACATCTCCCTTCCGCTGGGCATCCCACACCTGATTCCCTAACCAGCAGGTTACCAATACAGAGATGTGGTAATGTTCCTGGATTCAGATAAACACCAAAGTGGTTTGTAGCTTCCCGACTCACCGTCCTCACAGCAGCGGCTGATGGGCGTGTTTCTTTCTCTGTCTTCCTAGTGTCTCTACAGCCAGGGATGCGCAGGTACAGCAAACATCTTGGCAACACTGAGAGAATCTGCGAGTTTTAAACTCTGAGAGGTAGGTGAGCATATTAAATGAATTTCTTTTTCCTTCCTTGCTTCCTTCCTTCCTTCCTTCCTTCCTTCCTTCCTTCCTTCCTTCCTTCCTTTCAAATTCATGGGTAGAGGACTCGACTTTATTCTTTCAAATTCATGGGTAGAGGACTCGACTTTATTTAAAAAACAACAAAAACGTTTTTGGAATAAGTACTTTGCAAGTATAAAATTCAGCCATCTAGCAATAATTAAGCTTTCATCTAATAAATACTGCATTCTGTTGAGGAGTAACAAATAGATGAAGATGTTTGGGGGCTAAAAACCTACTAATTGCAATATTTTCACTCCCAAATTAGTTTCAAGCAACACAGGCTAGTCTGCTATTATAAATTATGCCTGGTGTTACAACAAATGGTCCCATTTCTTCCCACATAATTTGTTTGTTCTCTGTGACTTCGGACTGAGAAAGCAAGGAAGCATGTCACCTTTCTCTTAGATTTCACTAAGGAAAAAAGTCAGGCTTTTGGCTTGAGGCCATGTCTGGGGAAAATGAATCTCAGAGTAGGCAGGTTCCTTGGAGAGCCGTCATATCAGCCCTCATTCAACCAACTTAATACGCGGAGAGACAAATTTGTACAAATTCTACAGTGGAGAATGCTTTCTGGTCAGGACATTTTAACATGAAGGCCTCTCTTTCCAGTCTGTAGCATGCTATTAATATAATAGAACCACGAGTGCTGACTGTATTCCGAAATCCCTCAAAACCTCTAATTAAATAAACCTGTAGAAAATATTAGGTATGAATTTGACTCCGAAGATGATTCTTTGTTTAATTATTACAGTGTCCAACTGAGGCGTGTGCCTTGGATCGTCATATTTTATACTGGAAAATCCTGTGCCCAGAAGTACAAGAAGTAAGCATGCACAGTGCACATAATTCATAATGAATGAATTCTGACAGCACAGTATGCCCACCATGAGGTCAAGAAGTGGGACATTGCTAACACTCAAACCCCTCCCTCCTCCTCCCAGCCACTGACATTGCTTCCTCCAAATTCAACCTCTTTTATTTTATTTTTAACTGTTTGTCTGGTTTTGGAATCATTGGGTTTGTGTTCTGTGTTTTAGTTTTTACTCAACAAAATGTTTGCAAAGGTTTATCTGTGATGTACTGGTAGTATTATAAATAGTGTAATTAGGATGGCCCAGCCCATTGTGGGTGCCTGCATGCCCTGAGCTGGTCCTGGGTGCTATAAGAAAGCAGGCTGAGCAAGCCATGGGGAGCAAGCCAGTAATAGCACCCCTCTGTGGCCTCTGCGTCAGCTCTCACCTCTGGGTTCCTGCCTTGACTTCCTTCAGCGATGGACTGTGATAGGAATTTTAAGATGAATATAAACCCTTTCCTTATCAAGTTACTTTTGGTTCCCGTGTTTTTTTCCACAGCAATGGAAACTCTAAGACAATATGTTTCAACTGATCGATCATTTTATGGTTACTGTTATTTTACTCTGTGTAGGAGACTATATCTGAGGTCTTTGATTTCTACCCAACAGATAAAATTTTGCAGACAAATGGATGGAGTTAGAAAACATTGTATTGAGTGAGGTAGTCCAGACCCAGAAAGACAATTATCACATGTACTCACTCATAAGTAGTTTTTAAACTTAAAGCAAAGAAAACCAGCCCACAAATCACAATCCCAGAGAACCTAGACAACAATGAGGACCCTAAGAGAGACATACATAGATATAATCTACATGGGAAGTAGAAAAAGACAAGATCTCCTGAGTAAATTGGGAGCATGGGGACCTTGGGAGAGGGTTGAAGGGGAAGGGAGAGGCAGGGAGGGGAGCAGAGAAAAATGTAGAGCTGAATAAAAATCAATAACAAAAAGCTGTAAGAGAATATTCTTCACATTCTTTTTTAAAATTTATTATCTATCTATCTATCTATCTATCTATCTATCTATCTATCTATCTATCTATTATGTATACAGTATTCTATCTGTGTGTATGCCTGCAGGCCAGAAGAGGGCACCAGACCTCATTACAGATGGTTGTGAGCCACCATGTGGTTGCTGGGAATTGAACTCAGGACCTTTGGAAAAGCAGGCAATGCTCTTAACCACTGAGCCAGCTCTCCAGCCCCCTATTCTTCCCATTCTTAAGACACAGCAAACCCAGACAAGCGGTCAAGACACAACACTGTGTGTCCTTCAGACACTGATTACAAAAGTGTTGAGAAAATGGGAGACTGTCTGTGTGACTCCACATCTAGCTGGGCAAACAGAACAACACAAACAAAGGAAAATGATCAGCTTATATTTGACTAAGCCCCTAAAAGGCGAATTTGGGCTAGCATATCTGCATATCTGTATAGGAGAATTGGATGCCACAGACCCTAAGGGACGGCAGACACTGGTGGATCATGCATGCCATCCTGCAATACTCTTCATGGGGGTCCCTAGGATACTCCTGAGAAAGACAAGATGGGTAAGAGACCCATGAAAGCTCCCTTCCATAGGTAGAAGGTGACTCCAACACCACCTATTTGCCCAGTCCCTTGTCTCATACAACCTCAAAGTCTCAAGATGTTAGAATGGACACCAGAGCTTTCCCTCCACATCCCAGCACCAGGCAGGAAAGACAACAGTGGAATCTGGAGTCTCTATAAAACCTCACTCATAACGTCCCGTGTACACTAGACTAGCAATAAAAAGGGAAGGTGGCCAAAGTCCAGAAATGGAAGCAGCCAAGGTGTGAGATGACCCAGATGTCTGACTTAGCAGACGGACGGTTTAAAGTAGCTATTATAATAGTTCAAAGACCTTATAGCTAAAGGAAGATGCAATCGTAATTGGTAAATAAGGACATTTAGCAGAGATATTCTGGAAATGATTAAAAAGGAAAAAGAAACTGTATTTTTAGAACTGAAAAACATAAAACTAAATTAAAATATATCTGGGTGGTTACAAGCAGGTATTTATAGGATGCAGAAGAAACCTCAATAAACTTGAAGACAGCTCAATAAAAATGTAATCTGAGGATCAGCAAGGAAAAAAGGTGAAGGAAAACGAACCAACAAGGGATCTGTGGAATGTCTCAGATCATCCATGACGGTTGAGTTCTGGAAGAGTCTAAGACAATTAATTACAAAAAAGAAATTTTCTAGGATATAATAGCGCAGTGAACACCAAGTGAAATTCACTCTGCCCAGGAAGAGTCCATTCTGGTGGGAGAGTCATGGAAGCTGGAGCAGGACACTTAGAGATCACTCTTTAATGACAGCCAGAAGTGGAAAGAAAGCGGGTGGAAATGAGGCGAGGCTGCAGACTCTCAAAGTTGGCCCCGGACCTTCTTCCAGCAAGCTGCATCTCTCCACAACCTCCCAAACAGTGCTACAAACTGAGAGCAAGTGTTCAATACATGAGCCCACGTGGGACACCACAGTGGTCATACGAATACATACATTTATCCTAACAAATTGAAGGAACACTGAGGATGTGTGGACTGCATGCCAACTACACCTCAATAAAGCTGTTTTTTTTTTTTTCAGGTTTTTTTCAAAGTTTTTCAAGACATCTACGTTGCTAGTGAAGTGTGAAATTATTCAACTTTGGAAAGAGTTAATTTCTTATAACGCTAAAAAGACACTTAGCCTATGACCTATCAGTTTTTACTTCTGGATATTTCCCCAACAGAAATGAAAACATAGGTCCACAAAAACCTCACACACAGATCTTCATAGTAATTTTATTTGTGATAATAAAAGATGGCAAGGCATCTAAACAGCCCGATGAATAGAAACAGAAATCATGGCATATTCAACCAACAGAGTGCCACATAACAATAAAAAAGAATGAATAACCACAACTGCAAGCAATAAATCTCAAAAGCTTTAGAATGGATTGCATAAAACCATTTATATGACGTTTTGGGATAAGTTAGGTTAACTCATAGTGAGAGAAAGTTCTTTAATGAGGGGAGACAGGGTGGGAAAGTGGGCGTAGACTGTACACAAAGGAATATTAGCATGGTTTCTAAGAATCACACTGTTTGTTTTACATATACGTGTTCTCATATACATTTATAAAAATGCACAGAACAATTAGCGAACTTGAAATGATTTTAATTGTGATTTCCAGGAAAGGCACTTAAAATATGTCTTCACGTTGTTTGTAAGTTTTGGCCTAATTCCTTAAGATTGGAATGTCATTAGTTGAGATGCAGAAGTCAAGGACGGCAGATGTGAGGCCAAAGGTGGGGAATCCAGTTTTCCTTGCATCAGGATTCAGGTGTCTGTCTGGTCTCCTTCAAGCACCGCAGCACCTGAAATTGATCAGCCAATCGCAGAGGCCCAGTGGGTGTGCTTTCCTGGCTATGTCTGCTTTTGCTTCCAAGGAGCAAGGGGGCGTCATTAGTTTTGTTCACCCTGACCCTGGCCCCGGGAGCTCAGTTCTTTCCAGAATGCCCTAGAAGGTGACAGGGGGCACAGGGACGTATTCTGGAGGTGGGCAGTGCCTTTAATTAGGTCAGCTTTCTTTCAGAGGTCGGTTCCTGAGGCCCAAGAGGTGCTAAATACTGAAAACCTAGAAGGTAGAGGTGGAAGTCCACTGAGCGTCCTGCAGTCTCTGAATACTGTAGCCTATGAAATCCTGGGACGACTGATAGCACCTGGGGGAGAGGGGTCCCATGATGCAGCCTAGAGACCACTCAGCCCATATTGTCGTAGGGCCTGGGGAAGTCATACTCGCTCACAGGGCCTCGGGTGCTTGGGTGGGGAGTCTGGGGTGTCAGAGTGGCTGCGAGTTTGAGGGGTGCCCTTTGCAGCGAGCTCCCTAGCGCAGGAACGCCTTCTCTGCAGGCTAGCTGCGGTGACCCCAGGGTGGCGCTACCTCATCACGGTCCAGTTGAGCGGTGCCCCCTGGTGGCTTACTGAGATTGCAGGTACCGGGAGCGCTGCTCACTTGCAAGAACAAGGTGGAGACGCTGCCCTCTGCCCTGAAGCCAGACCTGCTTGCATCATTTAACAGTGTGGTAATTGCGTTTCACGATTCGCGCAGAACGCACGGAGCGCCTGGCGGTCTCTGATCTTTTAACCCACTCCCGACTTCTGGAGCCTTTCTGGAATTCCAATTGCCTTTTTCCAGGACAAGTTCAGGGGAGAGCGCTCTTGTCATTTCGAGAGCCGGTTCCCTGTAACCCGGTATTTGTGAGGGGGAAGAACACTCAGTCTAATGCTTGTTCCTACCTGAGACCTCTGAGGTCACTCGGAGGTTTGGGGCCTGTGGACATTTTAGGTGATGCACTGAGAGACCCGTAGCACAAAGAGAAGGGGTTTAGGGGTACATAAGGATTCTGAGCAGAGGACCTGTTAAAATTAGCTGCCCCACTGTACACTGCGTCTGTCTCTCTGGCTTCTAATTACACCACTCGGGCTGCAGCTCCCACCTGGAGAGCGAGAAGATAGGAGGAAAGGCGTGGAGAAGGGGGTGGAGAGAGACGGGAGCAGGGGAGGCGGGCGGGGCTGGGGGAAGTCAGCTCTGGCTACAGCAAATGATGTAGGCTCCCCTGGGAGTAACCTGGGACTGCTAAAGATGGTGACTTTTATGCTCTCTGGAGTATAGCAGTCTCCTCCCAGGTCCTGGGGGCTGTATTTTGAGCTAGGCACCATTCTGAGCTAGGAATGCTCTCCTGGTGCTGGTTAACTGGCCTCTAAGGTCATTCCTCAGGCTTTGAGTGGGCAGAGAATGGGGCTGGCTCCAGTTTTTACAACTTGGTCTAAGCCAGCCCTGAAGGGTCTCTACGGAGCTGCTAAGCCTAGATCCGACCTCTCTCCTGGCCTTACTACTGTTTCTCAGGTGCCCCTGACCAGTGAGTTCTCGGAATGTGCCCAAGTTTGTTGGCCTTCCTACCTTTGTTCAGAACTTTGTTGTCCCCGCTGCCTACACCTTTGACCCTTGGAATCAGCCCTGCCACCTTCTCTGATTTCTCAACTGAATTCAGAGCACTTGGGTCTTTGCTCCCAGCTTAGTCAAGAAATGTGTCACGTTATGTCCTTTCATACACCAGCTGCTAAACAAATAAAGCATGATTGACAGCTGGAAGGAGCCTCGGTTAGCTATCTGTGGGATGTGACTGTCACGCTGGCCTCACCTTTCAGGGAGATGCTCTGGGTGAGACTCCTCCCCTGGAGATAAGCTCCTCCCCGCTGGGGCATGCTCAATCAGCTGTCCTCCCTCTAGTTCCTCAGCCTTCTCATCCTTTGTCTAGATCTCTCTAAAGATCCCCTTTCTGGCCCTCCATCTCTCTGAGCCTTTGATCTCTGCCTCTTCTGAGCCTGCCTTCTTCCCCACTTTCCTCCCTAAGTCAGCCTTGGCTTTGACAATATGTCATCTTCTCATCTCTGGCGGCCCACTGGGGATGCTTCCTCTCCTGGGAAACTTTTCCTGGTTGTGCTTGTTCTTCTTCCAACAGCCTGGTAAGGCCAGTTGAAGGGTCTCAGGGAGCATCTTGGCTCATGTAGAATCACTCCCCATGGTGGAAGATTCTAGCACTTGTCCAAATCTGTTCCCTCTCCTCTCTGAGCAGGGAGGATTATATTTCCCCACCTATACAGCAGTTAGACAATGCCACGAGACTAGCTCTGGCCAAGAGCCTGGGAACAGAAAGACTCTGTATGCCTTTTGACCAAAACACTCGCTTACCAACGTGAGACCTTCTTAGCTTTCTTCCCTGCCTCATTAATTGTGGATGATGAAACAGAGGTAATTCAAGTCCAAATAGTTGGCATACTGAGCCACCTTTGGAAGCCACTGCCCTAGGAGAGTCACCCAGACAAGCCATGGGCTTTGTGCAAACAAGAGATAAATGTGTGTTGTGTCATGTGACTGAGACTAGTGAGACTCGTTGAAGCCTAGCCAAGTCTATTCTGAGGGAACTGAGGAGTTCGTTAAATGAATTCATGGCTTGGCAAACTGTAATGATCTATGCACATTTTATTATTGTTATCAAAGTGTAGCAGGTGCCTGGGGATCAGGGACTTTAGCTAGGTAGAGAGCCCTGTGTTCTGTGGCCACAGTACAGGGCTGGGAATGGGTGTGGAGACTGATAAATGGGCAGGGCATGTCACGAGAGAAAGGCTTTCTCTCATTAATGATTTGCCAAGGGCTTGCCTGGAAACTGTTTACATATTTAATCACTGATGAAAGGTTAACGAATTTGGCCCTCTGGGCAGAGGATGGACATTTTTTTCTTCAATGTTTAGTTCTATGGCTGAAAAGATGAGATTTTTCTCCTGAATTTACAAAGATTCCTCACCCCCACCGCTCTTTCTCCCTCCCTCCCTCCGTGTCTCTCTCTCTCTCTCTCTCTCTCTCTCTCTCTCTCTCTCTCTCACACACACACACACACACACACACACACCTCCCGTTATATGTGTGTGTGTATATACACACACACATATATATATATATATATATATGTGTGTATATACACAAATATATGTATGTATCAAGACAGGGTCTGACTATGTGAACCTGGCTGTCCTGGAACTCACTATACACTCTACACTATACACTCTACAGAGCAGGCTGGCCTTAAACTCACAGAAATCCACTTGCTTCCCAAGTCCTGGGATTAAAGATATGTTCCACCTTGTCCAGCTAAGATTCTTCATTTTCAAGTAGAACCCTGAGACTAGTGTGGCCTTCATCATGAACTGTGGTGAGGATCCTGCCAGAAGACTTTGGACTGAAGAATACTTGATAGAGATACCCTTCTCTTCTAAGAGTCAAAAGATGGAGGGCAGGGAATTGCTGCAGACCCTTCATTTCCTGATTCTTTGGGTCCTCCCATGTGAGGCTGGATGGTTCGAGGGAGGGAGGTATCAGTGAAAGATATAGCTGTGGCTGTGGCTGCATCCAGAAAGGGGACCCTGGCCCTGATTCGGACTCCATGGCGAAACAAGGAGAAGGATCAAAGGTCTACTATAACCTTCTTAAATGTCAAGGTATCTTTGGTGGTTAATGCTCATGGTCACTTTGACCAGATTTGGCTCTAATGCATGGGTGACCCACCACACAGGGTTCAAGGGCTACCTCCACCTGCCTGGAAAGTGGACTTTCTGGACCCCTTGTACAGTCCCATACGCGGACTCAGGCTTTGTGTAGGGTGTTCTTGAATTGTAACAGCAATCTTGAACATGATACAATCAACGCGTCTGACACTTTGTTCTCTAATTGAGGGGAAAGTAAGATCCTTAGAGCCCCTCTGGCATTTGAGAGGCAAGATTTGCTAGATAATAGTAAATGATCAACTATGACTATGGTATTCATGGATACAGCTGTTTGTGACCAAACCCACTTCTGGATACGAACTCAGGGACAGTGATGGGGCCACCCAAGAGCCCATTCTCATGGGTCTTTGACATTGGCCTGCGTGGAAAGCAAGCCTGGGGTCCAAACAACAACAAGCAATAGCTGGTCCCTACTCAGCACCAGGCAGATGGCTTGAGAATGACAAGGCCTCTAGTGCGCTTGGCTACAAGCCTCTGAAGGTGGGAGGCTGTCCAGAAGGTAGACACGTGTCTGTTCTCTGATAGACGCACGACAGCGCAAATTCACGACCAACTTACACCTATGACAAATTATAATATATTAATAGCAATACAATAGAATAAAGGCTTGTAGAGACAACCAATCTTCCAGAAGCTTAAAGATTGGCATTCATCGTTCATGAAGTTGACTGGAGGCTATGCCTTCAGAATCCGGTTAAACTGCAGTGAGCAAGCCCAGGGTTAGTTGCAGAGGATCAGGTTCCAAGCAGAACCTTTGCACATGCTGAAACTGGCCCGTGAGGTCGTGTGCAGCCTCCTCCTAAGCAAGATGTGTGGAAATAATCCTGGTGGCTTCAGAAAGCACACTGTCAGTAATGATGGCTTCCACAAAGACTTCAGTGTCATAGCAGCTGGGCCGCACCGACATAAACCTTTTGACTTCTCTCCATATAAGGCATTTCTGGAAGGCACTTACATGTCACACAGGGCAGTGACAATTGCCTAGCTGCTTCAGGGACATGGTGAGGCAGCTCTCCGTTCTCACTCAGGGTCAGGTGCACAGTCAGTCTGTGAGCTCTCATTGGCATGAATGGCCATGTCAGGATCTTCTTTGCCAATCTGTGGGCACGCGATATGTTTGGCAAGCATGAGAGTGTGCCCCTGATGCTCACCTACCGCTTTCTAGTATGAATGGCGGTAAGATTGACAGGGGCGCTCTCTGTAGTATCACTGCCAAGCACGGTCTCAGCCAATATACAGAGTCGTTGGTAAAACCCTTCCTTCCTCGGCTTCTGCCTTTGCCCCTCTGTTGCATAGCAGTAGTGGCCTCCAGCCCAGGCCCACAGAAGGTGACCACCTCCACCCAGAGGTAGTGAGAAGAAGTGGAGAAAATGTCAATGAACACGACGTGTTTGCAAGCAAGCCAACCTGGCTGCTCTCTTTGTGGGCTGCAGCTTGCCATCAAGCACCGTGACAGGTGACATCCACTCTGCTCCATTGCTTGCTCTGGCTGCATCTCAGATGGCCTCCCTTTACTCCTCTGCACACGGGCTGAAGTCCAGGCAGTGGATTCCATGTAAGGCTACTCTTCTGATTCCAGGGAAGGATGGGGAGGGCCTCTCGTGTCTCTGAATGTGAAGGGTCTGGTCTCCACTGTGAGGGTGGGACACTGGGCCCTCCCTAGGTTGTCTTCTTGTGGCTTTCTCAGTTTGAAATGGAACCCCAGAAAGGCAGAGAGTAGAGAGGCCTCAGGTTCCTACGAACAGTGTTTGAATGACCTGGCCTCTGGTTTCTTAGTTCCTGCTCTGATACCAGGGTGTAGGTTGCAGAGAGAGGTCTGCACTTCCTAAAATGGTGGCTTTCAAATCAGCCTCAAGGGCAGAAAGTGAGGAAATTAAGGGAGTCAGCCCCTGGTGGGTTTCACCCTAGACTGAATCCAGGTGGAAAGGGACTGACTGCAACCAGTTCCTTGTTAAGAAATCAACCTCCTCCTCCTCTTCCTTTCCCTCGGGCTCCAGGCAGGGTGGAGTCAGAGGAGAGATGGCTGGCCTGGCCCGGAAGACACAGACCCCTATTCTCACTCTTCTTAAGTATTCCTGAGAGGCTGGTGAGAGCAGGGGCTGCCTCATGGGCGCCTTGTGGGAGGACCCGGCGCTGAGGAGAGCCTGCCGATGTGGGGACCCCTTCCAAGGAGTCTGGGAAACTGGACCCTCCAGCTCAGTGCTCATTCAGTTCAGTACACAAGGCCTCAAGAACCATGGAGTAGACTTTAGGAAGGTGAGGCAGCTGAGACAAAGGAGGAATGGGACTGTCTTAATAATAAAGGGAGGAAGAAAAGGAGGGAGAGAGGAGGTAAGGAGGAAGAAAGGGAGGAAGGAAGAAAGAAAAGGAAAAGGCATGTTAACATCAGTTAATACAGGCAAGTGTGGAGGGGTAGGACCCAGTCTCTGAAATGGGGGTATCCATGACTGAGGGTCAGATGAGGCCCGAGGCGTTCTCTTGCAGGCTGTATTCCCTGTTCTTCTTCACCCTCCAGCTGATGAAGAAGAGTAGCAGTGTGCCCAGGGCCTTGTAGGCCACCTGCAGGCCCAGGTACCTGTGAGACAAAAAGAGACAGGAGAGGTGAAGGAGGAGAGCTCCTCAATCTATGTCCCTGGGCCAGGGACAGCAAGAAGATGGACATTGTTTTCACAGTGGCCTGGGAGCTGTGAAGGCCATCACTCAGCTAACAAGCTGCCATCTCCCAGGTGGAGGCCGATTTGGGCATACAAACAACACCAGTGATCCTCTGCTCCCCAGTGGTACCACTGAGGGCCAGAAGTGACACCACTGCCCCAGCTGTGCACAGAGGGCTTGCATCTTCCTGTTGCCCCTCTGCTGGTCTTCTCTGTCAGCCCTCTAGCCCTTGTACAGCCCCTTCAAGGCCACCTTCTCCACCATTTCTAGATGAAGGAATGGCAACAAGAGAGAGATGGCTGGGCTTGGCTTACTGGCATCGGTTGGACCCCTTCCTGGGACCTCTGCTGGGTGCTGAGCTACAGACCCTGTCTCTCTGAGCAGTGGAGGCTGTGTGGTATCTTCTCACCTTCATAGTCTCTCTCAACCTCCAGCACCCCTTTACCTTTGGTAAACTTTTTCTGCTGCCATGGGCTCATGAGGGACAGAACCTCAGGAGACATCTCAAAGGAGACAGGCCCTCTGTCTCTTTACCTAAATGGCTTCTTACAGGCCTCCAGATGCATACTACAGTGGCCCCTGCTCTCTGTCCATGACAGAGTTTGCAGAGACATCCCTCCTATTTTGTCCCTTAGAAGCCTGACAGCCCCTACCACAGCCACAAGACAAATGCCTGTTTGTTTGTTTTAGTTTGTTTTGGTCTGCTGGGACCACAGGCCAGATCTCTTTGACACCCCTGTGGGTAGGAGCCCTCACCTGTTTCGGAGAGCATCGTTGTCATAATATGAGCAGGCTCCTCGTCTCCCTGAGCACAAGTAGTTCCACCGGATACAGGAGGAGTCGATGATGAGACCATACAGGGCCGGAGATGGCAGCCAGGCTGGCGACGATGGGAAAGATAATTCAGAGTGTCTGGGTCATGTGGAGCTGCAGAGATGCCCGGGTCCCCCATACCAATGGCACGGTCACAGTCTGAGGCCGGCTCTAACTCCCTCTCAGAATCACAGTGACTTGAGAGAGTGGAAAACTATCGGTTAAGCTTAAATCTTCTTCTCACAGGAAGGCTTAGGAGATAAAGGGAGATCCTTTCAGGGCAGAGTGAATCCCAGGGTCAGTCTGATGTCAGCTCCCCCACACTGCATCCTTCAGTTCTCATGCTCAAGGCTGGCCCCAAGTAGAGATTCTGCCTGGAGAGCACCAATGTCCCCAGGCTCTCACGTGGTCTCCAGGTGGCTTCATTACAATGAAGAGCAAGTGAGCAAGAGGGCACAAGGATTGCAGTGTGGGACGTCCTTCTGTCTATGTGTTGCTTTTATTGATTAATGAATAAATGTGTTTCGGTCAGTGGGCTTAGCAGAATAGGGCAAGGCGGGAGTTCCAAGCAGATAGAGGAGGAGAGAGTAGGCGGAGTCAGTGAGACACCACATAGCTGCCAGAGGAGAAAGACATGGGCACCAGCTAGGAACTTCGCCAGTAGGCCACGACCTAGTGGTGATGCACAGATTAATGGAGATGGGTTAGTTTAGGATATAAAAGCTACCTAGCAATATGCTTAAGCTACTGGTCAAATAGTATTGCAATTAACATAGTTTCAGAGTGGTTATTTCATGCCTGGGTGGCTGGAAAAAGAATGAACAGCCTTTGACTACAAGGATGCACTGAACTCCACTTTAAATCCTATGTTCTTCCCTCTAAACTGCTCTTCTGGACTAGACAACACCCTTTGAAAACCCTTAATATCCAAACTGCTCAGAACCTAGGTTGCCAAACGTCCCAGCACCTGGGTGGTAATGTTTACATAGTCCAGTAGGCATGGCACTTTTCTGGGTGCTGGATATTTTAGATGCCCACTCCTCAACCCCACCATGCTCTGTGCCGTTAGCTAAATTCTGGGCAGCCAGTGGGTCAGAGTGGACTTGACACTGGGGATGGGCCATGCCATACTTAGAAACATAGTGCCAAAAGCATCTGACTACCAACACCCTGTGAGTTGCTGTTTCTGGAAGAAAGAGGTGATCCAGCCCTTGGCCCTAGCCCATAAGTGAGAAACTTCCAGAAGCAGCCTCTCAGTCCCTGGTCACTTTCCAGTTTCCAGGTGAATAGTGACTGGAAACAGACTCTGGCGACACATCCTAAATAGAAGCCAAGGAGAGTTTTCAACCATATCTCAGTGGGTAACCGCACACCTGCTGGAGTTTATAAATAGGCAATCTTTTCACCTACCCCAGAGTGGGGCTGTGTTCTGGAGCAATGAGTGGAATTCCTCCAGGCCTGCGTTTTCTAGCTGTTGTCCCATGCTGAGTTATCTGAGCTCAGGTGGAAAAGCAAAAGCAGCGAGTGCTTGGAGCAGTGGGACAGAGAGGCCATTCTCTAAGTCACAAATAGAAGCAGGGCAGGAAGTCATTTGGGAGGAATGCCAGGTCTCTTTCCTAGCTAGGGCATTAGAATAAGTCACAAATGAGCTAGAGATGGCAAATCAGAAGTGAATACAAGGAGCTGTGTGTGTCCCCTGTGTGGCCCAGAAAGGTGACAGGCATCATTTAGAGTGTTGATAAAGGTCCTTTGGAACTTAAAGGGACTTCATCACAGGACAAGTGGCTTGAGGCGAAGAAACTCCATTGAAACACTGGCTCCGCCCCTGCATAGGCTCCTGCAGTTGACCTTAGAAGGGATGATGGCACATGCTAGAAGGATAATGGTTGTGACCTGCACTCCTGCTTAATAATGCAGAATAGAGTCGGGAGGTGGTAGGGCACATGTGTTTAATCCCAGCACTCGGGAGGCAGAGGTAGGCGGATCTCTGTGAGTTCGAGGCCAGCCTGGTCTACAAGAGCTAGTTCCAGGACAGGCTCCAAAGCAACAGAGAGAAACCCTGTCTCGAAAAACCAATAAAATAATAATAATAATAATAATAATAATAATAATAATAATAATAATAATAGTAATAATAATAATAATTAATAATAGTGCAGAACAAGCTTCATATAGGTTTTGGTGTTAAGGCAGGAAGGTTTACATTAATACTAACTGAAATCCTTCTGGTTGGACTCTCCAAATCCAACTCCTGCAATTCTTAGTGCAAAGATCCTTTGTTGAACTTAATCTCTTTACTTCTGTCCACCCCTCTAGCACTTGGAAAAAGCCAGATGCCTCCTGCCCCCATGGAGTGCTCCCTCCCTCCCTGTGGGTCTCTGCTGACCATGTGTACACACAGCTTGAGGGTGGAGATGGGAAGCTCCAGGTTACTTGAAGATAAACAGGGTTTACAGGCAGAGGGCCCCCTGACAGAAGAGACATTTGCTGAACCAGGGCAGAGGACTGAAGTCTGGAAAAGGGGAAGAAAGCCAGGAACAGCCCAGAAGCTGCTCTGTCTGGGGCAGGAATGTGCAGTGTTGTTTCCTAGGACGATTCTTGGAGAAAGTTTACAGATACCTGCTTTTAACTCTGTGTGCAGTATTCTCAGTGATGCCCTTTTCTTTTCCTCTGCTTACATAATTTAGTTTGCCTTGAATGCCGTAGACAAAATCTTTCCCAATCTCAAGCAGTTAGGCAAACTGTTCCTGTTGGAGTTTGGTACCTGCTGCTGGTTATCCACAGCTCCCTACACAGCAGACAGGAGGCGGGGCTTCTCCCAATCCTGCCCCGCCCCATAGCCTTTCGACATTCATGATCCAGGGCCTCCACCCCAGAACGAAAGCTTAGATACCTACCCAGCAACCGCATCAACAAGAACTGGACCCCAATGGCAAATGACTTTTCATCCTGGTTTACCACGCTGAAAAGGAAAACAGGAAATCAGCATAGGAAAGGCTCTGTGAAGACTCTGGGCTGCAGCATCACCTAGAGGGAGTGGGGCATGGGGTGGGGGGAATAGACAGACTCAGAGCAGGTTAGAGCAGGTTGGAACCAGTCCTCCCCTAGTCTGATCCGGCACATGGACAGTGAGATTTTCCTGGCTAAAGACTCCTATGACGCCCATGGTTCTCAGTTGCTGCATCAGCTTCATCAGAATACAGATTCTCAGTCTGACATTTATTCAAGATACACAGTATTCCAGGAGAGTTGGATGCAAACTTGGATTCGAGAACCTACTTCTGTATTATTTTCAGGGCTGTCCAGAGACTACTTGGAGAAAAAGCAGGCAAGACAGACAGAGTAGAAGGGAGTTTCTGGCCAGATGCTAAGACAGCAGGTCTGAACAGCACCCATGGAGTGTCTTGTACCAGGAAAGGAGGGCCCTGGGCTCTCAGCTTCTGTGCAGGTATGAAAAAAATTCCTTGCCCTGGGCCAGCTTTGTGAGGTGTGACTTGAGCAGCTGCATTGGATGCCGCCCTCAGAAAGACCCAGTTTGGTTCATGTATGACTTGAAATTCTTAATGATTCACATGCCAAAGGCTTTACATTTTCATTTGCACCAGATTCTGTGGATTTGATGCATGGTCCTTTCTTTCTCCTTCAAGAGGAGAAGGCAAGGCCAGGTCAAGAGGTTCAGTTCTCCCTAGAGAGCTCTCCCCACTCAGCTGGAGAATGGAAGTAGGGGACTGAGCTGGGGGGGGGCACCTCACATGCAGAGTGGGAGCCCAGAGCAGAGGCAGAAGTGCCTGCCGTGTGACTAGACTCGGACTTGTCCAGGCTTTCAGCACACATACTCCTGGGTAGGGGATTGTCATTTGGAAGAGAACTCAGAGCTGAGGGGACAATGAGGACGAGGACTCCACAGTAGCCTCCAGACCATTGCACATTGTTTTACAACTGCTGCCAGCATTGGCTAGCAACTGAGAGACATCCCCAGAGGGATGACCCCCTGAAGGAATGCTCTTTGGGGTACAAGTGGAGGAAAGAGGCACCATCTGGGATCTCCTAGGAGACAGTGCCTGGAATCCTGATAGAATAAATGTTCTTTTCCTCAGTACCTACAGCTTCCCTTCAAGGGCCCAATCCGTAGTGGATGCCTGATCTTCATTGCCGAGTTACGGGGCTGAAGTCAGCTGGACACAAGCCCTTTGGTGTATCTATCCCTGAGGTTGCACCCCGAGAGGTTTGACTAAGCTGGGAAGACATCCCCTGGATGTTCATGGTACCGTTGAAGAGTCTGGGGTCCTGCGCTGAATGGAGAGGAGGTAAACTTCACATTGGTCTTCGTCTTCCTACTTCTGACTATGGCTACAGTGCCAACAGTGGTCTCCTGCTCCTGCCCCACAGCTAGGGCTGCCCTTGACAGCATGCTTCCCCTGCCATGAAGGACTATATCCTCGGACTGTGCGCCAAAGTAAGACCTTTCTTCTGTAAGTTGCTTTTATCAGGCATTTTGTCCCAGAAACAGGAAAAATAATGACCACATTGCCCCTTGTCTTTGTCCTTGGCCTAGGCAGTCTCATCACCATGTTTTAACTTAGTAAGATTTGGACACCCCAGTTTGGCCACTGACCGAGCTCCTAGGCCCCTTCTAAGTGCTCCCCGTCTATCCCCGAGTTAATCCTGGGTTTCTGAACTCTTTTCTACATTGTCGGCTGGCCTCTGCTCCTAGACTGTGGTCTCAGGTCTGGTTTAAACTAGGACTAATAACTAACATTTGGGGCGTTTGTCAAGTTGCCTCAGGTCAGCAAAAGCTAGCACTCATGCAAGAAGGGAATCCCACTGAAGACTCTTAGGTGCCATCTTTTCTCCCAGAGGGATGTATCTTTAAACCACCTTGGGATCCTGGAGACTCCTCTCTGATTCTACTCTAGACTGGCCAGTCTTGGGAGGGTTGAACTGATGCTGGTCTCCACACAGGAAGGTGCTTGATAGGGATTGAATGCCCTATCTAAATCCCTTACCCTCTCTCCTCTTCAGGGCCTCATGCAGGTTTATGTCAGGGTCAGAAGGTAGGCCAGGACTATCTAACCCAGCAGGGAAGAAGAGAACTCCACTAAAGCACCTTGCGTGACAGAGTCAGTCACTGCGTGAGAAGGGGTGCACAGCGCGGGAAGCAGTAGCATTCATGCCTATTCTTACTGAGATCTTATAGTCCTGACTGCTGCCTTTGGGCCATTTCCCTGGACTGTGGCTGCAGGTAGCAGCCTTGAGGCAGGAGCTGGAGTTGGCTCACGGCTCACAGTATGAGCAGCGGCTCCCTCAAACTCAGCGTTCCCATGTTGGAGTGGAAGCCTGTTGCACATAAAGCCCGCATTTGGATCTGTGTGTCAGTTCTGAAGGATCCGGAGGACAAGGATAATGGATACACCTTCAGGGATGTGCTGCTGTCTGCTGTAACGATATCTTTTGTTTTCAACACAAGAATTTCTAATCTTCTGTCAATGTCACTGAAAGAGCAAGAGTGACAGGAGCTTGGCAGCCTGTGGGCTAACTGGACAGAGAACTGACTTGGGTAGAGTAAAATACTAGCAGCTGCTTTATGCTCCCTCAGGGCTGGAGCTCAAACCCAGGGCTTCGCACATGCTAGACAAGTGTTCTGTCACTAAAAGACATTCTTGGCATAACATCTGGTCCTCCTTCATCTCTTAACCTTCTGGAGAAAATAGGTCTTAACCAATATGGAGAACACCACCTCCCACCTCCTCTTTGAGGTAGGATGGGGGCTCTCAACCTTCCTAATGCTGCAACCCTTTAATACAGTTCTTCATGTTGTGGTGACCCCAACCATAAGAGTATTTTCACTGTGACTTTATTATTTTGCTACTGTTATGAATTGTAATATAAATATCTGTGTTTTCCTATGGTCTCAGGTGACCCCTGTGAAAGGGTTGTTCAACTCCCAAAGGCGTCACAGATTGAGAAACACTGGGGTAGGGTTTCACATTGCTTGGGTTGGCCTCTAATTTACTACGTAGGCAAAGATGACCTTGAACTCCTGATCCTCCTGCTTCCGTCTCTCTCGAGTACTGAATTTATAGGCACCACCACCACACCCAGCATGGCACCTTCTGTGTACAAAGCAATTGACCCTGTAAAGCTGACACTATCAAGGAAACTGAGGCTCGTGAGGTCAGGCAACACCCAAGGACACTCGGGAAATATGATGCAGAAACTTTGAATCTGACAGGGAGTTTCCAGTCTCTGTGTTTTTCCTTCTCTGCTTTCTAAGTAAGCAGATGGGAAGGGCGGGAGGACATAGACGGAAGCAGGCAGGAGGTGGTCAAGGAGGAGCACTCTCTATAAAACCTTAGAGGCACTCAAGGGTCAGCTGCAATGAGACCTCCCTTGTCCCTACCCTGGGCAGCGTGCCCTGTCCAACCTGAGCTCTAAGTCTCTAGCCTCCTGTGGTTTTCTCATTTTTACCCTTTCCCACAGCTTCTGGAACTTTCTTTAGTTCCCAACTTGCTGTTTGTACATCCAGCTGATTTCCTCCTCTTTCTCCTCAGTTCTTTTAAGACTGGAAAAGAAGTGAGTCTGTATGCACAGCCTGTCTTTAACATGGGCCTCGGCCTTTGGACAGCTCTGCCATCCCATGAATAGAACACAGGTGCCTGCGGAGCCTGTGTCTCCCAGGTGCTGGGGGCCTGAGTGAGGCCGTCTTACAAGGAGCTCCTCCTGGGACCAGGAACACCTGCTGTGAGTGTACTCTGTCGCCTTGTCACCACTGGACACTCGAGGGTTTGGAGGAGAGACTCCAAGCAGAGACAGGATGGGACATCAAAGGGAGGGCGGGGAAGCACAGAGACGCCACTCACCGAAGAACCATCATGTAGAGCGGGTTGTGGGAAACGCAGGCGATGAGCGCCACAAAGGAGATGAGGAAGATGGACGGGAGCAGGAAGTGTGCACAGGACACGGGGCAGGATCCTGTCTTTGCTGACGCAGACCCTCCAGTCACACAGCTGCAGTTCAAATAGCTCTTGACGAAGAACAGGAGGGGGGTACGTCAGGATTCCACCTCCACATGTCCACACCTCCACACAGGCTCTTGCTGCAGACTCCCACTGGTGCAAACCCCTTTGCCCTCCAGTCCCCAGGGAAGAAAGGGGAGCCTGGATTCAAAGACTGAGAGGCCAGACAAGGCTTCTAGAGTACCCCGTGGGGTGCCACCTCTCTTACCGTTAGGGCATTAGAAACAATCTTCACCAAGAGTCCAGCATGGGCTAAACTGCAGTCTCTTATCTTAATCATCATCTAGATGCCTAAGATCTCACCACCAGGCAAAATACCCACAGCGAGGAGCCTAGAGCCTGGGAGGGCTCTCCTCTGGGTCCAGCTAGCTGTAGTGGTTGTGCGAAGATATACTCGGGGAGCCCAGGAAACAACAATGGAGTCCTCTGAACCCAACGTATCACTTCCCACCGAGGAGGCATCCTTTGGCCTGAGAGGGGACCCCAGAGGAGGCCCTGCCTTGTCATAATTCTATATGGCTCAATACCATTGTACAACTCATTTGGTGGTCACTGTTCATCTGGTCATCTTTACCTTCACCCTCACGGTGCCTGATGGCCAAGCCTAGGATGTGGTGAGAGCAGTAGCTGTCCCGGAGCTATGTGAACTAATGGGCTGGGAAGCTTCCCTCTGTCCGACGGTGGGGCCCATGCTCCCACCCCACCTTGGCTCTCAAGTTCAGAAGTTTATAGTACACAATACTGCTGTTACCTCCCTTGGTCTGGATTTTAAACTAGCAAGGCTTTTTCCCCTTACAATTTATTATTTTTTCCTTGATATCATGGTAATGGATTTTATCTTGATGTACTTGTGCTGTTATTGGAAGCTTGTCAAGATTATTTCTGGAAGTAGATGAGTCAGACGTAAGCAAATAAAGATAAGAAGACCACAGAAGCCGCTACTCTTCCAGTCAGAAGGTAAATTAAGGGACCATCTTGGCATGTTCCTTTGCCCATAGAGGCGGCTGGGGAAACGGCCTTGTCCTGTCTCCTAGGAAGAGGTGGTAAGTGGAAGCTACTCTGGCCCATGGCCACCACACAAATGCATCCTTGCTGTTGGGACATCCAAAGGCAATGGTGTAGACTTCCCATTGCTCTCTCTGGGGGAAGATCATCTAACCCCCGAGCCCGGCTTGCCCAGCCCTGCCCAGCGCTGAACCTGCCTGGCCCTGGCCCTGCTAGCTGTGACACTCCTCACTTAACACCCACCCGGCCTTCTCTCTGTTCCTGCGGTGCATTCATGGGGGGCTCTGTCCCTGCTCTTCCCGTACCTGCCATGGGCTTTGGGTTTCAACAGGATTCCTCTGCTGGTTGCTCAGGTGTCAGTCATCTTAGGGACCCCCCCCCCATACTCTCTGTGCTGTCAAGTGTCTTTCCCTCTCACCTCAGCCTTTAGCTTGTGCCTTTTTTGGACTGAATGTAAACTGTGAGAACAGGGCTTTGCCATAAGCTCCTCGGCTCTTCCTCAGCATAGTGGCTGCACTCAGTGTGTTCTGTTTGCTGACTAACTAATAACCGGAGGAGTCATTTGCTGTTGGCTGAGTCCAGAAGGCCCAGGGCCACTGTCCTCACAGATTGATGGATGGAGCCCCTCTAGGTTGCCCAAGAAGGAGACCCTATGGTCTTGAACTCCAGGTGAGGCAGGGCTTTTGCTTCCAATCCCAGATATGCTCTTAAATAGTTTCCTGGCTTCAGACCAGATCCATGGCACCCAAGGGAGCTAAGGGGTTGAAGCAAAGGCCCTCGACTGCTGCTCCCAGGACTGACCTTCCGGGTCCACGTCCCAGGGTCCTTGTGCTCCCAGTCCATGTGACCCTGCACCATGGCCTGAACCCAGAACGCAGACGTGCCCCCAGGGAGTCATCAGTATCAGTCACAAGTCTCCACTGAGGGCGAATACTTCAACGTGTTTCCATTGTTTCACCAAGTCCCCAAGAATGGACTTGTTGGTCACGGGCCAATCTTTAATTGACTCTGGGCTGCAGGCATCTGGTCATGACCCTGGGGCAGTGAAGGTGGAGACGGGGTGGAGGAGGCTAAGATGCTGATATTGAGTACCAGAGCCAAGGAACAGTTTTGGAGGTTACACACTGAGCCCCCAAGCTCCATGAGGCTCTGTCTGCCCCCGTGACCCCTGCATCCTTACCGGTTGCTTGGAAGCTGCTGATGTCACGTTGAGGCTGCTGCAGCCAGCGTGGCAAGGGGAGAGGTACTCTACTCCATTGTCTCCACAGACTGGGTGGAAGATGGAATCTGGGCACGAGCAATCCCTGCGGCAGGCAGGAGGCTGCGGATGTATAGAACTTGATGTGCTGCCAGCGAGACAGGAAGCGAGGAATCAAACAAAGCGAGACCGAGAAACGGCGCTACACTCCAGCCCGGCATGAGTTCCTGGCCTGGTGGATGTGCCTGCATGTCTCTGTTTGTCTTGGGCCAGTGCCACCCAAGGATCTGAACTGAGCCCGTGGGGGCCAGCTGTGAATCTGCCACTGTTTGGAAACCATGGCTCTCACTATTTATGCTAACGTTGGAGCCCAAATGTACCAATTACTCAGTTGGAAGGGTCTAGGCAGCAAAACCCAAAAACTGTCAGAGTCAAAGTGACCAAGTGATTAAGACTCCGTTTAAAGAAATGGTGGATGCCACAGTAATGTCATTGGTAATACTTGCCTTCTCTCATCTTCCAGCTAAGTTTTGGTTAAAGGCAGTGGCTGGGACCTTTGGAGGCACCTGAGGTTCTCATTGCTTGCTCATCTCCTGATTCAATATGGACTTGCTGATCTGGGTCTCCATATTCCCTTTCTCAGCCTAGTCAGAACTTCACCAAAGTGGATTTCAATGACTGATCTTATTGATCTTCTTTGGGGAACTTGTGGCAGGGACTAACAGATCACAGCTGAATAGTGCATTGGTGTAGCAATGCTAGTGACTGTTAGCATTTATAGGATGTCACAGTGGAAGGGGATCTTCAGGTATAGTCACCTCAGTAAGCCTAGAACAAATCATGCTTCTTATGCAGATGAGAAAACTATAGCTTAGGAGTTCCCATAGCAATGAAGAACATCATACCTAGAACTCGGGCAAAACAGATGACAGAGCTGGGACCAAACTCCCAGTGAAAACCTCCTAAAGGCCCCAAAGCTTTCAGGCTTCTCTGGTTGCAGAGCCAGCCTGCAGAACAGCAGGGAGTTCCCCATGCTAAGCAACATTCGCTTCCTTTGTTTCCCATCCCCTCCCTCACCCTTCAAATACAGAGGTCATCTCAAAGTATTTATTCTTTTGCTCTTTGCCTGATGCTGTTGCTATATTTGGAGATGTAGCTCTCTATGAGAAAAAGAACGCATAGGGGTTAAAAGAGTCTCCAAATTTTGCAAACTCCTTAGGCTACATTCTAAAGAAAAGGTTGCAAGGCAGTTATTGGAGCGAGGGGGTGAGGGGTAGGGGATTGTGCATGTCCCTTGCTCACAGGGTTGAAACACCCTTACTGAAAGTGAAGCTTGAGTTTAAATGCATGTTTCCTGCTGCTTTTTACAAATAGGCTGGCACTTGGACCTGCCCTTTGCTTCTTCTGCCTACTTTCATTGCTCGTCTCGAAATCTTTTTACGTCTTCTCATCTTTCTTTGACAGCTAAACAAAGTTCTACCTAACTCTTGCTTGCCCAGGGCTGGCCCTAATCATAGATTATTTCCTAGTTCCTAGGGCTCAGGCTCATTCAGAAACTAAACTGATTAGTTTCTGGTGCTTCTTACAAATCAGAACCTTCGCCCCGACCACTGGCTGGTCTCATCTCATAATGGAACACACTATTTGAGACCTGGTTTTCTGTGTTTCCATGTCAGAGATCAGATCCAAGTAGACAGGACAGAGGAGGTAAAAAGAGGCAGAGCAGAAAGACACACAGTGACTGGATTCTGGCTGCGGTTACAAAGGGCATCTCTGCATCCCTTAGTTCATTACCTGAGGGGGTAGACCTCAGCCACAGCTGGTGTGGAACATCCCATGAAGAAGAGAGGGGCACAGAGGATCATTGAGATGGTCATGATAGCAGCAGCCACTCGGGGAATGGTTTGCAGGGAGAAAACGAAGCGTTTCATGAGGATACCTCCAAACAGCATCCCCAAGGCCGCAGCAGGAAGGTTCACAGCACCTGGGGGAGAAGGAGAGGAGCTGGATGCACAGCCCGGGAGCCTTAAGCTGCGCCACCAGTGAGGAGCGCTGCTTCATGAAAGAACACTGGGTATACTTGATTACGATAGTAGTGGATGACTACCAAGAATTATTAACTATTGAGTGTTGACTGGGTACATCCTGAGAAGTTGCTTCACTAGAGGGTTGGCCTGCCTGATCAAAGAAAAAAGAAGCAGTCAACCTTTGACACATATAATCCCAGCGCTTGGGAAGCAGAATCAGGAGGATCAAGAATCCAAGGTCACCGTCCCCTACCTAGCATGTTCATTATTTGCCTGAGCTGCTCTAGGCCTTGTCTCAAAGAAACAAAATTGGAAACAAGATGACAGCAACAAGGATAAGGAAGTAGATCATTTTTGGGTGGTAACTAAGTCTGAGATTGAAGGGGAGATAATAATGTCCTATCTAAAGCCTACACTGGAGCTCAATGAGTCCAGGGAGCCATCCTCATATCTTATCTTGTCAAATCTATATATGTGGTCAAGCTCATCTATGAATTGGTTCCAGGTATCACCCAGGCACTTGATGGACCCCCCCCCATCGGTGGTTCTTAGCATCTACTGCAAGAAGTACGGACACCCCCTCCATGGATTCTGGGTTCATTTATCCGGGCAGCTCTGAGCATTTGCATTGCCATTGTGTGAAGGAGCCTAATGTGTCATGACATTGAGACTCAAGCTCCTGGAGGAGGAAACCCCTTAAGAGGTGTTTTGTGTGTCTCAAGCTCCATGTTCTCTCTCTCCTCTGTTGCCCCTGATAAGGTCAGTTGGGAGACTATCAGATTCCCACCCTCTTGATGGGAAGGAAGGCAGCCCCCAGTCTCCACCCACTCCTGAATAGAAGAATAGGAGTCTTAGAAATCTGCCAAAAACATTCTAGGTTGCCAACCAGGAAAAATATCCTTAAAATTCTTTCTCTTGGGCAAGTCCTCCTGTCTCCGGTCTGTATCCGGTCTGGCCCTGGGTTATCCTTGGATGGACTGCACGGTACCCAGTTCCTCCCCAGGGGGCACCCCTCAGGTCCTGCAGCAGCGCCCTCTGACACACCGATGAGGAAGTTGGCATAGGCGGCTGAGGCCCCATACTGCTTCTCCAGGAACTTGTTGAGGAACGTAGAGAGGCCAGCGATGACAGAGGAGAAGGTACACTGAGCCAGGACCACCAGAATGAAGAGGGGGTTCATCAGCAGCCTCAGGAAGATGCGGGGGAACCCTGCAGGTAGATAGCTGTCAGGGGACAGGCCTTGGTAAGAGCATCATAGGCTTCCCAGAGCCTTGCCAGCACCCCGACTCGTCCCCCTAGGCAAGCTTCCTCTCTTCCGAGGGTCACAATTAGAGAACCTCAGGCTCACAGTTGTCATCCTAGGAGCATACAGTCCTCGGACTCCCGCTCAGCACATTTGTGGTCTGACTAAGATGATGCTGGCGGTAGGTGAATAGAAACTGAGCTCACATTGGGAAAGGTCTCCTCCCACAACTGCCACCTCTACAGGAAGCGAAAAGGAGAGAATGGAAGTGGAGGCTTGGGGTGGTGATTGGCTCTGCCTGGATTAGCAAGAACCAGCCACCAGGATCATTGACCGAAGCCCTCTAAACTGAGGGGGCACCTAGGAGGTGAGGCGGTCCCAGATCTTGTTTCTTGTCGCCCTGTACCCTGAACCTGGCCTCCTGCCACCCAGAACCAGCCCACCCAAGGCTGCTGGGGCAGTCAGTTACGTTTAATGAAATCCATCAGGGAGCCTCTTGACTGGTCCTCCTCCATCTTCATAGTTTCATCTGCGATAGCAGACCTCTGAAAGCAGCAAACATGGTGATGTTAATGGCCCATCCCTGTGCCCTTGACTCTCTGGACTCGGTGGCTCAAGGACCACGTGGATGCATGGGAGGGCATCCTGAGGATGCACTCTTGAAGCAAACACCACTTGCGCTTTAATGAGCCCGGTGCCTTGGCTGGAGACCAGAGTTAATCCATGCCAACACCTCCCACAGAACCTAAGGGCATGTTATTTCATCTGACTTTCCCATGACTGAGGCCAAAAGCATCACCCTGGATCTTACCCCTTGTCTATATGTCATGACTACACAGTGTCCCATATGCAGACTCCAGGGATGGCTGGCTTCTAGGACAACAGGGGTCTCCAATGTCTACTCTTTTTAGCTCTCTCCTTCTGTGTCCTCTATAGGGTCTCTGCTTTCTCCCCAGTCCAAAGGTGAGTCCAGGCTCTGTCCTAACCATCACCTATGCCTTCTGGGCACATTACCTCAAGTGCCCTTGCTAGTGTCTGAAGCCAGCAGCTCAAGACAGAGGCCGTGACTCTCTTTGAGCCACTGCATAGACGTAGGCCTGGGCTCTGCTGTTAGCATTCTTTGGTGCTCCCATTAACTGAGCACCTGCTCCGCTCTGGGCAACATGCCCATCATTCCCCCTGCATTGCCTCCTTCCTCACAGCTTCCTCCCAGACAGGTTCTCTAATTACCCCCAAGAATGTTACAGGAGAGGAAGCTTAGAAACAAAGCAACTTAGCTAAGATCATTCAACTAGTTTATGAGTGGAAGTCTTCAAGCTTAGATCTGTCTAACCTAGCCTATCAAAATATGCCATAACCTTGTAAATGCTTCCTCTACCCATGACCCCTTTCCCACAGTGGGGCCCATTTCTGTCTCAAATCCTGGACACATGAGCTCCAACTCAATCCACAGCCAAGTCTTTGCATCACCCCCTCAGGAACAACCAGCCTGCCCTTGGCCTCATATCTCTGGTGGTCATTGCCCTGGCCCTTAGCCATATTTTCCATCTTTTCTTGAGCCTCTCAGATCTCCAACTTCTATTCCTTCATGAACCCCAACCTCAGCCAACTGCCATAGGTGGCCGGGGAGTCACCACAGTGCCCAGTCACCCTACTGCCTGGAACTCACAGGAGAAAACAGCAAGCATTTCAGCCTCACATAAAGGCCCCACTCAGTCTCCATTCTCAACTTCCTAGTTCCTTTTTGCGGCAGATACAACCCTGTTCAAAACATGCCGCCCTCGGCGCATCCTTGCACCTCACGCCCCAGACTCCCCTTCTCACCCAGGCTTTCAGGCTCAAACCTTGGAGTAAGATCTATCAAACATAGAAGTCAACTGTGCCTCGCCACCTGCTCAGTGTGTGTGAGACTCTGTGTGTGTCCATCCATGTGGAGGACAGAGAACAACCTTGGGTGTCATCCTCCAGGCACCAACCATCTTGATTTTGTTTTCTCAAGAGAAGATCTTTAAGTGGCCTGGAGCTCCCCATGTAGCCTGGCCGGCTGGGAAACCCCAAGGAATCCTCCCATTTCTCTGCTTCCTCAGCCTGGGATCGCAGTTACACAGCACCATGTTTGACGTTTTAGAAAGTGATACTGTGAGGATCAAGCTCAGGTCCTCATGTTTGCACGCGAGCCCTTTGCGGACTGAGATAGCTCCCTATCCCCCCCATCCCACCGTTCATTGTTACTATTTCCTTTCACTTTAGCTCAGCTTAGGTGAACTCGGGGGTTCCCAAACTATGCTCCCTAGAACTCTCTGGTCTTTGAAATGACATCATGGTAAGAGACTACTAGGGGCACCTCCTCTCAGTCTCTGACGAGCCCTGTGTCCCCAGACTTGTCACCTTCTCACCCAGTGCACTGAAGCAGCTGCAGCTTCCCAGCTTTTTGTTTTCCCACCCCGCGTACTGTGCTTAAGTCATGGGCTCTGGGAAACTTACCTCTGCTCCTCTGGGCATTGCTCGAGGGAAGAAGAAAAAGGGCAAAGAAGTAACAACTAAGAAGCCTGAAGAAAGGAGCAGGCCCAGCCACCAGGCTCCGATCCATCGGGGGTCACCTGGGCTCAAGTTCACAGCAGCTAGAAAGAAATCAAAGGATGAACGTGTCTGTTGTGGAATGCGTGCATTCTCTCCATACTAGAAAGGGGCATTCAGTTCAAGGGGTCTCCCTGACTTTCTTCCCATAATGGTGACAGGACACACCATGGTGTAGGACCGTGGTCACGACACTCCCTCGCCAGGCCTTTCTGGTCTTCCCAGACCACCCAAACCATTGCACAGAAAGTCAGACACTAGAGAATGCCCAGCCCCCACCCCTGTTCACACTGTGCTCCTTCCCTAGCTGTTGGCGGGAATAATGGTGCAATGACCTAGTCTCCAGAGGGCTGGCGTGGTTCATGTACTACACACTTCATCTCCATCATCCTACGGTCTCCTTAGCATGTCGGTGGGGGAACTGTTACGTACATCTGACTTCCTCTAATGAACCAGGAAACCAAATCTCTGGCCCATTAGTCAATTTCAGACCGGTCTTCCTGGTACTCTTAACCACTGAGCTCTGAGCTCCATTTTACACCCTACTTTTGAGGAACCCTAAGAAAGGCGGACCTATAATTCTTAGTTGCCCAAGTATATAGCCATCAGCCGGTGGGTTGCCTGTCCTCCAAAAGAGAAATTTTCTCCTGAAAATATGCTCCACACTCCATCTAGAAGCCTCCATTGTGTTCCTTGATATCAAACATGGAGACAGTATTTTTTTTCTGGAACAAAGTGGCAGAATGATCTCCAGTCACTCTGCGACAGGCATTGTCCTACATGGTCCCGGAGCTCCATTGCTCGTCTCTAGAGGAGGGGCTAAATCAGAAGCCCCAGAAAAAGGGTGACAAGAATGTGTGCCTTCTGCATACCTACCAGTGTCCACCCTGCCGTAGTCCACGAAGATCCTGAGCATGACTGAGCCCAGCAGGTACCCAAAAGCTGGTCCAAACACAGCAATAGCAAATAAGATGGCTGGAAATTGAAGCGAGGGAGAAGGGGTTGAGGGGACATTGAGAATGTTCAGCAAGCCTAGTTTCCCAAACTGGGGGAGATTCCTGAGGTATCACCCACTGTCCCCTGGGAATAAGGAGCCCATCATGCCTAGGTCACTTTCTGCAGCCCACGCCTATCACATCTCCTGCAGATAAGGGCTAGATGCCAAGGCTGGCAGCACCAAGCCTGCTGCTCCTCCAGCACCTGCCAGAGAGATCTCCCGGCCTGAAATGAACCTGCCTCCACCATATCTTTAAAAATACCAGTCCAGGGCGTGTTAGTGGGTGAAGCTTTCTGTGTACAGTGCTGTGGCTCTGGCGAGCGAAGGTAGAGTTGGAGATGCAGTTTCTGACCCGGGGCCCTGAGAAAGCTCAGTGTGGCTTTTTCTGAGGAAAGAAATCAGGCACCAGTTGGCCATCTGCTACCCGCTTCACACATGACAACCTGTTCACAGCTCAGAGAAGTAGTGTATCACCCAGCATGAGCCTGGAGAACTGAGTGACTTGTGGAGGATCAACAGAGTGGCTAAACCCATGGCCCAGAGGCCACATGGTCTCCTGAATAGTTACAAATGTGGCCCAATACAAATTTTAAGCTTACTTAAAACATTATGTGTCTTGTTGTTGCATTTAAAGAACTCAATTGCATGATTCTCTAGTGTGAACTTGGTAGAACACAATGTCATGTTGTGATGTCAAAGACTCAAAACAGTGCTAAATGGTGATCATATCGGCTCCCATAATCCCAAAGCACATGGCACACACAAAGAATCTTGGCTCTGTCTTCCAGGTGAGAGCCTGGAGACCTGGGCTAGCCACTTGAGACCCATACAAGTAGAAGGAAACAGAACTGGTATTTTTAAGAGCTCTTTCTCACCTACCGTATTGTGGGCCAAGAAGATCATTTCAACCCCAAGAGCTTCTGCAGGTGTCATATCAGGCCCCAATCCCCCCTACCTCACAGCCCTCTTAAAGCTCAAGACTCACAGATATACAGAGGTGAGTTGGTAGGCTCTGCAAAGTCATCCACATAGGAGATCCCAAACGGCTGAATGGGCACTGTCCCAATGCCGGCCAACAGCTGAGCAATAACCATCAGGCTCCACATGCTGCTGGTCTCCTTTTGCGTGTCTGGCACGGTGTTATGGCACTTGCTGGGGGGCAGGTCCGGCAAATGCTTCTGACAAAGGTCGGCCTGAAGGCGGCTGCTGTTTCCTGCAATGAGCATGCCCACAGGTCACCACCACCCTGGCTTCTTGCTTCTGCCATCTGTCCTCCAATCTTGCCCTCGTCTTGTCCTTTCTCCATATCCCAGTGGGAGGGAAGGAGGGTCAGGGAATAGGAAAACCGGACAAGGTGCTTGAGGAATATTCTTCTGCTTGACTGGCAGAAGGAACTACAGGAACTGAGGTGGGAGTAAGGGGGACTGTGGCCCCTGCATCAGGAGCAGCTCTGCCCAAGATGGGGCAGGAGCAGTCCTTCTTCCTCCTCTACTGCTATTGGTAGAGGGCGGAGCATGCGGATCAGTACTGCAGCCTTGGAGCACAGCACTGCCCAGCTGGAAGAAGGAATCCACAGTCAAAACCCAGAGTTCTTGCCACTGCCAACCTTGGCTCTGGTCTTCCCTGGGCCATGACCCCCTAATCCTTCACTTCTGAATGATCCCAGCACCCCAGCACATTGAAGGACTTGCTGCCAAAGATATTCAGTGACCTGACCACACCTGGGCAGCTCCCCAGAATCGGAGATTCTTAATGCTTTTGGCCTTTTGGCTAGGATCAGGTGAAGAATCACAGACTCGGAAAACAAGGGGATTTGGAGGCCCTTGTATGTTACAGATCGGGGAGCTAGGCTGCACCTGGAAGCCCTCCTTGAAGGGCTCCAGTCATCGCAGCATGGACTTTGGATGCCACGGATCCTGTGGCTTGGACCTTGCCAGGCTTGGCGGCTGCTTCCATGCCTCTGCTTTCAATTTGGTCCACACTAAACAGTCAGCATTGTCAGCTTTCCAAGGCCTTGAGGGGCTTGAGGGATCTTTTCCAGATTCCTTTTATTTCTTCCTTGTTCTGGCCAATGGAAATCACTGATGTCACCATTCTCGCTCTGTGTGGTTTTCACTCACTCTAATGGAATCAGTTTAATTCCTATTTATGATGTTTCCAGAGGCACGGCCCTGAGGCAGGGGGCCCCAGAGTCTCCTGAAGAGGAAAAGTGAGGGTCGTGGACTAGATGATAGGGCTGGGACAAGAGCTCTGCCTTCTTTGTTGCCCTTTTTCCCCTCCCACCCAGGCCTTGTCTGGCCTAACACCATCACTGCCTGTTCTCAGCGTTAGGGTCTAGACAAGACCCATTTACAAACTTCCAGTAAAGGGGACTCATTGCTCATTGGTCACTGAGGTCTGACTTAGAAAAAACAGAGGGGACCAAGGTCAAGCATTATGTGAAGCTGTTTATGACAGTGCTCATCTGTAATCTCAGAATTCAAGGGGCTGAGGCAGAAGGATTACCAGTTAGAGGACAGCCTGGTCTTCATAGCCTGTGACCCTCTCAACAAACCAAAATATTACTATAACTACTAATTAATGCTCATGGGTTGTGCAGCATGTTGATGACTTTGACCCAGACCCAGATAAGGGGCCCATTATCTGTGACTATTATCTGTTCAAGAAATAGTTTAAACGTTATCTGAAAGCAAATGACAATCCCAGGAAAGAGGTATAAAGACTTGTCCCCTTTGCCCAGCTCAGCCACTGGAGACCCATGCCTAGATCTGAGAAGCCATCCTCTGAATGGCAGTGTGGGTGATGCCTGCCTACTGAAAAACACCTGCACCAAGATTCACTGCTTTAATCTCTCAGTCATCTTGATGTGGGATTCCCCTCTGTATGCTGTAAATACCACTGGTGAATTAAGAAACTGCCTTGGCCTGTTGATAGGGCAGAACTTAGGTAGGCGGGGGAAACTAAACTGAATGCTGGGAGAAAGAAGGTGGAGAGAGAGAAGCCATGTAGCCCTGCTAGAGACAGACACCGGAACTTTATCCGGTAAACCACAGCCTTATGGTGGTACACAGATTACTAGAAATGGGTTAAATTAAGATGTAAGAGTTAGCCAATAAGAAGCTAGAGCTAATGGGCCAAGCAGTGATTTAAATAATATAGTTTCTATGTAATTATTTCTGGGCTGAGCAGCCGGGAGCCAACAAGTGGCCTTCCTTCAACAAATTGGCATGCCAACATGGGTAACTACATCTACATAAAAACCTGAAAAAGCTTAAAAAGGAATCCTAGACAGAAAAGAACAGAGTTAAACATGGTTTGGTAGTGGCATTTTCTTGGGTGGGCTCTGTTTGCTAGTAGCAAGCAAAGGCATGGCTCCTTTAAGAGAGGTTTTCCTGATTCAGTGGTAGCAGAAAAAAAAGCTGAGCTGTTTTGAAATGCTGGCTTTCCGGGCTGTGCTGCCAGTAAGAACTCTGGCTCGTTCAGGAGGCTGATCATTTAAATAGGGTTTGTAAACAAATTGTTACAAACTGCTTACTGGCTTGACATAGACCTGCTGCATTCTTGCAACTGGGGTGGTGTGGGGCTCAGAGGCAGTGAACAGCTCTGCCATGCTGGACTGGGTGGGGCAAGCAGTCAGTACCATATATACCCTAGCAGTGCCACATCTTAAGTTTTTAAAAAGTGCCTCACAGTTTAAGAAGTGCTCCTGAATAGTAAAGAATTACAGATACACAATAGGACACATTCAGACATAAAAGACCTCTAAATGGGTCACAATGTTAGATAAATGTATGTAGGCTTGGGAGAGAGAAGAAAAAGAATATAGACAGTTATAAAAAGAAGTAAATGGCCGGGCGGTGGTGGCGCACGCCTTTAATCCCAGCACTCGGGAGGCAGAGGCAGGCAGATCTCTGTGAGTTCGAGACCAGCCTGGTCTACAAGAGCTAGTTCCAGGACAGGCTCCAAAGCTACAGAGAAACCCTGTCTCGAAAAACCAAAAAAAAAAAAAAAAGAAGTAAATGGTTTTAAAAAAGGTAAAGTCATTAAAGAAACAGAGTACAGACAGTCATAGATTAAAAGGAGTAAATAAAGAATAAGCCACGTAAAGATGGAATATACACAAAGAGTCTGGATTATGTATACTATTGTGTTTTCTTTGAATTTTTTTGACTGCAGAGAGACATTTGATTCTGGGGACTGCTAAGCTAAACCAAAATATATATTTTAAAGGTATCTTGAATTCAAAATTTGGGTCTAAGTATATGTTGCTTTGGAAAAGAGGTTCTTCTTTTGTTTCTAAAAAAATTAGAGCCTGTGGAATCCTTCCAGACTAATAAGGTTTGATGGACCAAAACACCTTGAAAGGTCACTGTAAATACCTCCCAAAATACTTCACCCAATAAAAATCAGGAAGAAGTTTGAAGAAAACTACGTCAATATTCCCAAATATTGTTTATAAATGTTTCTTTACATTTAAAGGGGGAAATGCTATAGAGATTTACATTGGTATCAATCTTGGTTTATTGATACAAATTTAAGGTCAATTTTGTTATATGTATATTTCTGCTCTTGATTAAGGTATTGTGTTTGTGCATTTAAAAATGTAATGTATAATTAAGAAATATAGGTTAATAGCTAATCATCTATAATAGTCAAACTTGTAGGCATATTCTAAATGTACAGAGATGTATTTCAGATGGGTAGGCATTCTTTAAACTTCTCATAGACTACAGAATATGGCATTTAAAATGTTTAAAAACTTAGGAATTTTCATGACAGTGAGACACATCTGCTCCTGGCAGCACCATGCTACTTCAAGAGGAAGATGGGCATCAAAGAGGCTCTTTACGAAGTTGGTTAGCCATTTGGACAAGAAACTGCTCTTGCCTGGACTGCTTGATGGTATGTTGAGTGAACTGGACATGCAGGGCCCACAGATAAATGACTGCTGAACTTGCCTAAAGGTGAGACTGTCCTTCAAGGTTCCTGCTTCATAAAATAATCTGCTAGACATTCTGCAGGACATAGAAGAAAGTTACTGACAAACTGCAAATATAGGTAGAACTGTCTTTGAAATTTTCTGCTTCATGGAAAAGTCTGTTGGATATTATGGGCCTGTAGGCTAAAGATGGATGCCCCAATGGTATAGAAGAACTTTGGGAGACTGTCCAGGTAGCAAGATGTCTCTGTCAATTCTAGAGTTTTGGAAGTTGCTTCCAATGCACTTCCTGTTTACTAAGGTAATATTATATCCTTCTGGAGTCTTTGATGGAGTTGAAGAATAGATAGTGATAATATAGCTTTCCTTAGTTATGATAAAAGATAAAGTAAATATAAATATTGTAACTGTAATTCTTGCTTGGTACCTGTTTTGTTATATGTAATTTTACTATGTTAAAGTTAAAACCTTCCTTTTTTATTTAAACAGAAAAGGGGAGGTGATGTGAGATTCCCTTCTGTATGCTGTGAATACCATTGGTGAATAAAGAAACTGCCTCAGCCTGTTGATAGGACAAAACTTAGGTAGGTGGGGAAAACTAAACTGAATGCTGGGGGAAGGAAGGCTTAGAGAGAGAAAAAACCATATAGCCCCTCTAGAGATGGATGCTGGAACTTTATCTAGTAAGCCACAGCCTCTCTATGATATATAGATTACTAGAAATGGGTTAAATTAAGATGAAAGAGTTAGCCAATAAGAAGCTAGAGCTAACAGGCCAAGCAGTGATTTAAATAATATAGTTTCTGTGTGATTATTTCTCGGCTGAGCAGCTGGGAACCAACAAGCAGCCTTCCTTCAACATCATCTGGCTAGTGACAGCTGACACAGGCATGGCTGATGTTAGGACCATTTGAAGTCCTGGCCTCCAGCTGCTCTTCCCTGCTAGAGATCTTTACTTTCCTTTTGATTTGAGCTACTGAAAGCTGTGTCAAAGTTGTTTACCAGCTCTGCTTCACGAGCACGTGTTGCCTTGGCCTTGAGGATCAGAGAATAAGGTTTTCACCTGTTGGCTTCAGGTTTCAACCTGACTGTGTTGGGTATATAAGCCTCCATGGTGCTATTGAATAAAGGGCTTCTTACCAGTGAAGAAGTCCATATCTCTGTCTTTCTGTCTGTCTGTGTGTCTTTGTGTGTTTCAATCTCTAGCCCCTTGCCCAAAGCTCAGAAACTGTATGGTAGCACATAGAGTGCAGAGAGGTGTTGTGGGCTGCAGCCCTTACATATTCTTCAACTCACTACTGGCCCCAGGTTGCTAAAAAGTCAACCACAGTATTGCCTCACCAAATCAGAATCAGAATATCTCTTAACACCCCACAGGATGACTGGCATCAAAAAGCCAGAAAACAACAGGGGCTGGTGATAATGCAAGGCCAGTGAGACCCTTGCACACTGCTGTTGGAATGTGTGAAATGTTGCAGCCCTCTGCCAAACAGGTTCAGGTGTAGAATTACCAAATAATCCAGCAATTCCATAATACTCAAAAGAAGTAGAAGCAGGTGCTGGAAGTGATCTTTATGCTCCCATATTTATGGCACCTTGGTTGGTGAAAGCCAAGAAGTAGAAACAATTCAGCAAATAAGTCAAATATATATAGTCCATGGTACCGAATGTTATTCAGTCTGAAAAGGAAGCAAATTCTGATGTATGCTCATAGTGGTGAGCCTGGGGGACACTGTGTGCTAAGGAGAGAAGGCAGACATGAAGAAGCAAGTCCTGTCTGACTCCATTGATAGGAGGCTTCCAGAGCGGTCAAATTCATAAAACCAGAGAGTGGATCGAGGTCGCCCAGGGGCAGGGGAGGTTGCCCAGGGGCGAGGGAGGGTTGCCCAGGGGCGGGGGACAAGGGAGTGGAGGCTGCACAGGAAGTTCAGATAAGAATGCTCTGAAGAGGGATGGCTGTGAGGGCCACACTTGGCACCTTCAGCGTCTTCTTACAGTGCTGGAATGGCAAGCGTCACGTTGCATATTTTGGCACAAATGAAAAAAAAATACTGCCAGGCATGCACCAGGAAAGAGGGCAAATGGGTAAGTGGGGAAAACAGGAAATAGTTTGGTGGTGGGGGCGGGGCTGGAAAAGGTCCCCAGAAAAAGAGCCTTCTGAACAGTGGGAAGCCAGGATTCAGCTCAGCACTCAGAAGTGGGTGACACAGGACACACAAGAGGTTTGGCGAGGTTAGTATGCAATGCAGCTACTGCAGGCGGGCTAGCAGGCCTTGGGAAAGGGCCTGGATTGCATCAGGAGCAAACCTCCAGACAGGTAAAGACCTTGACAGAGCAATGCAATAAAGTTCCACAAGCTCTTCTGGGAGGGTAGGGAGTCCCTCAGTCAGAACTGCCAAGGGTTCAAACAGTGGAGGCTGCTGATGTGTGAAACGAGGGTCGGGCTTGTAGGGCTCCATGGCTGTAGGAGTGAAATCTTGTACAAGGTTGGACTACTGGTGGGGATGTTGGAGCAGGGGTAGGGGGCGACTCGAGGAACTCCCAGGGGAAACAGAGGGCCAGAAAAAAACAGTTTGCTCTAAGTATTACATCCTGATTTTGTCCATCCTCATTATTTGACTAGACTCACATTTATGAGAACATTGTTGTGCCTTGGCTGGCAAAAGCATTTTTTTGTGTGAGACATTTAATGGTCATCAAAGATTTTAAAAACGTTGACTGTCTTATTAAGTTTTCATGTGGCATATTGTGTGGTATGCCAAAGCCACAAAAATCCCCATGAAGTTTCATATAATTAAGTGGCCGCAGCCAAAGTCTCTAGGGATTGCTTCACTATTACTAAGTTAAAAAAATGTCAGTGTGCGGGTCAGAAATGCCTCTTATTCAAAGCATGTATGAAAAAAAAAAACTAATCAGTTGGCCCCAAATCCATCCAAGTCTCCAAATTCTCCGTGGCTTTATTCTGTTTCCCACATTGATATAAGAGGTCTGTAGAGAACATGCTTTTTCCTGATGCCAGTTCTAAATGGGACCCAAGTCTATTTCAGAGCCAGCTCTGACACCAGTGGAAAGAGACAGTGTTTAGAGCTGAGGAGAGGGCTCTCTTCATAAAGTTTTGGCTTCATAAGCATTACAGCCTGAATTTGATCCCCAGAATCCATATGAAAAGCTCAGCATGGTAGCACATGCCTGTAATGCCCGTGTTGGAGAGGTGGAGATTGTTGGCCGCCATGCCTAGTCTGATTGGCAAGCCCAGGTCCCAGTGAGAGAATATGTCTCAGGTGGGATCCTTATATGGAATATTAGGAATAAACCAGAAATCCCCTTGTAGTGGGTGGCCCTGGCTATCACGCCCTGCATGAGAATAGGGTCTTCTTAGAATTTTTGACCATTAAACTCTTCCCTTCAAAACTAACCAGCATGGAGTGGGGGGAGGGCATCATGGAAGGTGACTGCAGAGGCAGGGAGAAGGGAAGAACAGGTCTTGGAGGGGACCTTGGGAAGGGTCTCAACAGAGAGAGTAAGTGTGTCACGGGTTGGCTTTCTGGGCTGCAGTCTCCCACTTCCTCCCCGTGGCGACAGAGTTGTTAGCCTTTTCCAGGGGCTTGAACCCCTATTAGGGATCAACAAGCACTTGTCATTTCTCAAGTCTTATACCTGGGGACGTTCAGAGTTTGCCCCAGCTGTTCACTGTGACTTAGGAGATGGCTCAGTCAGTAAAGGGATGGCCATGCAAGCATGAGGACCTGAGTTCAGATTTTTAGCACACACAAAAAACTTAGGTGTGGCAGCAGGCACCTGTAGTCCCAGCACTGAGGATAAAGAGAGGAAGATCCCTGGAACTCACTGGCCAACAGCCTAGACCAATAGCTGAGCTTCAAGTTTATTGAAAGATGTGTGTCAAAAGGAATACAGTTGAGAGTGATGGAGAAGTCACACAACATTGACCTGTGGCCTCCATACAAATGCATGTATGTTCACACATGAACACACATACAATACACCCATACACGTATACCACACACAATTTTTTAAAAATTGTATAGATTTATTTTATGTGTATGAGTATTCTGCCTGCATGTATGTGTATGAATATTTACCATTTGTGTGCCTGGTACCCCTGGGGATCAGAAGAATGATGTGGGAGGTTCTTCTGTCTATGTGTTGCTTTTATTGGTTAATGAATAAAGAAACTGCCTCGGCCTGTTGATAGGGCAGAACTTAGGTAGGTGGGGAAGACAGAACTGAATGCTGGGAGGAAGAAGGCGGAGTCGGAGAGAAGCCATGGAGCTGCCAGAGATAGATGCTGAAACTTTGCTGGTAGACCACAACCTCGTGGTGATATACAGATTAATAGAAATGGGTTAAATTAATACATAAGAGTTAGCCAATAAGAGCTAATGGGCCAAACGGTGATTTAATTAATACAGTTTCTGTGTGATTATTTTGGTTCTAAGCTAGCCGGGCAGCCGGGAACCAACAAGTGACCCTTCTTATTACAGAAGAAGGCATTGAAACTAGAGTTATGAATTGTTACAAGTCACATTGTGGGTGCTGCGAACTAAACCTGGATCCTCTGTAGGAACAAGTCCCATTAATCACTGAGCTATCTCTTCAGTCCCACATTGGGATCTCACAATGTATCTCTGGCTGTCCTGGAACTCACTATGCAAACCAGGCTGGCCACAGACTCACAGAGATCTTCCCACCTCTGCCTCCCCAGTGCAGGGATTTAATGAGTGTGTCAGTATATCTGCTCCCTCACAAAATTTCAAAAAGTTCCATGATAAGGCCAGGGAAATGGCACCCCTTTGCAGCCACTACAGAACATTTCTGGAATCCATCTGTCTACCTAAGGCTGTCTGCCTCCATACTGCAGGGGTCCTGTGTGTGTGTGTGTGTGTGTGTGTGTGTGTGTGTGTGTGTGAGGATGTTGGCCTCTGTCCTGACTTCCCCAAAGTAAACCCCAGGGAAGCACAAGTTCATCAGAGCATCTTCTTTAACCCCGGCAGGACACCAGAGACCTTCTCCCATCAATCTTCACAGGACCGTGCAGTGCTAACTAGAAACAGGCTGGCCTCACCCCTGACGTCACCCGGGCTCCACCCTGGCAGCATAGCACGTGAGTCAACATTCTGATTCATCTTGAACTTTTATCTGCAAAATTCCAGTTCTGATTTCTGGATTCCTCGGCAGTTTTGCAATATAGGAGATTTTGTGTCAGGAAGTCAACTTTCCTAGGATGTGACCCATGGACCCAGAAAGGGATAGAGCAGGAATGGAGCAGGGATGGAGCAGGGGTGAAGCAGGGGTGGAGCAGGGATAGAGCAGGGGTGGAACAGGGGTGGAGTAGGGATTGAACAGGGATCCATGTTCCCAACATAAAGTAATAAGAAGTGGCTGAGAGGATAGAGATATGTCAGTCATTCTGATCTGAGCAGTACACATGCATATGTATGCTGAAATGTCACACACTATGTAAGCATATGTAATTATTGTGTCATTACAAATAAAACATATTTTAATATACTATTTCATTGATTTTCTTGAAAACTTCATACAGTGTATTTTTATCATATTCATCCTCATTTTATCCCCCAACTTTTCCCAGTTCCACTCCTGCCTTCCCACTCCTTCACAACTTTGTGTTCTCTTTATTCATGAAACTTTATTTTATAAAATATTATTCTATAAAAATAATTCATACATCATAATCTGGGACATAAAGGTCCTCCAATAATACTACTTTTCATTCAAACTGATGAGTCACTTTGAGAAACTCAAATGGATAAGGGAAACACCGATAAGCAATGTTACTCAGGCTTTTTAAAACTCAGGGACAGGATCCAGTAACAAGAGACAAGACCAATGATGGTTTCTGGCAACAGTAGATTACAGCAAAGAAGTCACAGGGCAAATGTGTGTGCTTGGAAAGAGTGTGCTGGAGCTGGGGCATGCATGCGTACTTGTGTGTGTGCATATGTGTGAGTGTATGTGTTGTGGGTGTTTGATGAGACTGGAACTCTCTCCCCACACTGCCTCCCTTGTTCTAGAAGGGGCCTGGGAAATGTTACTTGTACTGGGCATGGGGCTTGCTGTGCACAGAACTTAGCAAAATCAGGATCCTCACTGCTGGCCTAGGTCTCCCCTCTCCTACTTGCTCATTGCCCTTTACCAGGCCACAAGAACCTACGCTGTAAGCATCAGGCTGGTTTCTGTAGTGGCTAGGGGAGAAAAAAATGACAGCTTATAGCACTGGATTTAGTATTTAAGGAGCCGAGCACCTTACTAGTACCTTTTATTGGTTATGAAGTAAAATTTATTGCTCACAGTTTTATTTAGGCTGCCAGGGAGCTCTTTGAAGAAAACTCAGAGCGGTAAGCAGAGCCAACAAAAGTCATTCACACCTCCTCCCCGACACACATTTTCTTTGCTAGTGAGGCTCCTAAGCCAGCAGAAGCCATGGCATGGCATGGCTTGACTGGAGGCAGCCTGTTGAAAAAGTCTGTCATTATATCTGCTAGGCAAGATGGGAACTAAATCTGGAGCATCCTCCGGGGAACCAACTCACTGCATACCTGTGGTAGGAGGACTCTGTGCCTATCACGCTGTGATCTATCCTCAGGGACACAGCTGGCAAGTCTCAGGATGACAGGAATGCTACAGAGCCAGGAGAATGGCTGAGAAGATATCCTGAAGGCTGGAAATGTAAAAATCAGATGCAAGGATAAAAAGAAGGGCTCCAACCAAGGAGAGTGAATCTCATGGAGAAAGAACACAGGGCTTGGCTTCAGGCACAGCAAATAGGGAGGTGAGGCCTGGCAGGAGAAAATGGTCTGCAAGGTTGAGTTCCTGGCTATTTTGATCAGACGCTCCCAACCTAAGCCTGTCTTAGGACCCACAGGGTGGAGACTTCCATTTTTTTTTCCCATGGAGACCCTGGAGACCTACAGTCTTAATTTCTGAGGTTAAAGGAAGATCCTGGAGCTGAAGAGACAGAGACTTGGTCCACCTGTGGGGTGGCTTTCCTGCAGCTGGGGACGAACAGACTTGGTCTGGATGATTTTCGGAGGCAGACTAGAATCTTTGGAAGGTAGTACTGGGAGATCTAAGGACAAGTCTGTCCTCATGTCCTTGGCTGACCACTTCAGACAGCTTGGGGAATTCATACCCTGGGAGTTCAGCTCCAAGAGCAAGTTAGGCCTAGCCAAGAGAACCATCTAATGTCGGGCTTGGGAACTGCTAACCAGGGTAAGATTTGATCCCCACCCTGTTTGTGGCAATGAATATTAAAGAAAACACCTAGGCACGTTTGTCTCTACTGCCCATCGAAACTTGTGTGCCCCAGTAACATTGCTGCACAGAGATTCACAGAGGCTCAAGGATTGGCAGGCCTGAAATATTTGCTCCCTGGTTCTTGAACAAAGATGTCTGCCCATGACTTAACATGGTTTTCAAACACTCAGCCACTAAAGCTTTCTGCAATCAAAGCTTCTGGAGACACAAAAGGGATCCCCTACTCATCCTTCTCCTCAATCCTACCCCAGGCTAAGAAGAAGACAGGAAGGTGATATCTAGAACATTCCAGAATATCCAGAAGTCTTAGCTGACTGCTAGGCTTTGGTGTATGGGTTGGTTGTCTGTAGTGCTATCTTCCCCCATCAATGCCCAAACTCCCATCTTCTCTGATTATAGACATTGCAAGCTTGGAGCTCTTAAGAGTCGCCTGGTGGTGGGAGAAAGAAGATGCCCCATTGGCCTCCCACTCCCAGGGACACGCTGCCTGGGGCGTCCATGTCAAGCCTTTGGGCCTCAGGAGGTATTTGGGCACAGTCAGCAGCCCCAGCTCACCAAGTGCAACAAGAGGAGTAGAAAGTGCCCCACCCTTGCCTCCTTAGGTCCTTTAGGAGCCTGCTACCTTCTACAGTGACGGCTAATGGCTTCTTCAGACCACATATTCCGCAGTGGGACAGGGACCGTTTCCTAAGAGGCTCAAAACCACTAGCAGAGTAAGAAGCCTTTTCTACGTGCCAGGGACTTTGCCCCTACCCTAGGTAGGACTGAGACGGAATCTAGCAACCATCCAGGAAGAGGGACCTGATGACAGCAGGAAGGAGCTTGTCTCCAAGACACCCGCAGCAGGCCTGCCACATGGCCTCACTGCTGAACAAGAAAAATGACCGCACGGGCCCCAAGGGCCAGAAGGTAAAGAGGAGCCACACTCAGCCTCCCGCAGGGGACCTACGAGGATGAGTCATGTTTTCAATTCACCTGACTTTGCCCGCAAAACAGATGCTCAAAGAACCAAACAGAGAGCGGACCGACTAGGTCAGCGGCTGGTGCCTCGAGAGGGGCAGTCTATCAAAGCTCTGCAGTGGAGACGAGCTCTGAGGTCTTGTTCTTTGCTGACCTTTCCTGACAGCATGGCAGCCAGTGGCAAGCTGTCAGTTCTCCATGTTTATCCTTCCTACACCATGACCTTAAAAGGATCCGCATCCGACCTCATTCGGTTTTGGTCCGCTCGTCTTTTCAGGACTGCCGTTCTTCTAGCTGAGTTCATAGCACCCATGTTTTGTGATATTTCCCCCACTTGTGTTTGTTTGCTTTTTTTTTCTTTCTCAGATTAAAAAGGTCAAACCATTCCAACTAATGCCACAGGCACACTCAGGCTACCTGCAAACCGTGTGCCCCTCATTTTCCCCAAGGCTTCTGGCATCTCCGTTTCACACCATAGCTGGGTGTTTACCATATAGCCACTGAGCTCATGTTCCAGAGAGATTTGCTCTGTGACCTGGCCCTGAGTGGCTTACAGGTTTAGGGAATGGATTTGGCTCTGGCAATTGGGAGCAGCCTAGTGTTGAAGTGAAGTTACACTGAATCCCAAGGCTCCATTCCCCATGCTTTCCTGTTACCCCCGCCCCTCCTAGGGACACCATTGAGAGCACAGGATAGGGACCTGCAGCTTCAGACATAAAGGGCTAGAAAGGGCTTCTTCCCTTCTCCCCCTTCTTTTCTTAATTGCTCCAAAAATACAACTTCCCCTCCTCCTTTCCTGCATATCTTCTGGGAAGCTTCCTGCCCAGGCAACCGTTGTCTGCCAGGCTGACTTCCGCATGGACTAGCCTGAATCTTTCACAGGTTTTCCAGTTCCCTCAAAACATTGGTTTCCAAAGCCCCTTCTCTTCTCTCCTGGGAGAACTGGTCTCACGCTGGCCGGTGTCCCATCTGCAAAAACTGCTCTGCACCTTCTAGACGTGGGCTTGGAGGGAGGCTTTGGCTGGGTAGCTAGTCTCCAAAGGCGCCAAGGCACATTTCCGGACCCCACTGACATTTAGAAAATCTAAACATCCATAAATGTCTGGATGGGCTTTTTAAAATAGGCAATTAGTTGTTAAAGGTCTTCGTGACTTCCCACAATGTTCAGCCCTGCTTCAACTTTCTTCCCCCTGAAAATCATAGTGTTCTTCTGCATTTCCCATGATCGTTCCTGGAGCAGCTGTGTTCCAAGGGGGAAGAAATCAGCACTCATGAAGAGGAGGATGGGGCTGATTCTGATCATAAGCAGATCCCAAGTCCGACAGCAAGGCAAGCAAATAGAAATTTCCCCAAAGCCACCAGGCACCACATTCTTTATATTTATATAATATATATGTTATATATTTATATTATTCCACTTTTAATTTATTTCTGAGAACACACTGAATGAGAAAGTTTTGTTGTTCCCACTTTATAGGTAAGGATCCTGAAGTTTAGGATGGAAGCATACCCCACCCCTAGGAGAGCTGGCAAGTGAGCGGCTGAGGCCCCATCTGAGTGTCAAAGTCCGTGCTCCATCTACCAATGTGAGGCTCTCGGAGGTTCTGGCAGCTAGACAGATCAGCAGTCCATACTCGCACCCAGAGGGACCCTGTGCCCATGAGGGTGCGAAGGAAGACCTAGGGCGAGGACTAGTGCTCACCTGCAGGCTCTTCCAAGCTATCCAGCCCACATCAGAGAACTTGTCATAGGACGCCAGCCCCCTGGGGATTCTTAGGGGCTCCCAGTTCACTCCCTGTCCTATAGCCCTTTCCCCACTACCATATGAGCAAGAGCCACCACTTCCCCATCTCTGCCTATTCCAGTCACTGGGCCAACTGCAAGGACATGTGCTTCTGCAGCCATCATAGCTTCATAGGAGAGGGGTTTCTCTTTTAGACCCTCCTGAGGTACTGAGACTCAAGAGGAGGAAATGGCCCAAGACCATGCCATCAGAGTCTACAAGCCCGGTCTCAGCCCCAGGACTGCCTGGCTCCAGAAGGCAGTTCAGACACACCATTTGGATGTCACATCTAATGAAATATGTATTCCCCCGTGACCTCGCCTAGTTCAAAGCTGAAGTTCCCATAGGAATACATTTGAAGTAGAGTCCCAATCAGCTTTTTCCAATGAAATGGGACTTGATGAATATTTATCTGAACGTATTAACATGGCGCACGTACACACTGCATAGGCCCCTAGTACACAGCCCCACTAAAGGCCACAGATGTGACTCCTGGACCAAGGTCTTCCTCATCTCATTGTCTGGACCAGGGAGATGCCCCGAAGGGAGTCCGTCCCTGAACACTTCCAGCTGTGGCCTGAATTCCAGTCAGAGCAAGTGCCACTCGCTTGTTGTGATCAGAATTCTCCCAAACAGGATGAGCTACAACAACAATAACGAGACAGTCCGTTCTCTCAGCCTGTGCACACTGTGGCTCCGTCAGGCAAGCCGTGGTGATTTGGGCCAGGAGCAGTGGGGTTACTAATGGGCTGGAAGTGACTTCCCGTGATCTGGGGGCTTTGTGGTAGAGCCCAGCTCCATCTAAACAGCCATCCCTAATAAGGAGAGAAGTGAGGCCATCCCTAACCTCCCTCCCATGGCTGCATTGTGCAAAGCAAATGCCACGGGCCATGGGCCCAGGCCGCGGGGAGCCGACTAGCCTGACTGAGTAGGCCATGGCGTGTGGTGTCTGGCAAAGTGCCCTCCCCTCAGCCTGGCCACAGTGCTTCAGGCTCCCTTGCTGATCTCATTAGCCTTGTCTTCATGCATCAGAAAGGTCAAGTCCCAACTCTCCATCAGAGCTGGTCTCTGATGCCTTGTCTAGATAGAAGGGAGAAAGGACAGGGCAGAGCCCATGGGCTTGGGTTTGACATCCTTGTCTCACTTGAAGCAAGGCTCAGCCTTTAAACAGTCCAGGATGACGACTTGCCTACAAAAATGGCTAGACCTTCTGAAGGACAGAGTGACAGTACCAGACACCTCACAGTAGACTTCCCTGTTCCTAATCCTCCCCAGTCACCACTACCATTCAAACCAACTACCTGCCCCCTGCGCAGGCTTCACAACCCGCAGAGGAATTACCTCTGTCATTCTAAGTGATTCTCCTCTGGGACTTAGTCTACTTTTTGAAGAGCCGGATTCCAAATGGATGGATCTAAAAAAATTTCATATGGAGTGAGGTAACCCAGACCCAGAAAGACAAATATAATATGTATTCACTCCTAAGTGGCTTTTTGACATAAAGCAAAGGAAAACCAGCCTGGAAAGGATGTAGGGTAAAGGGAACACTCCTCCACTGCTGGTGGGAGTGCAAACTGGTACAGGCCCTTTGGATATCAGTATGGTGATTTCTCAGAAAATTAGGAAACAACCTACCTCAAGACCAAGCAATACCACTTTTGGGTATATACCTAAAGGATGTACCAAGAGGACGTGCGTTCATAGCAGTATTGTTTGTCAGCCAAAACCTGGAAACAATCTAAATGCCCCTCGACTGAAGAATGGATAAGGAAAATGTGGTACATTTACACAATGGAATACTACACAGCAGAAAGAAACAAAGAAATCTTGAAATTTGTGGGCAAATGGATGGATCTAGAAAATATCATACTGAGTGAGGTAACTCAGTACCAGAAAGACAAATATTATATGTGTTTACCCATAAGTGGCTTTTTAACATAAAGCAAAGAAAAACAGCCTACAAATTACTATCCCAGAAAACCTAGACAACAAAGAGGACCTTAAGAGAGACTTACATGGATCTAATCTATATGGGAAGTAGAAAAAGACAAGATCTGAGTAAATTGGGAGCATTAGGGACCATGGGAGAGGGTTGAAAGGGACGGGAGAGAAAGGGAGGGGAGTGAAGAAAAATATGTAGCTCAACAAAAAACAATTAAAAAAAGAAAAACCAGCCTACAGGCCACAACCCTAGAAAAACTAGACAACAAAGAGGACCCTAAGAGAGACATACATGGATCTACATAGGAAGGTGGAAAAAAAACCCCAAGATCTCCTGAGTAAATTGGAAACGAGGAGGGGGGGTGGTCATGGGAGAGAGTGGAAGGGGAGAGGGGAGGAAGGAAGGAGAAGAAAGAAAAATGTATAGCTCAATACAAACAATTTTAAAAAGAACCTGATTGAAGTAAACAAAAATCGATTCCCTCCTTAGCGTGTTCCTGGGTGGCTCATTCATCCTCCACTATGACAGACATATGCAGGGAATTAAGGATGAGCATTTGCACACTGGGCCCCTTGATGTAGCTCATTATGAAGTCACCACTAAATCCTACTTCTCCTGAGACAAGGACAAACTGATCCAGAGCTAGCTAGTTGACAAAAGTTACCTGCAGAGCAGTGCTGGTGCTGGGGTGCTGAGTCCACATGGGGGTGTAAAACACTATACTACTGCTGGTCCACTCCTAATCTGCCCACAGACAACTCACACACAGGAGAAAAAAAATCCCACTACAATTCACTCCACAGAGAATTCAATTCAATCCACAAGAGGAGGATTCGTAATGAGCATGAACAAGCAGGCACAACAAAGGGGAAGGAGTCACATTCCTAAAGCTTGAGCAAGTGGAACAATATTAAAAAGACTACATAAAAATGTACTTAAAATACTTGAAGACACCAAAGAAATATTATATATTTCTTATATATACACACACATATTTCAGTTTAAAGCATTAAGAAATCATAAAATTAGGGGCTGAGAAATTTGAAAACAAATTATAACTCTTAGAAATTAAAAATAGAGAGAACTCTTAAATTTTACATAATGGAAGGGTTTGAGTCCAATTTAAAAGGCTAGAGAGGGGGCTGGAGAGATGGCTCAGTGGTTAAGAGCACTGACTGCTCTTCCAGAGGTCATGAGTTCAATTCCCAGCAACCACATGATGGCTTACAACCATCTGTAATGAGATCTGGTGCCCTCTTCTGGTGTATGGGTATACCTGGAAGTAGAATGTTGTATACACAATAAATAAATAAATCTTTAAAAAAAAAAGGCTAGAGAGAGATTCATAGAATGGGAAGGCGTCCTTCAAGGAAACCATTAAGGATACGGTACAGAGAAACAATGCACTAGAAACTATAGTGAAGAAATGAGGGGTTCAGAATGAAAGGAACTGACATGTATATTTATATAAAAGTTCCAGGGGGAAGAAGAAGAAAATCAGGAGCATTTTTGGCTGACAAGTTTTTAGAATTAAATAAAAATTTTAGTCTTATCAAAACAAAAACTGCACTCCCAAACAGGAGCAGATTAACCCATATTTAAATATACTATGGTAGCAAAACAACAAAGAAAAGAGGAGTTTTAACTGTAACTACAGAGAATAAAACCAGGGTGCCAAGTATAAGGATTGATAATTAGACACATGAAGAACGTCCACAGAAAATCCCAAAAGACAAAGGTGTGCTATCTTCAAAGTTCTGAGCAGGAAAAACTATTAATTTAAAAATAGTTTGTAGTTAAACTCTTTCAAGAGCAAGGGTAAAATTAAAATCTTTTCTGACAGAGAATTTATCACCCAAGGGCTCATCAAAGTAATAACAAAGGATATATCTCAGGAAAAGGGGGAAATTGAAGCAACAAAATAGGTGAAATGCCCCCAAGTAACAGTGAACACAGAAACCCATAACCCTGCAGGCAGGTATTAATAGGCACTGGGCACTGTAGGTAGGGTAAGGCAGGTGCATCCACAGCCCTGGGCAGCAATGACGGACAGTGGGCATTAAGGCATCCAGGGACCAGGTTCTCCTGAAGAATAATGACAGCCATTAGCTTAGAGCTTGTTCATTCATAATCAATGTTAAACACAGGGGCAATTGATGTGGGATTCCCCTCTATACGCTGTGAATGTGTTTTGTTACCATTGGTTACTGAATAAAGCTGCTTTGGCCTACAACAAGGCAGAATAGAGCAAGGCGAGAATTCCAAGCAGAGATAGAGGAGGAAAGAAGGCAGAGTCAGGAAGATGCCATGTAGCTGCCGAAGGAGACAGACATGCCAGAACCTTGCCGGTAAACCATGAACCTCATGATAAAATATAAAATAATAAAAATGGTTTAAGATGTAAGAGTTAGGTAATAAAGACTAAGCTAATAGGTCAAGCAATGCTTTAATTAATATAGTTTCTGTGTGATTATTTCAGGTCTGGGTGACCATCTACAGGCATCTACAGTGTGAGCCACACTGTTTAAGAGTTAGAGAATTAGCTGAGTGGTGGTGGTGCACACCTTTAATCCCAGCACTTGGGAGACAGAGGCAGGTGCGGTGATATTTTTTTGTGCTTTGACAGATAAAGCTTGCCTGAAGATCAGAGTGCAGAGCTAAGCCACTAGTTAGCCATAGAGGCCCGGTAGAGGTGGCACACACCTTTAATCCCAGCACTTGGGAGGCAGAGGCAGATCTCTGTGAGTTCAAGGCCACCAAGAACTACATGAGATTGAATCCATCTAAAAGAGAAACAGAGCCAAAGCTCACACCTTTAATCCTAGCACTAGGGAGGTGGAGATGGGAAGTGATAAGGTTGAGTAGAGAGAGGAATATAAGGGAGACAGGAGCTCAGAATTCAGTCTGAGGTTTTGTAGAGTCAGCATTTAGTCTGAGGACTTGTGGAAATAGGGTACCCCATTCTGTTTGAGGATCTCGTAGAGGTTAGAACAAGTGGCTGGCTGCTTTGCTTCTCTGATCTTTCAGCTTTCAACCCCAGTATCTGACTCCAGGTTTTTATCATTAAGACCAATTAGAAATCGCGCTACAGGCAGGTGGATCGCTGTGATTTCAAGGCCAGAACCTGCTCTACAGAGTGAGTTCTAGGACAGCCAGGATTACCAGAGAACCTCTGTTACAAAAAACAAAAAGAGTTAGAGAATTACACTTAACAGGCATGCCAATTGATCTTTGAATTTAATGCAAACCCAATCAAAATTCCAAAAGGATATTTTTCTTTTGAATATAAACAATTAGATCTCAAAGTTTATATAGAAAAAAGAACAAAACGAAATAAAACACTGGTAAGGGAGGGCAAGCAGTGCAGGCAAAGGTGGCACAGGAAGTCCAGAGATGGACCGACAGATGTGCCCAACTTTCTTCTCAGTGTGGATGATAGAACTCGGGGTTTTGGGCAAACTCTCTACCAGTGAGCTTCAGCCATAGCCCAAGACAATTTATCTGTTATAATGGTACAAATTGTGGTGTGGTGAAACGACAGTTTTTGTAACAAATTGTGCTGGGGAAAAATCACATTCATACACACACACAAAAAAATTGAGTGCTGATAAAGAGTTAATTCAAACAGTTCATAAATCTACATGTAAATGCAAAAAATGGAAACACCCTGAGAAAGAGCATAGAAAATGCCCCTCTCCTGGGGTTGGGGAGAGGTCTTGAGTATAGGACCAGAAAAATGAGTTGTAGGAGGGAAAAAATAAGGAAAAAAATTGGATTTAATCAAAATTAAAACCTCTTTTTGTTCAGGAAGTGACATATATTCTGTTAAAAGAATACACATGATGAGCTAGAGACTGGGAGGAAATGTTTGGAAAGCTCACATCCAACAAAGAGCTATCTAGAATTTGTATAAAATCGCAAACTCAGCAATTTACAACAACAACAATTTATAATTAGCTAATGGGTTGATGGAAGAGAGGAACATTTCTTTCAGTGGCAAAGCCAGTGGTAAGGCGCCCGTGCTCTTATAAATAAGCCCTCATTTGCGCTCCTATAAGGAACCCTGATGAACTCACTGGCACACCACACACACACACACACACACACACACACACACACACACGCATGCACGCACACACACAAAAACAGGAGTGGGGGCTAGTTGAGAAAAGAAAAAGGATTAGCAGGCGTGGGAGAACAAGAGTGAATACGATCAAAATACATCATGTACATGTATGGAAATGTCACAGTGAAACCTATTATCAAGTATAATTAATATATGCTAATTAAAATAATTCTAAAAATAAAATGTAGGGAAAGGTTTCCTTTCCCTAGATCCGTCAGTACTAGTTAATACCATGTTTAACCACATAAATTCTTTGTCTATTTCATCCTGTCACAAGGCATCCCAGTAAAAAGCAGAAGTTTGGATCACAGAAAGAGCCCTTACCTGATTAGGGTCAGGAGACAGGCTTCCTTCTTCCTCTCTCTCTCCATAGCTACTTGGACCATGAGAAAAATATCTGAATACCTCCAAGCATCAAGACCTACTATGTAGCTATTTCCTCCCAACTGAAAAACATTCCCTTCAGGTTAGAATGGTGGTTCTCAACCTGTGGGTGTCAACCCCTTTAAGAGTAGAATGACCCTTTTATAGGGGTCGTTACCCTTTCATAGGGGTCGCCAAAAGCCATCCGCATATCAGGTGTTTACATTATGATTAATAACAGTAGCAAAAATGCAGTTCTGAAGCAGCAGCAACAAAAATAATCATATGGTTGGGGGTCACCACAACATGAAGAACTGTATTAAGGGGCAGCAGCATTAGGAAGGTTGAGGAAGAGGGGAGCTCTTAAAACTAAAGAAGCTATAGAAACTTGTAACACTCAGAAGCCCCTAAAGTTACAAGATTTACAAAGCTTTCCCCAAGGTCATGCAAAGCAGGAATCAATTGCTGGGGAAGAGGAGACTCTGGCAGAGTTGGCTACAAATTGTCCAGGAGGCTCTAAGGGCAGGACGCTCTAAGGATACAGCTTTTGTGAGTCTTCACATATGATGGAGGGTACCTTTTGGTGATGTGGCTGCCTTTGATAGCCATGTTCCTGCAATCCCTTCCCCACACTCCTGCAATTCCTTACCCATGCTCCTGTAATCTCTTAACCATGATCCTGTAATCCCTTGCCCATGCTCCTGTAAGCAACCCGAATAAATTTGTTGGTTCACCAAGCTAGAGTTGAGTAGGATCCTCTCTTTGGATTGTCGTGGGGCGTGAACAGACATTTGTTCACATTTCCCCTGGAAAAGTTACATAAGTCCTCATCCTATGACTTTTCTCTACGCTTCACTGGTGTCCTGACAGCAGTGAGCGTACCATACAAATGCTATGTAACTTCAAGTAAAATCGATGAGTGTAACCGTCACCAAGTATCCAGAAACCCCCCCCCCCCAGTGTCCCACACTTTGGTCCTCTTTCCTCCAGGCCTTTGGGGGCTTTGGTCCCAGGCAGGTGGTGTTTGGATCGACCCTAACCTGAAGCACAAGGAGTCATGGGGAAAGACCAGCAACCACAGGGCCTCTTCATCCTCAACAAGCCAGAAACCAGGTACTTCATACTTCTGTGTACTTCAATAGGTCCCGCATTTCAGATGTGGTCTGGAGAGAAACTGAACTACTAAAGCTGAGGGCAGTCTCTAGTGGGCAAGGAAAGACGCATAACCCAGGGTGGAAACCCCAACCGCAGGGGCACCCCCATCAACTCTGTACCACGCTCATCCTGCCACATCTCCTCAAGGCAGGAGTTGGGACCACTCACCTGTGGTGATGGAGGTGTACTGATAGGGCTCCGACAGGAAGTGTGGGAGGGTGAGGACAAAGGCACCTGCTGCCAGGAGGAGACCCCCTATGCCGATCATCCGTGGGCGGTTCACCCGGCTGCCAAAGTAGCTGACAAAGATGATGAGGACGGCATTGCTGATCTGCAGAGGGGACAGGGGATCAAGTGAGAGCCATTGCTGATCTGCAGAGGGGAACAAGGGATCAAGTGAGAGCCATTGCTGATCTGCAGAGGGGAACAAGGGATCAAGTGAGAGCCATTGCTGATCTGCAGAGGGGGACAAGGGATCAAGTGAGAGCCATTGCTGATCTGCAGAGGGGACAGGGGATCAAGTGAGAGCCAGGTTGGTCCTGCCCTCCCCTGCCCAGAAGAGACCAACCATACTTTATCTAGGGAGAACAGACAGGGAAGGGGCTGCCCAGCACTAGTGGGGTCCCTGGCAAAGCCGCGCCAGCCTTGCCCAGATATCCTTGTTTAGGCTGTGTTCTCACAGCACTGGTTTTCCTCCAGCCTCTGCTTTTGGGACCAACCCAGTGGAATTATCTGAAAACATGACGGACTAATGCAAATATGGTCATTTTATACACAAATTCTAAATGTGTGTATGTGTCTGCAAGAGGGTGTGCTCACTGTGCAAATGTGTATACTAGTAACCTCTTTTTTTTCCCTTTTGATTCAGTTTCTTACTGACCTGAAGCTCACCAAATATCTAGGCTGGCTGACTCCAGGGATCCTCCTGTCGCTACCTCCCTAACGCTAGGATTATAGGCACTTGCTACTACTACACCTGGATTTTTAAATGTAGATTCTGGGGATGGAACTCGGGTCTTTATGCTTGCACAAAAAGTACTTTACCAACCAAGCTCTCTCCCTAACCCTTCTAGAAAAATCTTTGGGGGCAAAATCCAAGGAAGCCTCTAATCCTGGAAGGTTCCAGGAGTAGCATATGTTTCTTAATTAAACTCCTAACCTTAGCGAAGTCCAGGCTAACATCCTCAGGGACTCTGGCCTGAAAGTCAGAATAACAAACAAGCCACATTCATGACTCCATGTCCCCTGCAACTGCTCTCATTTTATACTCCGCATTGGTTAATTTTCATCAACTTAACACAAACTAGAGTCATCTGGGAAGAGGAAACCTCAAAATCCATCGGCTGGCCTGTAGGCAGGTCTGTGGGAGCATTTTCTTGATTAATGATTAGTGTGGAAGGCCTTGCCCACTGCAGGTAATGCCATCCCTGGCAGGTGGTCCTGGGTTGCACTAACAAAGCCTGCTGAGAAAGCTAAAGGGGGGCGATAAACTCTTTCGTCCCCAAGTTCCTCTGGTCATGGTTTTCATGATAGCAACAGAAAGCAAGCTAGAACTTGACAGAAAAGCTGTCATGTCTGCATCCGTGAAGTCAGGAGACAGACTGAACTGGGCAGGGGGAGCCTGACTTTAGGGGGTCTACACCGTACTAGAGCAATCTTCTGGAGAAGTTGGCTTCTACCTCAACAACTCTGGGTCTAATCCACCAGCACCCCCATCCTAAATTCTTCAAAATGAAAGACAAGGACCATACGTACACTTCCAAGTCCTGTCTAGTATGCTCCTGATGGTCCTTAGAAGGTGTGTCCTGTGTCCACCACTGTGACCCTGAATGCATTTCCTCTCCCATGACCACCTTCTCATGGAACCCATCTACCAGAACTTTCTTCCTAAACCTTTGTCTTAGCTTTACGTCCATCTGTTCCTTCCTGCCTCCAGCATCTAGGGCAGTGGCGGCACACAGCTGATCCCCAGTAACATGCGTCAAGGAGCATGACCAACAGACAGGGCTGTGGCACATAGAAGAGGGTGTGAAGCTCTGTGAGGTGAATGAGGAGGCAGCCTGGCTTCAGCAGGAAGCCCTTCAGCCTGAAGTTTCTAGAACATTCTGTAATGGGAAAGCTTATTCTTGCGCTTCTTGGGTTTCGTTTTTCCCCCTTTTTACTTCTCTCTTGCTTTTTTGTAAACGAACTGAATGTCAGGCCATTTCAGCTCTCCTAGCTGACTCAAAGGGCATGCGTGAGAGGTGGGCTCCAGAACAAACCCAGGGAGGAATGTTTGGGTACCTGGGCCCCCACTCATCTGCAGAAGCCAGGGTTGGTTTCTCTGTGGGTCCCTGGGCCTGCTCGGGTACTGGGTATTGCTCCCAAGCTTTTCCTCAGCAGAGGAAGCCTTTGAAAAAATTTCTTCATTCCTTTCCCATTGAAAGCACACCTCAAAACTGCCATTGTTTTAGCCAAGGAGGAGAGGATTCAGGCCTCACCCATCACCCTCACAGCGCCCCTAGAACAGCTCCATCTACTTGGTGGCGTTGATCATTTGAAATCTGACATAACGCCCATTAATAACATACTGTCCTTCCGTGTCTCAAAACCAAAGGGTTAGGGAATGGAGATGGACATCCAGAGTGGGGCCTTAGGGATCCAACCCGCCTTGTCTTGTCCCCCCCTCGTGTCACGTCACAGTAGATGATAGGAACAGTTGCTTCCCAAGGCTAAGGCAGTCATGGCTTCTCTGTTCAAGCCCCTCCACCTGCCCTTGAACCACCATAGCCAGTCTGTGTCCTTTCATCTCACCTGGGCCCTGGAAGGCTTTGGAATTGGAGCTTCAGTCTGAAGGTTTGTACTCTCACTACACACTCAGATGGCCCCACCCACCCTTGCACCAGGCTGGACCTTCTTCACACATCTCTGGACACACACACACACACACACACACACACACCTCCAACAGCACACAAATTCCAGTTGTTCCTGGACCACATTGTATTTCAAGCATTCAGTGATGCAGATAGAGTTTAAGGGTAGGAGCTCATAGTTTTGGATTCTCTTGACTGCCATGGGAGAGGGTCTACCATATATGTCAGATCTCATTTGTTTAGTAGAGGAGCCTAGAACAAGGTGTGAGAAGGATACAGAGGCTGTCTCTGGACTCACCAAGAACTGTGGGTAACTTGTGATTACTTACAAGGTTCAGGGCCAGGCTATAGTGACATAAATGTCAGAGGTTTGTTCCCTTGCTGTCTGGTGTGTGTGTGTGGACAATATCAAGTCAAAGGCCAAATTGAAGGGTTGTATTCTGCACTGGGCAGTAAACCAGTCCCCTGTGACGTTCCTCTCAGATCCTGTGGTTAGGACAGTATACACAATGAAGGGTGCTCAAGAGCCTCCCACTCAGGGCTGAGGAGACAGACGGCTTGGCACTTAAGAGCACTTGCTGCTCCTGCAGTAGATCTACGTCTGATTCCCAGCATCTACATAGTGGCTCACAAGCATCCATAACTCCAACTCCAGGGGGTCCAATGCCTTCTCCTGACCTCCCTGGGTACCAAACATTCATGTGGTACACTTACAGACATGCAGACAAAAATATTCACACAAAAATAAGTAAATTGAATTAATTTTTTTAAATAGAAAGCTTCTCACTCACCTCGTTCAAGCTGGAAATGAGACCCGAGGAAGAACTGGAGAGCCCAAAGCGCTTCTCAATGGTGGTGAGGCTGCTCTTGAAGTAGGCGCTGTAGAGCAGCTGACAGAGCTGGAGGAGGCCATGGCACAGCACGAACACCTGGGGAACAGACGACAGCCCTGTGAGGTCTGCACTGTGGCCTGGGTGCCTGCCCAGCCTTCCATCCGGGGCCTCTGGGGGCAGTTGGGACTGTCTCCTCTCTAAAGGTCAGGTCAGGGAGGTGGACATGTGAGGAGGGACCAGGTCAGGGACTCCCACTGAAGCTGGACTGTCACTGACTTTAAACGGCAGAAATGCCAGAAGCTGAGAAGGAGAAAAGGCCATAGACGAAAAGTGGCCCACGAGAAGCGTGGTATGGGAAGGAAGGGCAGCAGGTTCAGAGCTGGTATCCTTTAGATTCCGAGCATGGCGTTCAGAGAAGACCCATCTCCCTTCATTTCTACTAGTCATGAATTAGCAGGAGCAGGTAATCCATTACCAACTTCCTCTGCCGTCTCCTGAGAGGAAGATGGGGATGGTGGGAGAGGAGCTGCCTCCAAGCCCTTCCTGAAAGACGCCTTTGCTGTTTCCAGTAAGTACTGGAATTCTGCATCTTCCAGAGCGTGGTGACGAAGGGCCAGGGAGCTCCTAGTCTGCCTCCCTGGCACTGGGCTTACATACACATCCCTACCACCACATGTGGCTTTTCACTTGGGTGTTGGAGACTGAACTCTGGCCCTTCTGCTTTCGAGGTAAGTTCTTTACCCCACTGAACTTCCCAGAACCCCGACCCACCCTTCTTTACCTATAAACAGCTAGGTGCTCCACTGCATCCCATTTAACAGACAATAGACCTCTCCAGAACACCTTGCAGAGAGATAAAGAAAAGTAAACAAAGACCATATTCCAACCGCTTTCTAGATTCGTGTTCCACCTTCCTTCCTTCTCTAGGCATTTCTTGATTCCACAAATTATACAGCACATATGATTTCTTGTTTGTTGATATTTCCCCAACAGGCTATAGACTTGCAGGAGAAGAGATGACAGGAGATTTTTCAGAATAAATAATCCCCAGTGCTTGAAGCAATGTCTGGTTCAGAACTGTCAAGTGAACATCACGTCTTCAAAACATTGCAATAACCTATAGTCTGGACTATTTAGCCAGCAGAGAGCTACTCAGGAGCCCAGTGGTGGCATCCACCTTTAATCCCAGCACTCAGGAGGCAGAGGCAGGTGGATCTCAGTGAGGTCGAGGCCAGCCTGGTCTACAGAGCGAGTTCCAGGACAGTCAGGGCTTCACAGGGAAACCCCATCAGGGGTGTGTAACATTCAGGGCATTGCACATTCATTGAAACCACCGGTCTTGATCATTTATAAAATTCCCCTTTGATGTGGCTATAATTGGTAAGCACGGGCCTGCTGTACCCTGGCTTACCTGGCTTGCTCAGAATGGCCCTTGAGTATTCCAAGCCCACACTACAAAAGTTAAAGATTTGCAACTGTGTATACAGGGGCTTTCTGATGTGGCTGAAATTGTCTACATTTTTATGGTGGTGATATTTATACAGGTAGAGTTTATATTTAAGGTCTGCACATTTTATTGTAGGCAAACTAGGCCTCAATAAAGTTAACTAAAGGAAAATTCCTTTGAAGACAAAGTCACAAGCGTGAAGCGTTTCCAAATAATATTCTGACGCTTTGAAGGACATTCTACAAACAGCTTTCTGGTTTTGTTTTTGTTTTAAAGTATGAGCATTGGCAATGTTGGGGGAATGTTTGTTTATTCAAGGGGCCTATGCTGAATGGTTCAAAACTCAGGCAAATATTTAGATTTGTGTGTCTATACTAATGCAAACACATAGGTTTACAGGGTGTGTGTGTGTGTGTGTGTGTGTGTGTGTGTGTGTGTGTGGTGTATGTATCCTTGACACAGTACTCTTGTAGGTACATCTTGCAGAGAAAGTCAGCAAACACGTCCTTGCTGGGGAACTTTCTTGCAGGGCTGCAGGTGAGGGAGGCTCTCGGATATCCAAATATGAAAGCCACGCTCACAGCCCCACTCCTCCAGCCCTGTTCCTCAGTCCTAACAGTTATGGAGGCTGCGGTGGGGAGGGTGAAGAAGAGAGAGGCAGAGAAATTGGATTGGCCATTAAGACCGGTGACCTAAGAAAGGCTGAGCGGAATCCCATGATGGTAGAGTGAAGTATCCCAGGCCCAAGGCAAGTTTCAGTGATGCACAGAGGACAATGATAGCAGCAAGCACTCGGGGAGAGTAGGGAACCCTGAGAACTCAGGATAAGAGGGGAAGGGTCAAAGGACACCCTAGACAAGCTTTGTTTTGTCTTCATTATCATTTTCATGACCCATGTTTTTTCCTGTACTAGACATTGGAGCTATGAGGTCCTGGCATCAGAGCATAGAAACTCTGGCAGGCTATGATGTTACCAGGCAGTCTGACATGAACCCAGAGGGTTACAGCCCAGACAATGGCTACCCCTGCTGCCACCCAGCTCTGATTTCATACACATTGATCTCAGGGAAGTAGAACTCTGCTCTTGGGAGTCACTAGGATGTGACTTCACTGAGGTGATTCAGGACAATGATGGGAGCTGGATAGCAGAATTAAATGCCTTAAGCAGCCTGAGGGTAACCTGATTGAGCATCAGGTGGTGATCTCCCAGCCCTTCCATCCCTAGATGGTAGCTGTCTGCTTCTAAAAGAAACTGTCAGGGTGGATTAGAAGAAGCAGTCCTTCCTAAAGGAGGAAGCGAGGGAGGGAGGAAGGGAGGGAGGGAGGGAGGAAGGAAAGAAGGAAGGAAGGAAAAGCAGACATAGAGAAACATTCCCCTCACTCCACAAGAGCGTTGGGTGGTTCCGGGGTGTGCCCAAGCTGCTCTGAGTCCTCTGCTTCCCGCTTTAGCTTCTTTGACTTCAGAGAGGGCCTGGAAGATAGCTCAGCCTATAAAGTGTTTGCATCAGCAGTTAACCAACTCCCGGAACCCACGTAAAACCCCAAATAGCTGGGTTGTAGTGGTGTGCACTTGTAAGCCCAGCACAGTGACAGCAGAGACAGCAGGGTCCCTGGAGTTTGCTGGCCAACTAACCTACCCTAATGGAGGAGACCCAGGTCCTAGACAAAGATGCTGCCTCAACAGCAACAAAATGAATGGCTCTCCTGAGGAACAACCCTTGAAGATGACCACTTGACCTGTGGCCTCCATATACCTGTATACATGTGTTCTACACATACGCGTACATACACACCATATATACATACAGGTGCACATATACTCATGTATACATGCATGTATACACACACACACACACACACACACACACACACACACACACACACATCTGGCCTCAGAGACTACTCTCTTCCTCTTTTCTCTCTAAGCTGGAGCTGGCTACAAGCCAGGCCATCAGGAATTACTACTGCTCAGAGAAATAGAGCTCAGAGAAATAGACTTCTTGGCAAGGAGATTTCAAACCATACTGAACCCCCATCTGGGCCTGAGCGGCTCCAGCCTGCAGGGACTCCTGGCCACCACCAACCAAATCCCACACGGAACATTAAAATCTGTTCATATTTCTCTACACATTTTATTTCCCCCTTCATCTTAGAATCAATATAATAACGTTCATATGCTTAAAAAAACTCAAACAATTCAGAAGGGCTCAGAGTAACAAAGCCAGTGGGCACTCGGATGCAACCGGGTCCCGCAGCTCCATGGCTCAGGTTTTCTGTTTCTCCTGGTCACCATCTCAGCCCTCTATGTTTAGTATAGAACCTCTTGTTCTGTCATTGTAGACTATGCACCTTCATGGACGGGGACTCTGCTCACTTAGACATGCCCTTCTCCCTGTCCCTCCTAACTTTTCATAGTTCTTTCCGTACCTTTATTATTGTTAGACCATTCCACTTTGTGGCAAGCAAAGCGGAAGCCATTGGAACAGGGCTTGCCTCCTGGAAACACCCCCGCCCACACACATACACACCAACTGATAGTGCCCTTGATCCATGAGCAAAGGGTAGCTGGGTTTTTCCTGGGTAAAGGGCTGTTCTCTGCTGACCCTCACCCCCAGAATTGAGTTTTCTGCCTCATGACACACCTGCAGATTCTATTCCTGCTGCCTCTGGGCTGTGACAGGCCTCATATTCCCACCACTGAAATCCCCTTGAAGGCACCAGAGAGCCCGCCCCTCTCACTCTACCCCACCCATCAAAACTTTCCAGCCGTTGTCCATTCCACAGAAAGTACTGAGTTCTTTCATCCATTCATAGTGTCTCCTCCTTTTTAATTGTTTCTGATATCTTTTTTATCATGCTTAATCATTATTTTCATCACAATGGGGAGGCTGGAGCTGAAGAGAGATGAACATATGCTCAGTCTGCCATCTTGAGTTGCAAATCATGGGGCAGAATCATCTAAGAGAAAGACTATTTCATAACAAGGTATTAGCTACTCATAAAGTTTATTGAACACTACTGAAATTGGAAGACGGGGTGGTGGTGTGGGCGTACTTTCATGTCACAGTGGCGTCAAACACATCATTAAGGGACCATCTATTACATCCGGGGCAGTGGACTAAACTGTCAACCTCCAAGGTATAAACAGATCCTCTTTCTCCCCCACACACTCGGGTCATGACAGTGTTATCCAGTTGGCAGAATCTTCTAGAGAGTGAGGTGTGCCTCTGACGGCAGACACTTGGCCTGGCAGTGGTACTGACTCTGGATGTGTGCTCACCCCCCCCCTTACACTCCCCTGTTCCCAGCTCATCCTCCTGCTGCCTGGCAGTTCACCAGTGGCTAAGAGCTGAATGGGGAGGTCCCAGGTTCAAGGCACCCGATTGCAACAGAGATGAAGATGCTTTTCAATGTCATTAGACATTTCAAAAAGCTGAAAAAGGAGAGGGGTTGAGTTGGAGCCTCTGGAACCTGTCTGAGAGGTCCTCACTGTTGGAAGAGGGATGGGGAATCCCTCTTACTTTTTCCAAAGGGTGAAGGAAGTAAATCAAAGAATCAGAAGTATCTAGACAGTCATTGAGCCCGCTTAAGCCTCCTGTACCCTCTGCAGGGCAAAGCCCAGTGCCCCACTGGGGAAGCTTCTCTTACAAAGTGATTCAGGAAATCAAGTATATTTCCATACAGGATGAAATGTCTGCACAAGATAACACTCAGAGAGATTCAAAATAGCCAGCCCAGGCTCCAAGCTGGTGTCCTTTGGAGGAAAAGTAAGTCAGAGTATGGTCACGATTATTGCTATTGTTATGCACTAGAGAAGGCCTTTGATAAGACAGTATCCTCTTGGCTCTTGGAAGTTAAAACGAACAAACAAAAACCACAGAAGACTGCAAGACACTTCCTTGTTCCTTCATAGGGAAGCAGGCAACTTGGGGAGCTGAGCCTGGGATTGTATCATCACTAGAAAGGGTCTTTGATAAAATGGAGTCATGGGGTGTCCTTTGAAGTCAAAGGATCCATCTGCTTGCTGTGGAAATGAAGCCTGTGGCTTTCCACAATGAGTCCTCATTTTAAAACCAGGGCATAAAGGAGAGAAGCAGAGGTGCTTCTGAGCTCCCAGCCACACCAGGTACCCTGAAAGGCTTGCTGTGCTGGCTGTCCTTTGCTGCTCTGGTCTGCCCCCCCCCCCCTTGGGGGATGCTGCCTGTCTAATGCTCAGCACCAGGAAGGGGTGAGGCAGACTGCAAGGAGGTAGTGGAAGGGTGACAGGGAAGAGCCAACTGTGCGAGATTGCCTGAAGGTGGCATCTGGGTTCTGTGCTTTCAAAGTCACAGGTTTGGGAAGAGAAAAAAGTTCTAAGAGGGATTAAAATGTGAGTGTGTGAGGCCGTATGGATTTATCATATTAACTGGAAGCTTGGTTTCCTGGCAAATAAACACTTGGAAACAAAATTACCACTGGCGTTCATGTCAATATATGCTCGATTTCATTCTTTTCCGGAGATTCTGAGGGGTTTATTTTATTTTATTTTTAAGACAGTAAAACACTCCTTAATGGAGAACAAGTACCATCTTGTGTTTTGGGGAAGTTGGCTTGGAGTCACTTGTTAGGTTGAAATGAAGCCACACTTGGGCAACGTGCTTTGAATGCATTTATGGCAAGGAGAGGACATTCAGACCCTGTGAATATGGAAACTCTTGCTATTTTATATCCTTCCTCATCTTTGTTCTGGTAACAAGATGGGATGTCAATATTTTTTCTCACATCCTGGAAGGGTTTGAAGATAAAGCCCATCCCTTCCTGCCTTTAAGCCAAAGGGCAGCCAGTTTTTCAGACAGAGAAATTGCAAACGGTAATCCAAACGCAGACTCACACGAGTCTAAGACCTTTGGAGCTGACCTCAAGGAGGGGTGCTGTGGCCTCATAACTGGGACATGGTCACCAGGAAGCTCTGAGGGGTGGCACTTACAGCTCTCACACCATCTTGTCTCTATTACTTGTTTTCCTTTCTCTGTTTTTTACTTGGAATGTTCTCCCTGTTACACCTACAGACCAACACATAGCACAGACTCGGTGCATGCTTACAAACCTAGTTAATCTCACATGCCTCTGGGGAAGGAATGATTCCTTGTGCCTGTGGAGAAGGTGACTAAGGCCCAGGGGAACTTGCAAAAGCATCTCATTTTGCCGTTGGCGAATGATAGAAGACCAGACACCAAGCCTTACCACCCTTCCATTCCACCACAATGTCTGCTCTTAGGAGCATTCAGAAGAAGGAGCTGCTGCAGAAACTGTGTTTGTTGAGGTTGACAGCTCCTGACCAATGGATCCTCCAAAAATTACCTAAGTTCTATAGGACTCCCCCCCCCCCCGCCTCTGTTTTCCTCTCCATCCCCCCCCAAACCCTGGGCTATATAGGAATGTAGGAACTAGCTGTATAACCCAGGCTGGCCTCAAACTTCTGCCTCCTAAGTGTCAGGATCACAAGAGTGCACAACTACACCTGATGTGGGATTCCCCTCTGTATGCCGTAAACCATTGGTTAATAAAGAAGCTTCTTTGGCCTACCAGCAGGGCAGGATAAAATAAGGCTGGAATTCCAAGCAGAGAGAGGAGGAGAAGAGTAGGCAGAATTGAAGAGAAGCCATGTAGCCACCGCAGGAGAAAGAGGCCAGATGCTGGAACCTTACCGATAGGCTACAATCAGGTTTCGATACACAGATTAATAGAAATAAGTTAATTTAAGATATAAGAGCTAGCCAATACGAATCATGAGCTAATAGGTCAAGCAGTGTTGTAATAATATAGTTTCTGTGTGATTATTCAGGTCTGGGTGGCTGGGAAATGAATGAGCATTCCCTGCCAACATACTCCCAGCTAATTCAACAAGGACCAACAGTGGACTATGTGATGCCGCTTTCTCTAGCTGTCTATTTCCACTGTAAAACCCTTGGTAAGAGATTTCTTCACTCTCCCCTGGATGTAATGGTACCCAGGATGTCTGTGCCACCGTGCATACTTTCCTTTGGGGTCTCATTCACCCACCTGTGGGAGCTTGGCTGCTTCCTGAAGTCCTCCCTCCTCAAATCAACTGTGTCCCTCCTATTCCCACTGACTTCCCATCAAGTCCGTGCCCCATACCATTCATGCCTTCCTACAGTCTCTTCTGGATTCTAGCTTTTGCCCCTGGTGCATCCTAGCCAAATCTCAAATTTGTCATACTCATCTATTTCGGTCCTCTCCAGTCCCTGCCACAGCAGCTCTCACAGGGCCACCCACTGTCACACTTCCTTCGCACCCCATTCTCTCCTTATCTACTCTTTTCTTCCTTCCTTCCTTCCTTCCTTCCTTCCTTTCTTTCTTTCTTCCTTCCTTCCTTCCTTTCTCTTTCTTCCTTTCTTTCTCTTTTTCCTTTCTTCCTCTTTTTTCTCCTCCTCCTCTTCCTCCTCCTTCTCCTCTTCCTCCTCCTCCTCCTTCTTTTTTTTAAGACAGGGTTTCTCTGTGTAGCCCTGGCTGTCCTGAAACCCACTCCATAGACCAGGCTGGCCTCAAACTCAGAGATCCACCTGACTCTGTCTACCAAGTGCTGGGATTAAAGGTGTGTGCCACCATACCTGGCTCCTATCTACTCTTCAAACACCAGTCAGGGAAGTCTTTTGAGAACCCTCTTATTGAAGTATGACACTCACCCAGAAAGCACATATGTTGTAAAAATACAGCTTGGAAAAGATTCCCATCCTGGCTGCACTTAAGGGACCCATAATTAAAACTAGAGCCAGGCGGTGGTGGCGCACGCCTTTAATCCCAGCACTCGGGAGGCAGAGGCAGACGGATCTCTGTGAGTTCGAGGCCAGCCTGGTCTAAAAGAGCTAGTTCCAGGACAGGCTCCAAAGCCACAGAGAAACCCTGTCTCGAAAAACCAAAAACAAAACAAAAAAAAAAAACAAAAACCATAAAAACTAGATCCTTCCCAGCATCCCCAAAGCTCCCTGGGGTTTCCCCATTTGCCACCTGCCTCAGCTCCAAGGCAGCCACTCTCCCGACTTCCACGAGCCCCTGTCAGTTTGCCTTTGGCCTCTGTAGGAAAGGACTTCTGGGTGGCAGCATGCTCTGAGAATGGAGACCAGAGCTTGCCGCGACAGTGACAAGCCTGTGGGGTTCCCACCACCCTGGATAAAATGACAGCCCAGTGTCCAGCCTACAGTGCCCTCAGTTCCCTAACTCTCGTCCACCTTCCCCTCTCCCTAAGCTCCCAGCACAGGGGCCACAGCTGGCCTCTCAGGCCCCAGCCCACTTACATTCAGTGTTTGGTGCTAAGTGCTGAGATGTGTAGTGAAATGGGAAGGGTGCTACTCCCTCCCACACCAGGTGATGTCTTGCTGGGCAACACACGATGATGAGAAATGCTCTCCTTTGAGGGTTCTTTACCCTCCTGTGTGTGTGTGTGTGTGTGTGCGTGCGCATGCGTGTGAGAGCACATACGTGCGTGTGTGCATCTGCGTATGTGTGTATGAGGCCGGAGAACAACCTCAGTTGTTTTTCTGAGATAGGGTCTCCTACTGACGAAGAGTTTGAGAAGTAGGATAGGCTGATTGGTCAGCAAGCTCCTGGGATCTCCCTGTCTCTGCACTCTTTCTCACTCAGCACTGGGGTTACAAGCCCCCACACTACCACACTTGGTTCTGTCCTATTTTTTAAATGTGGATTCTTAGGCTCAAACTCAGCTCCTCATGCTACATGACAAGCGCTTCACCAACAGATCCACCTTCTTAGCCCCTCTTTCCAGGAACTTCTACTCACCAGTCTAGGGTCAAAAGATGTCCCTTGAACTGTAGTTCTTCATGGTTCCTTCAGGGAGCTGAGCCCAGACTGCAATTACAGCCACCCTGAGTGTTCCGGACCCTACAGCACTCCTGGCACCCAGGACACATCTGTCGCCAGCAGGATGGGACGGAAATGACCACAGACACAGGGTGAGCATGAGGAAGAAGCAATCCTCCCCATAAATACTGACAACAGGACGAAGGCAGGGATAAATGCCAAGCGAATGACACACTAGTTGCCCAGCCACTCCTAAGCTAGTATTAAGTGCACACAAAAATTGTCAAATTGGGTTAGAAATTCATTGTAGAAGCAGGTGCTTTTCTTCCACTATACTCATTCACCTCCCCCTAAAAATTTTGGAGACAATAACATTACTTAGCAAATCCTTGTGGATTGATTCTTTTACTCTCTTCAGAATCCCAGAGGCTATTTCTAACCCAGAGCTCCCAACAGATCCATCTCTATGTGGAGAAGAGAAGCCTCAGACTCAGTTTTGACTTTTGGTCCTTCCCACTCCCACAGGTTTGTTTTGGCAGACAATGGGCTGTCGAGTTTCTTCTGGGCAGGAGAAGCAGAGGGTATTAAGATGTGCCCCTGGGGCACCCAGTGGAGAGCCAAGAAAGTTCCATCAGAAATTAGTCAGTGTCCGGGCAGGATGGGAAAGAACCTTCATTCAGGGAAAGCCTTGTTCAGGGCAGCCTGTGTGTCCACCCACCACCCGTTCATCTCCACAGCAACAGCAGCTCCCAGGAGACCTTGGGGGAAACCTTAATGCACTTGCTGGAAGCCACAGAGCCACAGTGGAGCTCCAGCGCTCAGTAGTGGGTCTCTGAGCAGATGTATAAGAGACATGAGGAGAGTTCTTGAGGAGCATGCGTGTGGGGTGTCCATCCTTCCCGAGTGGGTCCCTGGCCCCACTCATTGTCAACACTGTCTCCTCTGATTGCTCCCAAGTAAAAGTCCTTCTCCAGGTTACAGCATTCTAGAGCCAACACATGCACACCGCGGGTGAGTGCTGCCCCCACCCACTGCTCAGAGACCACCTTGTCTGTAACCAGCAGTTCCTGTAAGACACACTTGTTCTTACACAGGAACACTCACACACTCCACCACAGTCCCCTCCTGTTCCCCTCTCCAGCCTGCCAGGGGACTCACAGAACTACAGGCTGTCTTTACAGGCATGCCCCTGCCAAAATCCCACCACTCCAAACATGATGTCAGTCCTCTGCAAGTTTGGCCCTGTGCAGAGCAGGTTTATCTGAGCCAGGATAAGATATTCAGGCAAAGCTGGGTAGTGATGGTGCACACCTTTAATCCCAGCACTTGAGAAGCAGAGGCAAGCAGATCTCTGATTTCGAGGCTAGCCAGGCTTACAGAGTGAGTACCAGGAGAGCCAAGGCTAACAGAGAAACCCTGTCTCAAAAAACAAAAACAAAACAAACAGCAACAACAACCCCCTCCCAAAAAAACCCAACCAAACAAACAAATAAACAAAAAGATATTCAGGCAAAATAAACCACAACAGAAAGATATAACACACAGCAGAGCCGATTGCCCCACCCTCCCTGCAGGAAAAGCAGTTTGCTTTCTTCTCCTGGGCAAGGAGGAGGGCGGTAGGAAGCAGAAAAAAGCACTTACCCAATGTTCAGATCTTTGCACCTCATCAGACACCTCAGGGGAAAGAAATGCCTCTCTGCCTTAAACTGTGGACACAGTTCCACTAGGTGACCTCCAGGAGATCATGAGAGGGTCCTGCCACCACTGCTCAGATTTTACCAACCAAGTACCAAAGGCATGAACCCAAAGGTCCACGTGTGGGTGACTGTGGCAGGGAAGGCAGGCTGTGAACACTCACAAGTCTCCACACCTTTTTCGTACCCACCCCCCGAGCCTTACAAGCGCTCCCTAGTACACTTTGCTACGGTCTTTCTCCAGTCCTTTTAGGACTCGTGTAAAACATTTAGGACATTCTCTGTCCCCAGCCTCCTTGCCGGGTATTAGAGGTTAAATCGTGTTTTCCAGAAAGCTACGTAAGCATCCTCACTCCTGGTATCTGGCATTATTTGGAAACAGGGGCTTTGGAACTATAATCAAGATGGTGGGTTATTGAAATAGAGGAGGCTCAAACCCACTGGCTTTTGCCCATAAGAGGATGTTTGGATAGAAGGACACACAGGCAGGGACACATGTGACAGTGAAGACAGAAATTGAAACAGTGTGTCTACAAGTCAGGGAATACCCAGGACCTCTGACTGTCTCTAGAAGGAAGGAGATTGGAATGCTTGCCTTCAGCCTTCAAGGGAACCAACTTGATTCACACTTGATTTTTTTTTTTTTTAATCTCTGGCCTTCAAACATGAAAGAAGATAAATCCCTGTTGTTTTAAGCACCCCAGCTTGTGGTGTTTTGTTTAGTCAACAGAAGCTGTTATAATACAATGGGGGCCAGGGTTTTTTCAAAGGCAAGGCTGAAGCCTGAGTGTTGCATGGAACTTGAATTTGACTCTAACCTTGTCCAAGTGCTATGAACTAGAAGATGACAAGCCAGTCCCAGTGCCATTTCTGTGTGGGTAAAGCTGTGGCAATGGCAGTATTTATGAACAGCCCTGTGAGATTGCTCGGAGACTAACAGCGCACATTTGCAGGGTGCTTAGCATGAAGCTTTGATCCTGTTGGGTCAACATTCACTCTTTGAGAGCCAAGATGGTGGCAACAGTGAACACTTTGTAATTGCCTTGGTCTATCGGTTCTGAAAGGCTTGGTTTTTCTTAATCATGGCTATGGGGAGAGGGACAGTGTATGATTGCTGATTCTTCCTGGAAAAGAACATTCGAGACCATAAGAAGATAGTTATTGACTAGCTCCCTAGGTCAGGTACATTCCATGAGAGATTAAGAAGCAAACAGGGCTGGATTCCCTTTGGGAATAGCTTATTGATAAGATCCCTGAGTATAATTGCAGCAAAATCTCTTGAGGAGAATTGATCAGACAATAGAGAAGTGGCCCAGGTGCCCTACCATGACAAGGACTGTGGACGGGTGAAGCCCAGGTCCCTGGAGAAGTGAGCCAGAAATAGGTTTTTGAGGATAAGTAGATTTTAGGTAGTGGAGAGAAAAGCAGGGCCATCTCCAGGAAAATGGTGTGTTCTTCCAGAGGAAGGTCTGCTTGGCTAGGGAAAGCTTCGGGCACTGTCGGGAAGAAATTAAATCCTAAAGGAGAATTGGCTCCGTAGAGGGGCCATAGGAGTTCATCTCCTTCTGGCCATCACTGGAGACTGCTAAGCAGGGATGGCACCTGCTGGACCTTTCACATGGGTTGACCTGCAACAGGAAAGAAAGCCGACAGACTAGGAGAGGGCAGGCTGCTAGACAAGGCAGGAAGTCTCTGGTTGGACAGTGGCCTTGGCTGGGCAGCAGCCAAGGGAGAGGATTTCTGGCAAGGAAAGGGCTGAGAACTAAGGTAGCCCAGGGACATCTAAGGTGGCAAGGGACATCTGAGAGCCAAGAGAGGACAGAGTGGTGTGAGGGAAACAAGGGGCTCAGATGGTGAGGCAGACAGAGCAGGTGCTGAGAGGCACAGGCCACAGGGCTGGAGGAGAGCGTGCGGGAGCAAGTGGAGAAGCTGGGGAAGGCAAGTCTGACCATGTCGTCCATCAGAAGAGGTCCCGGAAGGACAGACAGGGGACAGTGACAACAAGGAAAAAAGGATCAGTTAGCCGGACGTGGTGGCGCACACCTTTAATCCCAGCACTCGGGAGGCAGAGGCAGGTGGAGCTCAGTGAGTTTGAGGCCAGCCTGGTCTACAAGAGCTAGTTCCAAGACCGGCTCCAAAGCAACACAGAGAAACTCTGTCTTGGAAAAGCAAAAACAAAAATAAACAAACAAAAAGATCAGTTACAGGCCTACTATGGGGGAAAGCAGGCAGGGCACCTCTTGTCTGCCTACTAAGGACAAGACCAGTTCTCTCTGGTCATATAAACGGTTGGTGACAATTTAGTCACATACCCAGAGAAGGCAGTTCAGAGGCTGACTGGTAGTGGCATTAGGAGTGGCCTCTTTTCTGCCCATTATTCAACTTCACGTTCTGGAGGAGAGCGTATGGAACACAAACACCAGTACCAGTTTCTTTTTCCTTTCTTTATTTCACTCCCTCCTTTCCATTGGCTTTTTTTTTCCTGGTAGTTCTGGGAGTAAGACTCTGGGGCCTATGAAGGCTAGGTTAAGCTATCTCCCCACTCAAGACTGATCCCATCATCTTTACGGCCTTTTTCTGCCTTTGTCACCAGCAAGGGCCTCCTTGCCAGACTCCACATTGTCCCCACTAATGAGGTGGAAGGCTTCCTTGACATACAGCCCCATGGACACCTCCTGACAGCTGAGATACTAAACTGACACCAGACCAGGACAAAGCCCCAGGCCCTTGACAGACACCCTAACACAACTAAACTCTGATTTTCTGAGGTCACGGATCTGCAGCAAGACAAGGGCCACTTGAACTCTAAACTCTAACAGTATTTACGATCTGGTTGAAGCTGAGTCTCTGGTCTAGCCTTGGATAGATGGAAGTCCACACATGTGGTCCTATCTGGAAGTTGTAGCTTTTTCCTGATGGCTGTCCCAGGAGGGCAGAGAGCCAAGCTGTCCTCGTGGTGGTCTGTGGTCATTGCTACGGAACCCAGCCTGTGTGTGTTGAGTGTCTCTAGAGAGCCTGTGGATTCCACCATGGCTGCTCCTCCTGGCTAAGAAGGCTACTCTCGTCTCCTGGCTCAGAGAGGTCTCAAGGTCGGCAGTTCAGTCCTTGACTTTTACCTGAGCCACACCAGAAAATTCTGGGAGGCTTTCACTGGTTAGTCTATGAGGCCAGGCAAATTTCCTCCATCCATTACAAAAGCTTACATCAGAAGATCAAGTTGCCTGGCAACCAGGGGAGCCGAATATGAATTAATTCCTGCCAATCACTTGCATACTCATAACAGCCTTGGCCACACACATAACAGCAACCACAGGATGAACACTCTACTTGCACTACTTGTCAGGGCCTCGAGATGTGCTTGGCTCAGAGGAGAGGTCCAGGAACTTTGGGGCACATCAGAACTATCAAGAGGTTTACCAAAACACAGTGGATCCAGTGTCTCCAGTTTGTTATTCAGTAGTCTGGGGTGGGGCACAAGGAAATGTTCCACTTTGTCAGTCACTGCTGTAGAGTCAAAGGAAGTCCCCTGAGCCTAAGTCCTCCCTTCCTAACATTTTTCTGTCCAGTGAGGAAGCTCAACCTCTGGTCATACACATCCTGTAAAAAACAGGGACGCTGAAAAGCAAACTTTCTGTGGAGTGAGAATCTATGAGACTCCTCCCCACCCCCCATGGCCAGGTGTGGGGGTCTGGCTGCACAGTGTGCATGGGGGAGCCCCCCATCCTGATTCCTTTCCTTCTTCACTTAGAATACTGAAGGCAAGTACAGGAAAAGAGGGGAATGTCAGCTCCTTATTTGCACCTGGCCACTTTGGGCTGGGCTTTCTCCCTGCAGACCTCAAGATTCCTGAATGCCGTCATCAGTGAGCATCCTCAGATGGGAAAGATAAGTCAAGCAAACACGCGACGCCTACAGCTGCCGTTCCAGGAGCAGCAGACATGAGCTCACCTACCTTCCACCACCCGCCCATTCACGTCTGCACCCCAGGGGCCTGTGACCTAGCAGCAGGAAAGCACCGTACGGAAGGGGCATCTAGACGCTGGTGAGCCACTCATCCTGTGGCCTGGCAAAGTTGTTGTAGAAGGAAGCAGACTCCCATCATAGCTTTTCCCGAACAGGAAAGGGGCAGACCACACCCCTTCCTAGGCTTCTTACAGGCGCTCACCCAAGCACTCATGCCTCCCAGTAACAGTTTCAAGAGGGCCCACATTTCACGGATACCCCATGGTCCCATGGTACCCCCAACTCCTGGAGCGGTCACAGTCCAGCCTGCACAGGTCCTATAACAGTGAGTTGAACGCATCAGCATGGCTAGGCTTGCCTCCACCCATTCAATCAAACACAATCCAGGTGTTGCTATAGAAGCCTCCTGCAGATGTAATTAAAATGCAGAATCACCCGGCTTTAAGCAAGGATGATAATCTTCTATAATCTGAGTGGGCCCAATGCAATCAATTGCAAAATTTTAAGAGAATTGACAAGTGTGCGTGTGGAAACACACACACACACACACACACACACATGCGTGTACACACACGCTATAGACAGAAGCTTTGGTCCAAGCCAGTAATTCCTAGGTGCCTGTTTGTGATTGGACAGAATAACAGTGGCATTCAAAGAGATGCTCAAGTCTGTGGGTAGTTGGTGAAAAGGCGCTGGACACATGTCTCCCAAAGGAGAAGAGAATAAAGAAAAATGGTAACAAAACAAAATGTAATCAAAGGATGGAAGGATGGAAATGTAGGAGGGGAGCAAAAAAAAAAAACAAACAAACAAAAAAAAAAACGAAAACAAACCTCTCTCATTAGAAAGTGGAGAATGATGTGCCAACCAGATAGAAGAAAATCACAACCCTTGCGAATGACCTACCCTCACCATTTCCATGCCAGAGAGTCTCAGGTTGGATTAAAATATACAGTCAAAGTGTTTTTGAAAAGAGACATCTACAACAATTGGATGTGAGGGTCAACCATGTCCCTTCCTGTCCTGTCCCTTCCTCCATCCTTAAAGATGGTGGTTTAGCATCTTGAAGTCCGCAGCTCTGCCCCCTCCCACTCTCTCATAAAGACTCTTGTGATTACACACAGAGATCTTGGATAAGCTCCCAATTTAACATCCTAATCACACCTTCAGATTTCCTTCTTACTGTGTAAGCTAATATATTCAAAGGTTACACCTGTAACTCCAGCACTTGGGAGGTGGTGACAGGAGGACCAGGAGTTCAAGATCAGTCTTAGCTACAGAGATAGTTGGAGGTTAGCCTAGGCTACATCAGACCCTGACTCAAAAACCAACCAATGAACCAACTAAGTAACAACAAAACCAAGACACTTAAGGATGGAAACAACAGGATCCAGAAAGGTTGACAGTCAAGGGACAGGAGGTTACCAGGAGACTGAGACATAAAGAAGAGTTATCCGTGTTAGTAATGAATAAACATGCCTAAAGCAAAAAGCACGTCAGGCTGCAATGTGTTTGCAATATCTAGAGGTGACTGGGACTCACGTCTAGAATATACACAGAACATAGCACAAGAAACCCAACAAGACACTTCATCCCGCAATGCTGAAGTGAATACCCATTGTATAGTAGCTCCCCACTCCCCTCCACCACTCCAGCCCCAGGAAGCTGCCATTCTACAGTCTGTATTTATGACTTCAACCATGGTAGAGACCTCATTTAAACGAAATTGTATCTTTGTCACTTTGCGACTGGCATATTTCACTGAGCAGAATGCCCTCCAGGCCCATCTGTTTTGTAGTATGCGGGAGAATGACCTCCTTTTGGAAGGCCAAGGGCTCCAGCCTGTGGCTATGCCTTGTTTTGCTTCTTCACTTATTCATTGGTCAAGACCTGGGCTGCTTCTACCTAACGCTGCTCTGATCATGGATGCTTAAATATCATGTTGAGACTCTACTTTCTGTTCTTTTGCCTGTGTACTGTCCTAGCTTCATTTTTGTTGCTAGGATAAAATACCTGGACCTAAAGCAAAGAGAGCAAAGGGTTTATTCAGCTTACAGTTCCAGGCCGCAGCCCAGCATCAAGGTAAGTCGAGGCAGACCTGGTTGCTATTCTATACAACATTGCTTCTGACTGAGGATCCCACTTGACAGTCACAGAAACATGGAAGGACAATGGGGGATGCTGCTTGATGGCTCACAGGTAGGCTTGGTGCTCAGCTAGCTTTCTTAGACAGTTTAGGACTAGCTGCCACGTGCTACCTAGGACTACCTGGTGCTACTCAAAGGAGGCTAGGCCCTTCCATATTAATTATCCATTAAGACAATCCCCCACAGACAAGCCTGATCTAGATAATTCCCCAGCTGAAACCTTCCTCCGGTCATTCTAGCTTGTGGCAAGCTGACATTTAAAACAAACCATCATATCTACCCAGAGACAGAATCACTAAATCATGTGGTGATTCTATTTTTAACTCTTTGAGGGATCATCCCACTGTGTTCTATGATGGCTGGACCAGCTCACAGTCCCATCAACAGCCTAAGAGTTCTGGTTCTTCTGCATCTTTTACAAAGCACCTCTACGTACTTGCAGTAAGAGGGATTCCGTGCTCCATGGACCTGCATTGTCGACAGAAGCCACTTTTCACCAGAGCTCATTATGGTCCATCTTATGCCTTCTATCCACCCTTTGGGAGGCAGAGACCTTGTTTGTCTCATTCCTAGCAGTGTTTGACATTCAGTCATTCCATGGAAGGGCGGTGAGGATGACATTAAAGTTCATGGTCTGTGACCCAGGTATGTAGAGCAGGCTCCACCTCATTTATCACCTTATTCTCCTTGGTAACAGTCAGCTTTCTCCCCCACTTATATGGCGCGTGACAGTGAGACTTTGCAATTCTTCGCATAACTGTGCACAGTCTGTCTGTCTGTCTGTCTGTCTGTCTGTCTGTCTGCCTGGAGGACAGGCGCTCCCTTCTGCTTTTGTCCTTCACTGGATCACTCATGGTTGATGGTAAGTGATGAAGATGATGAAGATGGGGGGATGACTCAGCAAACTGCTTGCCTTGCGAGTGTGAGGACCTTGGTTTGACCCCCAAAACCCATGTAAAAAGAAGCTGGGCAGGTTGTTGTGCCCTTGCAATCCTGTCACCGAGGAAGCAGACCTTTGGGGCTATCTGACCCAAAGTATCCTATCCAAGGTAGCCTGCTTAATGAGTTCAAGGTGAGAGACCCTGTCTAAAAACCAAACAAAAAACCCAACCAAACCATTGTCTTCTCTCTCCTCTCTCTCTCTCTCTCTCTCTCTCTCTCTCTCTCTCTCTCTCTCTCTCTCACACACACACATACACACACACACACACACACACCACACCACACACACACACACACACACACACACACACACACCTAAATATGAATGAATAAATGAACCTCGCCACTTTTGGCCTCAGAGGGTCAGAGGTCACTGCTGCTTGAACAGGGTCCAGCCCTGCAGACAATGTGGGGCAGGGCAGCAATCCAGGCTCACCAAAGTGACTCTGGGCAAGTCCGCTCAGAGATGATTTCCACATCTTCCCAGATATCAAACCCCAGAAGCAGGATCATTCCTCCAATTAGTATTCATCAGATCCAGGGCGGCTTCTGTTCTAGCTGTCTCACCCTTGGACTGCTCCTCCTACAGGGCAGCTGCTGATCACACACACTCATGTCTGTAGGAAGTTCCGTCAACCCTTGGGGCCAGATTCCTAAACTCTGAGCCAGCCCCTGGTGGGGGTGGGGGGCACCAGAAGAGCAGGGAGGGCTTCCTGGATAGACCTGCCTCCCGTCTTCCCAGAAAGGAGAATGTTCCACATTCTTGCCACTCTTTAAGGTTTCAAGTATTGTTATCCATCTGACTTTGTCTCTGGGAAAACAGCGAGACTGGAATGCAGTCCTAGGCGTAAAGATGCAATGGGAGTTACAGCCACCCTACAGGACCTCCCCATCCCTCTCACTGCAGCCCTGCTGCATCCTTGGTCCATTCTCAGAGCCCTGGAAAAGCAACACTCTGTCCTCCATTGCTTTTTCCCCCACATACCACTGGTGCAATGTCTTGGTGCACCTGGCAAGGGACGGTGGGACGCCACTACACTCTTTAGGGTTCGGAGTCGGTAGTTTCATCTAAGCATAAACATAGGACATGTTTGTCATAGAACAATCGAGAACACAGAAAGCCACAAAGAACAAAGTGAAACTGTTGATAGCCGCCCTCCCCAAGAACCATTGGTGCCTAAAGTGTGCCTTTCTCAGAGCTGCCTTGCTCTGTTTTCTCTCAGAAACATCCATCCCTTCTAATACAGTTGTCCATCCTACCTCGTTTTACTTAACATCGGAGAACAAGCTCCTCGCGATGGTTAATTTATTTTTAAAACTTTAAAATTGATTTGTAGTTCAATTCCCAACATCACACATACACAAAAGATTTGCAAAGATTCCACAGACATCTTGTGGTTTAGTTGTGGACGCTCCAGGGACTTGATTGGCCCTTCCCTCAGTTGGAGTTTCTAAGTGGATGAGCTGTATGCTAAGACACTGTGGGATGGACTAGGTTTCCATTAATTCTTTCATTTAGAAATCAAGTGAGTTTTGTTTTTCTTTAAAGCCATGATATAACCCTTTGTCCACACCAGATCTAACGGTACTGTACCCCTGGAGTGTGGGTCTCCGTTCATGATGAAAGAAGAAGAAACATACATCCAAAGAAGAACATGCAGAAGTTAAGAGTTCCAGGACATTTGGCAAACCCAGCTTAGAAAACAGCAACATCTCTGCACCTCTGGTAGGAAGCCATGATGTAGCACAGCTCTGGGGTAAACTACGGGAGATACATGAAGTACAGAGCAGCTGTGGAGGGGAAGAAAAATCTCCAGACAGCGTCCCCCAGAGAGCCCTAGTTCCAGCTCCAAACCTGTGTAAGTGACAGTCCCTACAGGCCACCTCCCAATTTCCTCCATGGTTAAATGTGAAGTCCTGGTTTGCACTTCACAGCAAAGTTCTGGAAGGACCTAGTCTCGTCCACATACTCTCACTAAACTTGTACACAGTGGGTGTGTTCCCATACAGGAAGCCTCAAGTATATTAATAATTATCATCACAGCTGTCCATTTTTATATGAGATGGCTCGCCATACACATGGTCCTAATAACATGAATATGCTTTCGTGTGTGATTGTGTGAAGGAATTTTGTTATTGCTACTAAGAATGTGTTGGAATTAAAGGCAACTGATTTAAAGATAATCAATGCCAGGCAGAGTGACTCATGTATGTAATAACCACACTTAGGGGGCAGAGGCAGGAGCATTATTGCAAGCTCAAGGTACACCTGATTTAATGAGTGAATCTTTCTCTGGTTTTGTTTCATCTTATATCTTCAGGTCATAAGCTAACATTAAGGGAAGTCAGGGCAGGAACTAAAGACAGGAATCAAATCTTGCTTGTTTGTTCTCTGCCTTGCTCACAGGCGAGCTTTATTATTCAACTCTGGGCCACAGGGCAAGATTTTGTCCCCCACCCCCCCAAAAAAGCAAAAGTGAAAATAAATTAAACTGAACTATAATACAAATAAGACAGCCAAACAGGTATGAATAATTCCACCCCACTCCCTATAAATTTTACATACTTATGCATTAAATATATGTGTGTGTGTGTGTGTGTGTGTGTGTGTGTGTGTGTATTATGTCCTTGTTAGCTTCAGCTATCAACTTAAGAGCCTAGAGTCATCTGAAGCAGTCTTCATTGAGGGATTACCCAAATCAGATTGGCCTGTGGGCACGTCTGAGAGGGATTGTCTTAACTGATGATTGACATGGAAAGGCCTCACCTACTGTGAGTGGTGCCATCCCAAGGCAGGTAGGCCTGGATTGTAGAAGAAAGCTAGCCTGTGCGTGAGCCAGGAAGCAAACTAACAAGCAATGTTCCTCTATGATTCCTGCCTGTAGTTGCTGCTCGACTTCCCTTAGAGAAGGATTGGGACCTGAAAGTATAAGATGACATAAACCATTTCCTCCCTAAGTTGCTTTTGGTCAAAGTGCTTTATCAGGAAAGCAAGCTAGAACAGGCTAAATGAGGTCCTGATTTCCTACGAGGTGAATGAACAGGGGTGGAGGGGCTTCTGTAGAGCAGAGACACAGAAGAGCAGGGGTCGAGTTTAGCTCAGCATGGACCAAATAAGGCTGGGGTGCTAACATCCGCAGGGCTCGCCTGGTGATACAGTGAGGTCCTCATTTTTGAAACTACATGGACAATGACATCAGTGGATTTCTTCATCTTTGCACAGTCAATTCTAAAATTCTATAACCCCCAGACCAGGAACCTCGTCTTTCCTTAGCTCATCCCATCTAATTTGTACAGATTCTATACAATGAACCAGCCATGATCCACAGTGGATGTGGGAGGTGGGGAGAAGGGCTTTCACCTATAAATGAGCCTTGCCACTGTGCAAGCTGGTCCATCAGTAAGCTGCTCTCTGGAAGCTTCCATGAACACCCAAAGTTCATTTCTATCCAGGAACATAATCTGTGCCCTCTTCACTACATATAGTACCCCAAAGACAGAGGGTAGAAACTTGATTTTGTAAACTATCCTAGCATGGGAGCCAGTGAGTCAACTTACTCATTTCAACTTCCCTATAACATTTCCAGGTTTAAAACTGAAAATCCTGTGTCCTAGGGCAAACGGAAGCAGTGGTTCAGCCTGGGAACCAGGGCATTCGTCTCAGAAACTTGGGAGCCTCTTGGAGAGGCAGACAGAATAGCAATACCTAGCTAGAAAGGGTCTCACCCACAATCAATCAACTACAGACTCCTCGCTCACCTCCTAACTGTTACCTCAACCTACACTGTGAACCAAAGAAAAACAGGAAATTTAAGAAAAAGAGGAGGTCCCAAGGCCCAAGGGAAGAATGACTTACAAAGCTGAGTGAGAAGGTGGTTGGTTAAAATTTGTCTAGGGATCTGTTTGGCAACCAAAGACCCCAGGAAAACCTGCTATCCCTGCTGATAGATATTGGTAGCAGCCTACCAATATGTCCCTATCCCCAAACCCAGGGTTCTAACAGATTCTGTAACTGACTCCTCTTTTGGAGTGTCCCACAGGGCTCAGTTTAAGAGTTTTCTGACCCACATCCCACATCCCTATTCCCTTTAAATGGTCTAGAATCCTTATCTCAGCACCCAAGAAGCTGACGGGGTGAGCTAACCGGACAAAGTAGCTCTCACCTGAGGTCTATCTGGGTCGTGTTTCTCAAATGTGGTGGGCTTTGTCTTGTTTCCTGCATTTGCGACACAAAGCAACTCCCTGAGCTGTTGATGTTACTGCAAGATTTGGAGAACGAGAACAAACTTGCAGAAATAGATGATTGGGAAACAAAATATAAAATTTGCTTGATTTTAAGGGGAAAATGATATGTATCAAAGAAATGTAACTCTCTGGGCTAGCCATATCCTCAGCTACATTGTCCTCTTGTCCTTCCCAGATGTGGAAACCCATTTACTCTGTGTAGAACCTTGAGATGGGGCATCTGACTAACAGGAGCTCTGTGTTGGTCCCTTCTGAGGACCTCTTTGTCCTAACCAAGACTCTTGGTGCTCTAGGCTAGGCCATATCCCCGAGAAATCAGGTGCAATGGTCCTCTGGATATAAGCAACTTTCCAGGCTCCTCTAGGACCCCAACACTCATTAAGCTTCTAAGGACGGAAGAGTCTGCCACATCCCTCATAGTAGAAGGCAGTGGGCACCCAATACTGATCATATTGAGTGTCCCATGGACTCCTCACAAGCCCTCCGGCTCCCTCTCTTCATTTCACCCTTGGGTGTGGCTGAGCCTCTTGGAAATTCTGCTGAGCTTCACTACCCAGAATACAAAGAGTCTGGGAAGGCTAGCTCAGGAAGGGGACTTCCCACACCCCCACAGTATCAGCCCATCCCTCACCCCCACAGTTCTGCCTAGGTTTCACTCTCCATTCCTAAATAGATCTAATCAACTTCCAATAGTAAGGCAGACCCAAGGTCCTCAGAGCCAAGTGAGCAGGGAAGGATGGAAGAATCCGGTTGTTTCCACAGGTTTCCTAGCAGGTCTCCAAGCACAGCGCAGATCTAACCGGTCCCACTTCCAGTCTCATCTCAATCAGCAACTGCCAGCATGGGATGAGAATCTGTGACTGGGGAAGAAACCCTAAGACCACTGAGCCCCAGCCTCATGGTCCCAGATAAAAGAATCTAGAAGTCAGAATCCTTCCATGGCCACAGGAAGAAGTGGGCTGGGAGGGAGATGCTGGTGGGAATTTCTGTTTTGCCAGTTATTTGGCATACAGCCCTGCATGGTTCTCCTTTTCCTCGGCTGTGAGAAGGAGGTGTTGACACCTCTCTTCAGGGATATCATTAGGATTCTAAAGGAATTTTTATTTATTGTGTGGGTACGTGTCTGTGTACACGTGTGCAAGCGCACATACATGTAGATGTGGAGGCCAGAGGTTGTGTCTCTTCAGTCTCTCTCCGCCTTAGATTTTAGACAGGGACTCTCACCGAACCTGGAACTTAGGGATTCAGCTGGGTTGGCTGGCCAGTGAGCCTCAGAAATCCTTCTGTCTCTGCTCTCTCCGCAGTGAAATTACAAGTCTGTGCCACTGCTCCAAGATTTTTACACGGGTTTTGGGGATATGCTTGCATGGCAGACTGAGCCATCTCCCGCTCCCACAGAAAAGAATTTAGAAGCACAGATCTTAAAGTCCAAGACATCAATCAGCTGAAGTCAGAAGGCAAAATGGAGGCAGAAGTGTACAAGATCTCATCCCCATTACCAACAGCGAGCTTGACACCTGCCCTGAAATCATCCTAAAAGACAAAGGGCAAGGGAGACTCCAAAAGTCATCAAGTTTGATAACTACACCATCACAGGATGACAGCAAGCCCTTCCCACCTCAAACCTCACTCTACAGCCACCACGACCAGGCAGTGGCTGGCACGGTGAGAGAGCGGCAGAGACATACAGCACAGTGACACTGGATGAAGAGCCAGTAGGGCCCACATGAGGACAACAGACAACTGGCTTCGGACAGAGACCGTTTAGGAGAGGAGAGACATGGTACAAGGACAGCGAGAGAGAGGTAAGGAAAACAAGACCTAGACTCAATCCTCGGATCTACAGAGAGCTTAACTCAAAATGGATTATATTTAAATGCAAAAATTTAAAAGTAAGAAACAAAACAAAACAAAAAAAAGCTTTTTAAAGACTTTTACAAGAAGATATAGGGGAGAAAAACGCCCAGAAATGATAATTCGATGAAGGGTTCTTGTATATAGCACACAAAGAAGCATCCAGAACACTGTAAGCCAGACATGGCAACACACACTTGTTACCTAAGCAACTTGGAGATGGAATCAAGACGATGGGGAGTTCCAGGCCAGCCTTGGCTACACAGTGAGTTGAGGGCACCTGGTCTACATAAGACTAACAGAAGCAAACAAAGGCTGGGATTGTCTACAGCAGTGAGCAAGAAATCCTGTCTCAAATACTGTGGAAGATGAGGGCCAATGCCCACAGTTGAGCAGGCGTATACACATAAACATACAGAGAGATGGATAACTGGAATTCATCACAATTAAAGATTTTCTCAATAAGATAATTCCAAATGATTTTTTAAAAAGCAAACCTACAGATTCAAAGACAAAATTTGCAAACCAAATACCCAACAAACAGTTTGTAGCTGGCGTACATGAAGAACTCTTAAAACTACATAACAGTAAAGGAAAACAATAACATGTATGGGCAACAAACACAAGAAGAGCAGTTTAGTCTCGATCCCGCCAGCGATGAGGAAAACACAAATTAGGACACAGTGAGATGCCCCTGCACATCTATTAGAATTTTTACAAAAGCGAGTGACAATCTCAAACGCGGTCAGGCAGCCAAAACAAGTGTAAAGTGAGATGTCCATTCCAGGAAATGGCCGGGAAGTTCCTTTTTTAAAAAGTATCCCTGCACAACACCCACACCACCCAGCAACACGCCGTGGCATTCGCCCTAGAGAAATTATGAGCTATGTCCACACAAAAGCCTGTGCCCAATCACTCTCGCAGATTTATCTGAACTAGTCCCAAATGGGAAACAAGCCGGAAGCCCGTCGGTAAGTGAACAGTGTGCCAGCGTTGTATAGTACATCCACACCTGGCATACTCCGGCAGTAGAAAAGAACCAACTCTTGAGACATGCAGCTCTGTGGATGGAATGGAACTCAAGTACATTATCCTGAACTCAAACAGTTGGGTTTCCAAAGGTCACCTGTTGTTACACGATCCCATTCATGTAAGATCCTTGAAATAACGCATTCCTAGAGATGGAGACTGGGTCGATGCTAGGGGTTAGGGGCAAGCGGTGAGAGGATGAGACGGCCAACAAGCTGGCACGGCGAGGTGTGTGTGGTGGGTGGTGAAACACTCCTGTATCCTCGAGTGGGCGGCGTCTGCACGAACCTGCACATGATAACAGTACAGGACTGTGCTGTACGTGCATGAGATAGCAATGTCAATTTTCTGCTTTTGATAGCCTTTGGAATTACCATTGTTATGCTGCATGGAACCCTGAGAGGAAGTGGGTGAAGGAGACACGGGACCTCTAAGATTAGCTTTGCTAGGAATCCTTCATCGTTTTAAACCGAATACAATTTTCTAAAAGACTCTAAAACAAATCAGGTCGTGTCTGGTACTAGCAACACAGGTGAATTTCTCACGGAGCCACTGTGAGAGAGCCCTGGTCCCCTAGTGACAGCTCCCTGCGTAGGTCCTGTGGACACGAACAAAGGCAAATTCACAACACTGTTTCTTTGCAGCATTTCTTGAGAAAACAAGGGTAGAATCTCCGGATAGACTAAGAATAGCGGAGAACAACCTCCTAGGGTCTCACTGAGGGCCCAGGAATTTTCCTAGCCTGAGTCTTCCGTGTTCCTCTCCATCCCTGCCCTGGGGACTGGGCACATAACAGACATGTACAGCCAGTGCCTCTACAGATAGAGAGGCTGTCTGGATGCGATTAAAACCATGGTGTGAAATAAAGCAAGCAAGGGAAGGAAGAGGGGTAATGGGATATGGAGGTCAGAGGCCTCTGACCGTCCCCTATAAACACCGTAACTGATTACACCGTGAGACAAGAGAAGGTGAGGAGAAGCCTGCCTCTCATCCCAACAGCCCAGGCTGGGTCTCCTAGCATGGGAAAAGGATAGCCATGTCACAAAGTCAGGAAAGATTAAAGAGGTTCTCTACCTGCAGAAATATAACTTGTTCTAATTTGTTCTGTGTTGAGAAGAGAAAAGCTATGGAGGGCTTTGAGTATCGTCCCAGAGAGGATCCCAGTGTCCTATTACTCAGGAAGCCACCAATCCCCATCCTTCCTTCTCCCTACCCTTGCCTTCTAAACGTGCCAAGATGGAACATTTCTTTGAATGCTAGAGAAATGCGCCCCCTGGAGGGAAGTGGGTGCATCTTCCTGTCTTTTTCTGTTCTTTGGTGCAGGGAGTCCTTTGGGAGTGTTTTCCTGGGGATGGACTAGATTACTGGCATGCTGTCCTAGATTCTGAAAACCAGGAAGCGATGTTCAAGATGCCTCCCCACCATCTGGGGGTCCAAGGCCTCAGAAGTTACAGACTCAGACAAGAACAAGATAGTTTCCCCAGACAAGTCTCCCAGTCCACTCAAAGCAAGCCATAAGGTTGGCCCTTTTATCCTCTCTTCCAACTGTTCTTCCACTGGGTGCCCCTCCATCCCCTAATAGGTGTTGCTTTTCCTCAAGATTGGCAGCCATCACCAGCAGACCGCTTCCCCTATAAGATAACCTTGACTTAGCTCCAAAAGGGTGTTTCACTTTAGAGAGTTCTGTCTGCACGGAGTTCTCCTACCCCAAGATCTCTGAGGGAGCCTGCTTTTAATTTCGAGTCCTAGGGTTGTACTAAGGCAGTTGACAGCCTTGTTTGAGTGGCTCCCAGCTTCCTAAGAATCTTGCAAACAAGATCTCAGGAGATGCCTCCTGTAGGAGGAGCTGTGAAAATTCACCAGGAAGGGTTTGGAAGGTAGCTCAGTGGGAGAATGCTTTTTTGTACTTGGCTCTGGATTTAACCCACAGCACCACAAAACAAACAAACAAACAGAAACAGAACACTTCCCAAGGGATAAGACCACAGCCCAACCTATAAGCCTCTTGCCTTGTGAGAGGAAGGAACCCAGTTCCATACTTAGCACCTAGGTATAAATGTCATTGCCCAAGGTCAGGGTGCCTTTGATCCTAATACTAGGTAGAGACCAGAGGTGCTTTGGGGATCCAGCCAACCAAACCTAAGCAGTGAGCTTCAGGATAGTTAAGACCCTTTCTCAAAGGAGATAGATGGTCCTGAGGATGATACTGTAGTTTGTTCTCTGACCTCTATATATCTGTGCACATGTGTTCACTTTTGTATACATGCACGCGCACACACATCCCCCCACGTGTGCATGAGCATGCGTACACACACACACACACACACACACAATACAAACATTCCCCTAAGAGCTGCAAGTCTCTTTCACTGAGCATTATCAAGGGTGAAGAGGTAGGAGCTGATCGGTATTGAGGGTGTCTGTCTGAGTAGCCACTGTACCTCCTCCTGGATCTCCCAGACCTGGAGAAAGTACCGTTAGCTGATGGCTGTGCTGTTGGCACTTTCAGATCTGGAGTGGAAGGGGTGATGCTGATGAGGGGCTTGATAGAACAATTTTCTGCTCTACAGCTTCTCCTGCATCGTTTCTCTCCCTGCCACCCTTCCTGGTTCTGTGAAGCCCTGATTTCCTCATCAATGAGATTGATAATACTATCCACCTGATAGAATTGTAAACAGATGGAATGTGAGCACACAATTCTCAAAGTCTGTCCATTTATAGAACTCAATTACTGTTAACTATTAATAGTTGATATTATTATGGGTACTATGATTAATATTAACTGCAGTTGTTAACTAATAACTGTGCATCATGAAATAAGTGGGATAATGGTTTCCTTCTTTGGACACAGGTCTCATGTAGCCCAGGCTACATGACTCATTATGTAGTCAATGAAGACCTTGAGTTTCTAATCCCCCTGCTTTTATCTCCGGAATGCTGGGATTTCAGGACCACTGTGCCCAGTGTTTTCTTACTTTTACTACGTGTTTTGTTTTTATTTAACTTTTAAACAGTATTAAAGATTTATTTTATGTTATATTTTTGTACAGTATCTTTTGATCATGTTTCCTCTCCACCCCTCTCAGTTCCTCCCCACCTTCCTACCCATCCAACTTTATATTCTTTCTGCCTCTCTATCTTTAAACACACACACGCACACACACACTCAAAAACAAAAATCAAAACAAACAAAAACCAATAAACCAAAACAAATGCCCAAACTAAACAAAAAACCCACAAAAATAAACAAACAAAAAAATCATGGAGTCCACTTTGTCTTGGCCAGCTACTCCTGGACACGGGTCTGCCCAGAAGTGTGGCTGGTGTTCCCAGTGATGTTCCACTGAAGAACACTGGTTCTCCCTTTGCTGGCATGTATCAATTGTAAATAGCATCTTGGCTAGAGGTGGGGCCCACTCTCCATTCTCAGCGCTGGGACCCCCATCTGGCTTGAACCTGCACAGGTTCACAGTGTGGTGCTGAGGCTGGAACCCAAGGCTTCGTGTATGCTGGGCTAGCATTGAGACAAGAACTCCTAGATAACACTGGAATGCACAGTCTTGTTCATGGACTTTGTCTATAAACTTATCTCACTTGGCGCTCACCCTGGGGAGAGCCTTTCTCCTCTTACCCCACGTAATTCTTACTGAGTTGCGAGGGTGGGAACTGTTCATGGCACCCATATTTTCCAGAGGGGGCTGCAGAGGCCCAAGAAAGGTGAACCATGTTTCCTGCATGTGAGTGGCTGGGATGGGCCATAGATCTTGTCCTCAGACTTCACCCCGACTTCTGAACCATGTGGAACGTGGGGTTTACAACAACATGACTCTTGATCATCCATCCCAGTGACAACGATTCTAGCAAAACCAGCGTGTGAGCTGGATGTCCCTTGTCACGGTCCCTCATGTCATTGTGTCACCTTTTCCCTACTGGGAAGGTACAGGGCAGTCATCCAACCTGTCATTAAGAGGAAGAAATCTCCCTTCAAATAGCGAAGCCCCAGGCATAGCTTCCTCAAGAAGGAAAAGCTCAGCTGGTGGCATTCTCCATTCCAGGTGTGCCTGGTGTCTCCTGGAGTAACGGGGCTTCAGTTTGGGGACGCCAAGGTGGGCTCTCTCCCACCTGCCTGCCATCCATTGCTCATTATCCATCAAGGAAGGAGATGTTTTAACAGAATCAAGAAAAACTCTCAACTGATAGATAAGAACACTTAACTCCCTTGGGAGGCCAACTGGCCTGGGTCCAGGTCCCTGACATGAATCTCGGGCGTGTGAACATGTTTTGGTGTTTTTTTAATCTTCTTTTTATATATTTTTTTCAAAGAAAAAGCTGCCAGCCAACTATTTTAGGAATTAGGGGTAACTGCAGAGTTATTCTCAAACTCTACCACTCATCCTTGTCACCATCACTGTCAGGAAGCCTGGCACAGCCACCTCTCCTACCCTTCTCGGGGAAACTCAGAGTCCTCCCTCCCCGACCTGCCACAGTCTCATTCCTTAGAGACCACCCAACCCTGGCGCATGCCTTTTCCTGTTAATTCCTCAGTTAAAAATATGAAAAAAATCTCCACAATTCCCCAAGTCCCTCCAAACTGGCAAAACCAAAATAATACATGTTGTTCCCATCCAGGTCTGGCTCAAGGGGAGGAGATCTGAGGATTGTTTACAGTTATCTCCCACTTTCCATGTTATTAATATTCCAAGGGGGGAAATCTATGCAACTTTTTAAAACTGTGGTGGAGAAAAGAATCAAGGCAGGACTCGCCACAACGAAGCCCTGTTCTACCAGTAACAGCCTGCGCTGAAGCCTGCAGGTGGCATCCACTCTGAACTCCCAGTCTCCCTCTCTTAGACACACATAGACTGCACACAGTGCCCCAATCCTTCCATGTGAGGTCTGGGCATCCCATACTTGGAGTGTTCCTTGCATCTAAAGTAGGATTGTGGGAAATAATCTCTCAGCACCATACTCTTGCCTGATCCCAAAGTACCGAGATGTAGGTTCTGTGGCTTCTTTCCACCGGTGGTTAGCGCTCCCAGGAGGTGCCTTTTCAGGAACCTCTCCCCTAAATACTATGAGTGAGGATTCAACCTTTCTAGGTCCTTCTAGACCTGTAAGAAAGTGGACCTCACTTCTGACCCTTATCAAAGAAGGCATTCTCATCCTAACAGTTTCCAACACCCCGTTTTTTTTTTCCTTTCCTAATTTCCCATAACTTTCAGGCCACAGGCACCTCCTGTGACCTTTCTTAATAAACCTGGAGCGCCTGCTGTTTGCTTGAGGCCATTTCCAAACCAGAAGAGTTTGGGGATTTCTCAAAACTGCTGGAGGCTTTGTAGCCAGGTAGCAAGCTGGTCCGCGAAAACCGCAAGCATGGCAGCCCAGCCAAGGCATGCTGACTTCTGTCGTCCACCCGGACAATGTGAGTGCGCTCTGACTTGCGGCATCTCAGCGTGCCTACAGCCTGTTGTTGCCCACAGGGGTCCTCTGGATCCACCCATTAAGGAAGAACATGCCCACAGCTGAGACCCCAAAGACTTCCCTGGAGGTGTTCTTTTTCCGTGGAAGAACAACAGTACAGCTCCCTCTGTGTGAAGGCACGTCTATTCTTCTGGTTATTATCCCCAGCAGAGCCTGTGAGCTTACAGGCGCGATACACACCCCATCACGCACACGGGGCGGGGGAGGGGGGAAACAAAGAGAGAGCAAGCGAACGCCCTGCAGTCGCCCCTTCATACTCCCTGGCATGCCCCAAGGATGTGGCACCGGGCACAGAGAAGAGGGCCGGTGCACTCAGAGCTCAGGGACTGGACACATCGATGCCCTAGGTTGGTTCTCTTCCTCCCCTCCCCCGAACTCTACTCACCTTAATGTTGCTGAAGACCGAGCGGGAGCAGCGTCTGGCTGGGACAGAGGAGGTGCCGCTGCCCTGGCGTGCTCCGAGTTTGGGCAGGAGCCCCATCGTGACGGAGGCAAAGTCCCCTGGCCGGGCCCAGGCGGTGGCGACAGGCCGGGGACAGGTTCTGCGGGACTTGGGACCTTCGAGCTGCGGCGGTGGTAGCCAGGCAATGGGGAGCGCGACGCGGCAACTGAGCAAGAGAGTGAACTCTCAGAAGTTTTTATAAGTGGCGGCGATGATGAAACGCACTCTCTCTCTCTCCTCCCTCTCTTCCTCGGGTGTCAGAGGTGCTGCAAGCCCCCGCCCAGCCGCTGCGTTTCCCCGGGCAGGTGTCTTGGGCCCTGACGTCGCTGCTGCGGAAGCCCAGAGTCTCTAGGACTCGACCTGGTGAGCCCCAACTGCCTAGGAGGTCCCGCAGGCAGGGAGGTGGCACGCGGGGAGATGGCGGGCCCCCAAGGAAGGGGTCACCGCAGATGGAAGAGACAGGAGGCTGCAGGCCAGTGGAGAGACCTGGGGACTTGGTGGGATAGAGGGTGGGCACGGAACTAAGGAAGGGGTGGAGAGTTGAAAGGGACCCGAGGGGCGCTGGTCTCCACTTGGAGGAAGGGAGCAAAGAGTCTCCGCGGCTCTTGGGATTGTCCAGAGCCGGGCTCTGCGTGTCTGCACTCGCTCCGCAAACCTGGGCCCTCGGTTCCGGTGATGGCTCTGAGACTCGCCGCCCAAGCTCTGTTTGTGCTGAGGACTGATTTATATTTAAACTGCTCTTTGCGCTGCAGAGGAGGGTGGGAAGGCGTAACAAGGTGGAGAGGTGGGGGCCGCCCCAGGGCTGGGCTCGAACTCACTGGAACCGAGCCAAGGTAAACTGCAGGCGCTGTCGAGTGTCAGCGGGTCTGGCCTGAAGTGCTGGGGGCTGGGACAAAGGGAAGCGCTGGTCTGACGGAATTGCCCCCGCACTGACCTCCTCTGTAGGCTGAGTGAACAAGGTTTTTCCCCTTCCTGGACTGGAATCTTAGAGAAAGAAGGTGATCCTTTTCCGGGAAAAACCAAAAAGGATCCAACAAAAGCACTTGAGGCAGTTCGGAGGAGGAGGCATCTTTCCAGCCCCCCTATTCCATTGTTCCCTGCAGAGCCACCACTTCCAGCGCAGCCCAGCCCAGGAAAAGACGCCCCTCAATACCAGGGACACAGGCTGGGTGAAGGATGGGTGCACGCTGTCTCGTTTCTGCCCAAGGCCGCATGCCTTTCCAATTCCTGTCTGGCCTGGCGCTCTGGGAACTTCTCCCTATGTACCTACAGGTCAAGGACACAGCAATACGCAGAGACCGTTGGACAGTGGACAGCTTCTGGTTGTTTTGTTCACCCGCAGAGAGAGGTGCTGCCGGGAGACGGAGGTGACACCCAGTGGTGTACTGAGCCCAGGTGGCCACACCCATGGTGGGTTGTGTCTGGTGCCCTGCAGATTTCATGGACCACTCCCATTCTTAAATCTAAGTGAAAGGTGTTCCGACTGTCTGGACTTTACAGGCAAGGATGCTAGTGGGATCAAATAGAAAGGGACCAAAGGCCATACAGCTAGGATATGATAGAACCTGAACTCAGCTTTGCCTGATGCCAAAGCCCAGCCACGAAGCATTTTTGTGTGGGAGTGGAGGGGGTGTAGAGGCCAAAGGACAGTCACAGGTGTTGTTCCTCACGTATCATCCATCTTGTTTTTGAAAGGGGGACTCAGTGGCCTGGAGTTGTGGGAGGGGGCTTGGCAGAAAGCCCCAGGGGTCCACCTGTCTCTGTCTCCCCAGCCCTGAGATTATAAATTTTCTTTGACTGCCTGGGATTGAACTCCGGTCCTCCTGCTTGCAAGGCATGCGTTTTATTGATAGCTATCTCTCTAGACCCACACACTTATAAAGTTATCTCTCTAGTACAGCAATCTCCCTTCATGGGGGGGCCTCTTAGTGGTTAGAAAGTCTTCCTCAGCACCTGGCCTTCCCCGCGCTGGTCTGGTAGACACTCAGGGAGAATCCACCTCTCCTGTGTTTATGTTGTCCTGCTCCTTTAACTTTGCCCTCGGCCTGGTATCAGGGCCAGTGTGTCAGCTCCAAAGGAAATGCATATTCAGAAATGTTATCAGTAGGGTTTGACTAAATGCCTTGGAGATCCAACCACAGTGACTTCAGTGAGACTTGTCTGTGTGCGAGCTGATGACGTGGCTGCTCCATGGTATGATTAGGGGGAAGGATTTTGTTGTAGATATGAGAAGAGAGAGAACAGCCAGAGACATCTGGAAGAGTCCAGAGCGGGGTGGATGAGAAGGGGTAGAGGAGCAAAAAAGAGGGAGCATAGCCAAAGCAGCAGGGTTATAAGGGAAATGAATAGCTGACTTCTGTTTACCCGCCAGGATTTGGGGAAATGGAGTTTCCTTTGGACCTATTGCATGAGTTTTGCTGATAGGTAGTCAGAGGGTCATGACTAGACTCCCTCAGGGTTCCTTAGTATGTGACTTCCATGACTAAGGCTAGCCCATGGTCACTAGCTCCTCTAGCTCCTCCTCCAGCTTTCTCTCTCTTTATTTCGGAAAAGAAGTGGAAGATGGAAAACAGGAAGGAGCCAGGCTCACAGCAGAGAAGCAGACTTCACACACACATACAGAGAGAGAGAGAGAGAGAGAGAGAGAGAGAGAGAGAGAGAGAGAGAGAGAGAGAGGGAGGGAGAGGGAGAGAAAGAGAGAGACTTTGCCTTAAATCTTATTGTTGGCTGGACCACAAAGTAACCCCCTGCAAAGGAACACACACACACACACAAAAAAAAAATGAGCTTCACACACAAGTTGTCCCTGAGGTAAAATTGAGCTTCTGGTGGGGAAAAGAAAAGAAAGGATGTCCTATCACCAACATTCAGTGAAGGGGCGTGGTCGATCGGCAATTATGATTAACCAGACTAGCTTTAATATATAATATTCAGCTTTAATAAAGGAAAGAAAAGGGAACTTACAAAAGCCAAGGTTCCAGCGAGGAGCCCAGGGGAAAACAAAGAGAGCAAACAAAAGCACAGGGATCTTTTAAGGGTATCTGGGGCCCCGGAGGGGTCACGCCCCTCAGACAAAGGGATTGGTCAGCTCCCCCATCAATTCAGGGTCTCCACGTCCATGTCCTTAAACCAGCAACACCAGGATTTGCCTGCTGGACTCCCCAACCCTTGACTTCAGGAAGTGTTTTCCATCTCTGTGGAGACAGTGGAGAGAAACATGTCACTGAGTGACTGTGCCTAGGGGCTGTGAATGGGCAGGAGAGGGGTCCCAGTTCACATGGGACAGCAGGAGCGCCTGTCTGAAGAGGTGACTATCTCTGCTCTGCAAAACCCTAAGAATAAAGAGGATTAGGAGGAACAGATAGAGGGAAAGAGGCTACATCTGCTTCCTGGTGTCGTTCTGGCTGGAGTCCAAAGCAAGGAACAGCAGGAATAGGTGAGGCTAGAGAGCCAGGCTGGAAAACCGAGTTGTGTGCTAAGAATGGAGGTCTTTAACTCAGAACCCAGGGATAACTATTGAAGGCTTCTGTGTAGCAGGGGCTCTGAATTGATTTGCATTTCCTCTGGGCCTCTATGGCAGCCAGATGAGAGAGGAAAGGGGGCAAAGTATGGAAAAGGTTTCAGAAGCAGGGATGCAGGCTTAGCTTGCAAAAGGGGCGGGGAGAAAAACTCAGGAAATACTACAAGGGGACAGCACTTGTGTGCCAGTGGTGGGTAGACCAGTGGTGAGTCCTAGGATTCAACTTGTGCACACAGCATTTGCCATGCTCATCCCTGGTAGAGGGGACCCAGAAAGACGAGCAGCTAGGGAGGAAGTCAGCATGGATTCATGTTGAGTTTACCCAGTCTGAGCTACATGCAAGTAAAGATAGGCAGCTGAATTCTAAGAATTTATTCTTCTACCCACAGATAATTGTAGTTCTCTTGTCTCATCAAAGAAACTCATCTCTGTAACAGACGACACCATTGTGGCAAACTGCAACCGGTCCAAATGCGGAGAACGCATGATCATGCCTTGTTCAGTCCTGCTTGATAAACCTGCAACACAACTCTTGCCCTGAAGGCTCAGGGAAGATTCAAGAAGACCAGATGGAGAGATTGATTCTAAGAGTTGGAGGACCAGGAAATCTACTGTGAAGCTGTCTCCTAGAAATGAAAGGGAAGCTTCACTCTTGACACCCGACAATATGGCTGCCTAAACAAGACCTGAACAAGGACACCAGGAGACATGCTAACACAGATGGAGGAAATCTCACAGGGCCCCACCCACAGACAAAGAACTATATACAACTAAGGAATGCGGAGAGTGGGAGAAATGGCCAGTCCTGAAATCATATACACTCAAGTACCACCAAATAGACTGAGCAGATTGGATTTAGGTGTGTGTGTGTATAGCAACAATTAAAGAAAAAGAGGCCATGAATTTGAGAGGGAGCTGAGGATGATGTGGGAGGAGTTTAAAGGGTAGGAAGAAATGATATAATTATATTTTAGTTTTTTTAAATTAAAATAAAGAATCTTTTTTTAAGGTGGGCAGCTGGGAGGTGGCTACACAGACTCAGTGTCCAGGATAGACACTGAAGTCAAGAGATGGGTGTGTGGAGGCAATGCTAGCCCTCCAGAAAGGATGAAGTCTCCCGCTAAGCATGTGTGGAGGGGGGTGTCCAGAAAAGACTGCAGAAACAAGGGATGGAAAGAGGGGAAGGAGGGATGCGAGTGGAGTGGAGAGATCAGAGCTCATCTTCAAAGAGGACGACTGGAGCCTGCCCGTGCTGTGGACAAGGTGTGACCTGGGGATAGTAATGAGCCAGTCAGGTCTTGCTCTGAGGGTTTCCAGAGGGGAATATGGGTCAAAGTACGAGTTCTATGGGTCCAGGAGGACCCAGAAGGAGAGAGTGTAAACACACAGTGTTCCTGACCTTTTTTTTTTTTTTTATCACAGGTCACAGTTGGCACAATATGTGTGATGACTAAGGGCACAAGTCTTTCCGTCAAACTCTCGAACTTCATACCAGCCATGTTACTTCAATAGCTCTCTTAACCCTTACGATCCACATGGGGCTGTTGTAAAGTGTGCACAAGGTGACAGACAACTGGGACATTGCTGTGGAGCCTGGTGACATGGATGCAAGTCTCTTTTTCTTTCTCCAGGTGATGTTAGTATCTATTCCTCCAACTCAGCTGCGGGCTCCTTGAGAGCACAGGTTTGTGCCAATTCTCTTTGTACATCCCACTTGGCCAGAATGCCTAATTACTTGAAAAGTGTTTACTGAGGGACTGGAAGGTGGCTCAGTTGGTGACGCACATGCAAGCACGAGGACATCTGTTCAATCCCCAGGAACAAGGTAAGAAAGCTGGACACATATACTGTATGCATCTATGAAATCCTTAAAGAATCAATTAAAATAGTATAGTTTAAAAAGGCTTCTCACGGCAGTGTACAACTGGAATCACAACATTGGAAGGCAAAGACAAGAGAATCCTGGGGCTTGCTGGCCAGACAGTCTAGTCAAATTGGTAAGCTTTGGGTTCCATGAAAGAGCCTGTCTCAAAACAGAAGGTAGGGTACAACTGAGGGAAAAACTTGGAGTCAACCTCTGGCTACCACATGAACAGGGACACACACACACACACACACACACACACATACACACACACACATTCTGGCCATATCTCTCATTCCCTTCTCCCTCTATCATCTCATTCCCTTCTCCCTCTCACTAATCCCCTTTTGTTCCCAGCAAGTTCCCTCCTACTTTTAAACCTTTATTTCTGGTATTGCCATTCAGTTTTGGCTTTTGGTGACCCATTGTATTTAATTAGGGTTGCCTGCATGAGCCTGGGTGGGGAATTATTTACTTGAGCAAGAACAACTTACCAGTGGCTAGACCACTGAGGAACATGACTCTCTGCCCCAGCGACCATTAACTGCCTACGGCTCCTCAGGGAGGGGTGGGGCCTTCTGAGCCCCTCCCTTGTCCATGATGGGATGATTTCATGGTACTCCTTCCCACCCTTGGCCTCTCCTATCCTTCCCTCCCCTCTTCTGTAATGTCCTTAGAGCCTTGGAGAGGGTGATACAGATGTCCTGTTTAGCATTCAAGAGTCACCTATTCTCAGGGCTTTGACCATTTGAGTGTCTATATTACCCATCACCCACTGCAAACAGAAGCTTCTCTGACAAAGGCTGAGAATAGCACTGATTTATGGTAGAAGCAAATATTTAGAAAGCACTTCGATACTATGCCCATCTAGCAAAATAAGAGTTGCCGGTTCCTCTCTAGGGCCTATGGGCTCCCTAGCCATGGGTTTTTGACCAGGTTTATAGTACCTGGTTTGAATTCCTCTTCTGGAGCAGGACTAAAAGCCAATAAGAAAGTGGTTGGTTGTTTTTATTCTTTGCTCTTTTAGGGGCCTACCACCCAGCTCCCAAATAAACACATGGAGATTTATTCTTTCTTACGAATGCCCAGCCTTAGCTTGGCTTATTTCTAACCAGCCTTTCTTAACTTAAATTATCTTCCTTTTGCCTCTGGGTTTTTACATTTTTTCTATTTCGTTATATCTTTTCTTTTCTTCCTATTTCATGTCTGGCTGTTTGGCTGGGTGGCTGACCGCTAGCATCCTCCTCTCTTCCCTCTTTCACTCCTCCTCTTCTCATTCTTTCCTTCTATTTTTTTCTCTTCCTGGCAGCCCTGCCTATGCCTCTCTCCTACCTAGCTATTGACTGTTCAGCTCTTTATTAGTCAGTCAGGTGTTTTCAGCGGGCAAAGTAACGAACTTTGCAGAGTTAAACAAATACAACATAAAAGAATGCAACACTTCTTTGCATCATTAAACAAATATTCCGCCGCATAAAAGAATGTGACTCATCTTTAACTAATATTCCACAACAGTCCAGTTACCCCCACAATAACCATGCGGCTACTGGTTGGTGGTTTAACTCTCAGGGTTCACAGCTAGGTGAGACTATTGTCTTTCCACCCATAGCTGCTTGCACAGCACTATGAGGAGTAACTGGATTTGATTTCTCTATGCCCCACAACAAAAGCAGGTGGTATATTCTGCAATATGATCTTATCATCTAGTTCTAGTGGGCAATTGAGATCAATGGCAATAGTCTGTATGGTTTGGGGGACCCTTGGGTCTTCCCTCACCAACAACTTATGAGGAGATATTTCTATATATTTTTATTATTTAACATGTTTCGAAGTCAGTGCTTAAAACAACAGCAATTCATTCAATCCTCTAAACAACCCAAGAAAAGATGATGCTTTTTATTAGTTCTGATTTACATTGGAAGAAACTGAGGCTAGAGGACTAGAGAGATGGTTAGGTGTTTAAGGGTGAGTACAGCTTTTACAGCAAAGGTATGTAGTTCAGTTCCCAGCACCCACGTCGGATGGCCCACAATTGCCTGTAACTACAGCTCCAGGGAATCTGCCACCCTTTTCTGGCCCCCATGGGCAACTGCACTCACAGGTACATACTCTGACATAGACATGCATACACATAATGAACAACAAATTTTTCTTAAAAGGGGGGGGGGGGCGAGTGGTGGTGGAGCATACCTTTAATCCCAGCACTTGGGAGGCAGAGACAGGTGGATCTTTGCAAGTTCAAGGCCAGACTGATCTACAGGAATGAGTTCCAGGACAGCTAGGGCTGTTACATAGAGAAACCCTATCTCGAAAAACAAACAAAAAGCAAGAGAGAGAGAGAGAGAGAGAGAGAGAGAGAGAGAGAGAGAGAGAGAGAGAGAGAGGGAGAGGAAGAAAAAGAAGAAAAAGAAGAAGAAGAAGAAGAAGAAGAAGAAGAAGAAGAAGAAGAAGAAGAAGAAGAAGAAGAAGAAGAAGAAGAAGAAGAAGAAGAAGAAGAGGAAAAGAACCTGAGGCATAGAGAGGTACAATAACTTGGTCAGTCACAGAGCTGGTAAGTAGCAGAGCCAGAATAGAAACCGCAGTCAGGTACAGTCTAGGCACCTGCAGCCGGGGGCTCTTGCACGCAGTCTGCAAGCCACAGCTACAGGCAAGTCACATCCAGAGCCCATGGTGGGATGCCTCATCCATCTCTGTCCTTCCCTTCTGAAAACTGCAACCCCTGCCGCCACCACAACCAGCCTGGCGAGTTCCTCCTAAGCAAAGACCCAAGCCAAGCTGTGACCACCGGTGGGCTCTGTCTGGCCAGTTATAAGGACACTGTTTTCCTCTTTACTGTTCCACACTTCCGGCCCTCCGGCATGTGTTTTTCTCCGGCCCTTCTTCATGCCATTGTTTCTCTCAGCCAGTCTCTCCCTCTCAATACTCAGACACAAACCACTACCACCACTACCTCCCAGCCCCCACCCTGCCCCAGCCAAGAAAATGCAACGTGACAATTGGACCGTATTACAGCACCAGAGTGCTATGCTTCCTGCTGCTCTCCATTTTCTCCGGGATGTGCCAGGACCTGGCCCACACCCATGATCGTTTCAGTTGTCTTTCATGATGACGTCTTCAGGATCTGGCTCATCTGGGCTAGCTCCTGGTCTTACCCAGTGCAGGTCATCTGGCAAGCAAAGAAGAAACTCCCACAGGCCTCTCCCACACATCTCCCATGTCCGCTCCCTCGGCAGCCTCTTCCTTGGGGACATGGGTCCAGCCTGCCTTGACTGCACCTTACCTATTCAGACTCAGGTCATAGCCCCAACCCATGCTGAGAGGGGCTCATTGTCACTCCTAAGAGTAGAGGGGTCAACTCTGCAGGCACACATTCAGCCTGCTTCTAATGCTCTCAGTCCTGCACAGGGGGACCTGGGGACCCATGGGTCTTGCTGTCTCAAGGTTGTGGAGTGGATTGAGAACCATAGGTGGGCTCTCTGACATGGTGCTTGTTTCTACGATTTACTGTGTTTTAACTCTACTGGCAAAGTTATATTTTTGTTCAATTCCCATCATTCCATATCACTATTTAAATTTTGTGGAATTTTCTCCTTCCCCTAATTCTTTCCCAATAAGCATGATTGTCACCTAAAAGCAGCACCAACAACAGTTTGAGGTGTATCATGTTGACAACTGCCATTTTAGACAAAAGAGGGAAATGTAGTGGCTTTTCAATTGTATTTTAATAATAAAGCCTGCCTTATTTGCAACTGGTAGTTGGTACATGTGTAAGGGGCTTTTCTTCTCCATCTCAGAAAGGACTGAGGGGCAAACAGGAGTTATTTGACCATCTGCTGGGGTTGAACGATGCAAATGTCTTTAATGTGCTCCTTGGATAAATAGTAATTTCTTTTCCTCTAACAGCCTGTCTTAGGACTGAGGGCAGGCAGTGAGTGACCAAGCTCACTGGCTAGGAACTCACCTAGAGATCTTTTTCTCTAATATTTAACATCTCCTTTCCTGCTCCATTTCTATGATGTAGGTCACTTCTTCCTGGTGCACCTTTCTGGTCCAGCATGGTGAATGACTAAACCCTCTGTGGAAGGTCCCCCAGGTAGTCCTCTGGTCTCCCTTGTCCCCAGCATTACACAGAAAGCTCTGCAACTCCTCACAAGGTCACACAGATCCATCTTGAAACTGACCAAGGTTGCCATGGATACGGCTGCCTTGACCTAGCTCTGGAGAACTCTGCCCCCAGGACTGTACATGATTGGGTTACTCTCCTGCACTATACAAAGTGGGGTTACCTTATTGCCTCTATCCTGTGTGTCCTCATGTGGCAGGATTTATAGGTCACCATCACCAGAGAGGTGGCTTTCTTGTGTGTTCAGCTTCTGACTTCCTTTTTCTTGGTCCCTCCCTGGATGCACCCAACTTGTTTTTTTTTTTTGTTTTTTTGTTTTTTTGTTTTTTTGTTTTTTTTTTTTTTTTTTTTTTTGAGGTTCTGCCTTGTCTGGGCCCAGGTCCTCTCCACAGCCAGCATAATCTCCCTCCAGGTTCATGTGGAGAGCCTGGTGGTGGGAGGGGGGGCTCTGCACCAGCCTCAAATACCATTTCTCTTGCAGGGAGCCTGTCTTGCCTGCAGTGTATACACAGACAGACAGACAGACAGATGCATACAAGGGTGAGGATGACAACAGGCTTCCACATAGCCCTCTCAGTATCCCTGCCTTCCCCTCCTGTCCTGTGTCTTTGTACTTTATCCATAACAACCCCTGGAAGACCTCACGAGCAGGCCTGAGGATGCCTGCCCAGTTCCTGGATTTCCCGCAAACACTTAGATCAACCTCTGACCTCTCTGCAGCAGGTGTCCTGTACCCTGGCTCCAGATCTAGGTCTGGGGCCCTCTCTCCTCAGGCGTCTTTCCTCTTAGTGTCCAGTCTCTTCCCTTTATTTGTCTAGATCTGTAGTGACCTCCATTCCTCAGGCTCCTTGTCCCCCCACTTCAGCACCCTTACCACTGTCTCCATAGCACCGAGCCCCGATTTCCTCACCTCTAAAGGGGATCAGAGTCCTGCCTTGCCATTGATACACTTTCACTGCCCTGCTTGCATTGATTTCCTGCCTGGAGGCCTGTAAGCCTTCAGGACAACGACCAAGTGCAAACACAAGAGCAGAAAGCAGGATGTCACTGTAGGACACACAACTGGGTGGCTCCAATGGGCACCTGCCCCTCTTGGCTGCTCTAGTACCAGGGCTGATGGGAGACATACTTACTGCACATCTTTGTTCCCTGCTGAACACAGATAGGGCCCTGGGTGTTGAGACGGGGTAGGGGTTTCCAGCCCCACTCCAGAGCTGTCACAGTCAGCCTCTCCCTGTTCCAGATCCTTCCCTCCCCTGCCACTGGGTCTCCCACCCACTATAGACCCTTCAATTGGGCCTGAGACTGTAATACACCTTGAACCATATCTCTGAAGGCGAGATGAGTCACCTGATGAGGTCACTGAAGGCCAGCCTCCTCCCAGTTCATGGTCACCAGGATTGAGTGCCTGAGGGTGTGGTTCACTGCATGTGGATTTGAAAGAAAATGTCCACCGCATTAGTGCATGGCCAACAGGAGAAGAGGGTGATGGGGAAGATTCTGGCCTCATCGTGATTGGTTGTGACTATCAAGCCACAGGGATCGCTGGGCTTCCTGCTCTGAGAACTTCTTCCTCTAGCCACAGTGGGATCAGTGTTGTATGAAGGACATAACTGCTATTCACCCCCTCCCCAAGCTGGCCTCTCTTGATGAAAGCATCCCTGACTCTTCTTGGGACAACCCCTCACAGCATAGGAGGTGTAGGTGGGTAGATGCCCATTGAGGCAGGAGGGTGTGGGCCAGGCCTAGCCCAGCCACTTGGGCCTCCACTGGAGCAATCAGGCCAGTGTTTTTTCTCTTGGGGCTGCCAGCAGTAGGAGTACTGTCCTCAGTGTGAAGGTCCGGAAAATAATGCAGAGAATGTTCCCTGGGAAGGGGTGATCAGAACTGTAGGCAGGTGGTCATATCCTTCAGGTCCTGTGCCCCTCTTGGGTCACAGGATCCGAACTTGACAATTCTGTGAGCTAATATATTCTCTTTATGGTTTAAGTTTGTTGGACTGGATTTCCTGTAGCTGGCTTCTAAAGGTTCTGGTGAATCCAGTAAAGCAAGATCTGGACTGAGCTGGCAGCTCACTTGCCAGGTAGCTACCCTGGGAGGCAGGTGGTTAATCCCATTTCAAAGACGTGAAATGAAGGCTGAAGTCCAATGGCTGGCTGGTCCCGTGTGGAGGTCGGTGTGACCTGGCTCTCAGGTCTTCTGAGTGAAGACATCGTCCCCTCTTAATCTCATACATGGTAGAGCCACTAGACCCTGCTGGGCTCAAGCCCATCAGAGGCAAGACTTCCCAGTCCCTGGGGAAAAGGGATCCCAAAGTGTGCAGATATAGCTCCCATGGACTATCTAAGTTGTAAGGATAAGGAAAACATCTGTATCATAATGTCAAATAAAAAGTTAAGCTAATTTGGGTGGGCAAGATGGCTCAGTGTGTAAAGAGGTTTGCTACCAAGCCTGAGGATCTGAGTTCAATCCCTGGGAAACACATGGTGGAAGGAGAGAGCCAACTCCCCCAAACTGTCCTCCAAACTACACACACACACACACACACACACACACACACACACACACACACACACTAACTAACTAAATAAATAAATAAATAAACACAATTTAAAATTTTAAACTAATTTATATATTCCATATATAATAGATGCTATCATGGTTTTAAAATACAGGTAGAACCAGGTGGTGGTGGCACACACCTTTAATCCCAGCATTCAGGAAGCAGAGACAGGCAAATCTCTGTGAGTTCAAGGCCAGCCTAATCTACGGAGCTAGTTCCAGGATAGATAGGGCTGTTACACAGAGAAACCCTGTCTTGAAAAATCAAAATAAATAAATAAATAAAAAAAAACATAAATAAATAAATAAATGCTGGCAGAGGTGGATACAGCAGTGTGTGTCTGTGAGCTCAGCAGTAGAAAGAAACAAACAGAGCCCTGGGGCACACTGGCCAGCCAGCCTCGCTGAATCCATGAGCCCCAGTTTCATTAAGAGAATCTATCTCAAAAACTAAGGTAGAAAGTGATTGTAGGAGACACCCAACGTTGGTCTCCGGCCTCCACATGTGCACACAAACGCATATGTACTCAAACCACAGCATGCTATTTACATAAACTATAAGACCAGAACATGCAGTGAAATATCAATGCAGATTATCATTATACTTAGTGGACATGTGCTGTTGTATCATTTCATTTTTCTATATCTCCTGAATTTTAGAAGTATTGCTTTATAATGAAGCAGGGAGAGAAGTTACAAAGAGGGAGGAGAGGGGGGGACCACCTGAGCATGCAACAGTTTTCTGTACACTCAGTTTGGAAATGGAAATCCATCGCCAAGAATCCCACATGCAAGTGGGGTCGAACCTTGGGTCCTGTCCTGCCTTAATCTCCCCTTTGTGGTTTTGGACGAGCCACAGCTCCTCGCTGTGACTTCTGTACACAATGGGAAGTCACACGGGTAACCTCCAAGCTAACACTGAGGCGGGAAGAAGCTAATTAAGGGACCTGCCTCACTAGACCGGTGGAAGAGACTGGCATGGAACTCAAGCTGCAATCTGGCCTATTCCAAAGTCCAGGCCACTGGCCACACTGTGACATTGCCTCTCTTCTAGAACATTCCTGGGTGACATGTTTATTTGTTCCTTTCACAAATATTTGCTGAGCACCAGCTATGCACATAACATGGTTCTTGTTTGCGTAGGAGATGGGGAGGAACTCTGAGACTACCCTGTCAGTTCTCAACAGACAAGGAGAAATGCATGTCCCCTGCTGGGGACACGGGACCATCACACAGGCGGTATGCAGAATATAGCGTACTTTCTCTTTATAGCTCTGCCAGTGCCATAATGGTTCATTTCTACTTCTCATAAACTTTACAGCATACAACTTAGTATCATATTAACTCTACATAAAACACGTCTAGGGGCTGGAGAGGTGGCTCAGTGTTTGAGAGCCCTGTCTGCTCTTCCAGAGGACCCAGGTTCGATTCCCAGCACCCACATGGCATCTCCCAACTGTCCCTAACTCCAGTTCCAGGGGATCCAACATCCACACACTGATGTAACCTCACACAGATAAAAACCACCAATGAGCATAAAATAAAATAATTTAAAAAATGTCTGATCAATCTTATTATCCTTTCTCATCCCATAGCCTACAAACTCAGCTGCTAAGTGACTCTCAGACTACTGACAAACCTTACTCCCTATGATGGTTAATATTGTTTGCTGACTCAACAGAACCTACATTGGCCTAGGAGGTAAAGCTTAGGGCACAGCCTCTGGGTGTGCCTGTGAGGAATCATGCTGATTGGAGTAACTGAAATGAAAAGAAGCACACACAGGAAGGCACCAGTCTCCAGGCTGGGGTCCTGAACTGCCTACCAGAGAAAGAAAGCTTAGCACCAACCAGCATCCACTGCTCTCTGTTTCCTGGCTGTGTATGTTCCTGACGCTGGAACCTCTCTCTCAGGATACGCCATCACCTTGAAATATGAGCAAATACAAAACAAAACAAGAATCCTTTCTCCCTTACGTTGCTTTTGATCAGCCTTATCGTGGCCTAACGGTTCCTCTTTGTACAGTGCCTCTATCTCTCCCTTTATTCCATCTCTTCATGAAGATGGATACATCCTACAACCTCACAAGAAGGGGGAGATAGAGAACATTCATGTAACGTTACGTTGCTTTAGTCAGACATTTAATCATAGAAATAATAACAGTAACTAATCGACCAGGGATCTCTGGACCGGGAATACTCTGGTGACTTTTTTTTTTTTTGAGACAGGGTTTCTTTGTGACAATTCTGGCTGTCCTGGAACTCACTTTGTAGACCAGGCTAGGCTGGCCTCAAGCTCACAGAGATCTGCCTGCCTCTGCTTCCTGAGTGCTGGGATTAAAGGTGTGTGTTACCAGGCCTGGCTCTTGTGACATTTATTACAACCTATTTGTTGTAATTGCTCCATTTTATAGTCATCGTTGTTAGTTGCCTGTACCTAATATAGTACTCAAAGTTTATCATGGCTATACATGTTTATGTCTAGTGTACCAATAGAGCTAGGTACTGTCTGCCATCTCAGGGATCAATAAGGGATCTTAGAGGTAACCCCTGCAGATATGGAGGCTTATGTACCCGCGATAAAGCTGGAACTTAACTGGGCGTCAGGAGTACAAGGGACTCTTGACAGACTGTGACATTCCTCAAGAGACATTCCTCAAGATCATCAGGACTCAGAGGAGGTGGCCCACTCTGACCTCCCTCCTCCCTCCTTTGGACTCCATGTTACCTCTGATTGCATTCCTTTTCTGCCTTCTTCAAACTCAGTCCATGGAGCTCCCGGCCCAAGATAACTGCAAGACCACGCTCAGCTGCTCCACGTGAGCATCCACAGGCTTCTCCGCAAGTCTTGGGACTTCCTTCTTTATAAGAAGTGTCACTACAGGGCAGAGAGTCAGACTCTTTTGATGTTTGTTTTGTTTTTCAAGTCAGGGTTTTTCTGTGTAGCCCTGGCTGTCCTGGAACTAGTTCTGTAGACTAGACTGGCCTCGAACTCAGAGATCCACCTGCCTCTGCCTCTCTAGTGCTGGGGTTAAAGGCGTGCACCACTGTGCATAGTGTGGGAGTCAGACTCCTAATAGTGAAAGAGAGTGGACAGTCGTGCAAATCCCCACCCCCAGTCAAATTGCTTCTCTCTTTTTATGTGTCTGGCGACCCGATATATATTAGATGCAGCCTGTGCCAAAGGCAGTCCCTTGTTGATAACATGAGGCCTGTCCCCCTCAACAGGTCTAACTTTGGTCTTATGATGAAAATCCACCACCTTCCGCTTCTCTGACCTTGGTATAGCTTTCTGAGCTCTCCTTCTCCCCTGCTCCTGAGAGGAAGAGTCATGGATCCTAGGGAAGATGGCCCATGCCTCAGGTCTCTAAAAGACCCAGGCTCTGCTCATCTCTGTGCATCTTCCACACACCACGGCACTGCAATGAAAGGTAGAAGAAAGTCTAGACATAGCAGCAGGGACTCCCAGGAGCACCATCCCTTAAATTCTCCCTATGCAGTAGTGTTTGTGTGGCCTGGCACAGGTGGCTGTGGAACCCAAGGAGGGAGGTGGTGTGCACAGAGCAGGGGCTTTCATGTTTAAGTGTGCTCCGGAAGCTCCCAGAGATTATTCAAACAAGGTCTCTGGGTCCTGCCTGGAGCCCCGGACTCAGAAGGTCAAAACTGCATCTCTGACAAGTTAGCAGGTGCTGTTGTGATTGCTTCAGACCCAAAAAGCACACTTGCAGAACCCTTATTTTAGACCAAAGCACATGATTTGGGCTATTGTCCGTGAGTACGGTGGGTTCCTGTGCAGGACAGAATGACAGTTCATCCTCTGTGTTAGCTTAACTGACAAAGGTGAGTCCCTCGTCATCGACTTGCTTCAGTGACTGGCGGGACTCACTCAGGCCTCATTTCCCAGTTCACCCAGGGTCACTCTTTCTGTGACTCGAGAGCAGAGAACGGGATGAGTCATGCGAGGGACAATGCTGAGTAGTGATGACAGCCACCAGAAGGGCGCTCTGCCTGTCCCCAGCCCCAGGGCTACAGTCCTTATACACTACGTTTTTAAAACGTAGTGTGTAAATCTGGGTGGTGGTGGTGCATGCCTTTAATCCTAGGTCTCAGGAAACAGAGGTAGGGTGATCTCTGAGTTCAAGGCCCGCTCTGGTCTACAGAGGTAGTTCCAGGATGGCCAGGGCTACATAAAGAAATCATGTCTCAAACAAAAACAAAAGCAAGCAAGCAAACAAACAAAAAGCAACTGTGTGTGTGTGTGTGTGTGTGTGTGTGTGTGTGTGTGTGTGTGTGAGAGAGAGAGAGAGAGAGAGAGAGAGAGAGAGAGAGAGAGAGAGACTGAGAGAGAGAATGTGTGTATGTATAGGTCAGAGGAAAACTTGTTGGTTCTCCCTTCTACCAAGTGGGTCACAGGGATCAAGCTCAAGTTGCCAGACTTGGCAGCAGATACCCTTGCCCACTGAGCCATCTTGCTGGCCTCTCATGTTCATTTTTTCTAGGCCTGTTCCCGTGTGTTTTAAGAAGACATAAAGCCACACTTCCACTGAGGCCCTCAATGTTACAAACTGCACTCAGCTTAGGCTCTTACTTTCCTTTAGTACCTCTGAGTTCCCTCTGCCAAGCCCCCAGATTCTGTGCTGAAGCCTAGAAAGACCACTCACCCTGAAAAATGCCAGCCCTGGAGAGGAAAAGGGTAAAGGCATTTATTTGTTGAGGTAGCCACCCACGTGTGCACAGGCAGTCTCAGGCTGAGGTCAGCAGAGCTCCCCAGGGCCACAACCCCAGAGCCACTAGGCTCCTTTCTCTTTGCCCTCCTCTACATGCGGCTTTACCCTGAGAGCTGTGCCAAATGTCTACCCTGTTTTCCACAGCCGGAGGCTGATGCTATCTACGCAGGCAGAAGGCGGCTGAGTCCCAGAGGACCGAGGAAGCCATGGGGACTAACATTTTGTGAAGTGCGGGGGCAGGAATCAGGTTTCCCTGGAGGAAGCCTAAAAGTATTTGATATTTTCTTTGGTAAATACTATAATAAAATGGTCCTTGCTTCCTTCCAAAGAGCCAGTTCTGGTTTAATCATTCTAAACAGTCATACTTTAATGCCTGAGCACCAGGGCCTGGGTCACTCTCGCCTGACTGTCTGAAGGTTCCCAATAAATACTTGTGGGGCAAATGAACGCACAGTCTCATTCCAGGGTCGTCTGTCCATCCCAGCAGATCCAAGGGATCCTGGCAGCTCTCATCTCAGTGGGGGGTTTTCTGCTTCTTTTCATCCTTCCCTTTCATATGGGACCACACTGGACATAAAACAAATTCTCTTTTATCCTGCAACCTGGCTGCCAGGGAACAAAGGATGGGTCACTTGGAATCAGTAGAGGGTGTCACTCTGCAATACACAAATTAAAATTCCTCCCTTCTGGGCCTCGGGAGCATCTGGAATGGAAGCAATCTTTCCTACTGGTGCTTCTGATGGGTCCCAGTGAGATGCAAGCATCCAGGGCCCCTCCTCCTTCTCTTTACACTTAGGCTCAGGAAGCTGTCTGCAAGGGAATGCCTGTGCTCTAACTACTGTGAAGGTCAGAGGTCACCTAATAAAGTCACCTCTTGTAAATTCTCCAGTCCAAGAGTAGTGCCTCTTATTTCCCCTGGCTTCAAAATGTGAGGGATTGAAGGAGTCAATAGAAAGAGACACGTATGTTTTTAAAGGGTTGATTTGATCATCAGTACGTACTACTCAAGCTGCCTTGCCTAGAGACCAAGGTGGGGAAGAGTCACTCAGAGCGATATCTCTTTTCATTCTTGATTGCCCTTAGTTTTTAGGCATTCTGTGCTGGACCCAAGGGGTACCACCCAAGCCGGACATGAGTTCTTTCTTGAGAGTTTGTTTGGGGTTCTAGCAGGGGATTGCTCCTACTCGGATACCCTTAACCAGAGACCAATCTTCCTCCCTTCAGAGAAGGTCATCTTCTTCAACCAAGCACATAGCTTTAGGATGAACACACATGGAGCAACGAGGGAGGAAGGCAACACCCACCTAAGCAAGTCAGATCAGTCAAATTCACCCTGTCAATCAAATGGAGTGACAGATATGGCAGCCAGATGGTCCTCACGGCCCATAGACAGGGAGATGAAGCCATCTTCCTTAGAACAGCTAGGGAGCGGTGTGGTCTGCAGCGGTGTGGCCTGCAGCAGTGCAGTCTGCATCTGCAGCAGTACAGTCTGCAGGTCACTCTGCAGCATGCCATGATGTGGGACATGAGTGTGCTGGAGTGGAGCCCTCACTTCTCCAGTTTTCCTCAACTCATCATCCTCTACAGAAACACGAAAGTCTGTAGACCTAAATATCTAATGATACAGTGGAGTGAGTGGCTTTCTTTGAGAGGTATTACCACAAGGCTCTGGCCAGGGAAGACTTCCCCTATAAAGCTGTATCCAATGACTGTTGTTCTTCAAGTCCACCTAGGAGGAACAAGAGTTAGATTTGGACTGTCTGCTCCAAAGTGACAGCCCAAGTTGCCTCTCTGTGATAAGATCCCCAAGTGCCTCAGAAACATGGAGGACAGTGAACATGGGGTATACCCTCCAACCCTCCCCGAGGCAGAGTCTGTCCTTTGCCTTTCTACCTGGACCTCTTGTCAGCCCAAGTAGATGACAAGAAAACTGTTCCACCTCCCCCCAAAATCTCCCAGCAGTGGCCCTAGCTCAAGGAAAACCACTACGAGAAGAAATAGAAAGTTCCCAGGTAGCAGGTTTCTGCATCAGCCGGCCTGTGGGGTTAACAAAGACTGCTGCTGAAGGAAATCTGACTGCTGAAGCTCTCCTAGCCGTGCAAAGGACAGATCTCAGCAGCACCTGTCCCTGAGTCCCTCACAGGTCCGCCTCGGCTGTCAGCGTGTCTCAAAGACACTGTGTATGTAGGGAAGCAAAGCAGAGTTTGCCACAGCTGTGGAATTTGGAAGCAACGCATGCGCCAAAGCATTTCACAATTATATGAGTAAACAAACCAGCCTAAAATGTCATGTTTTACAGGATAAATGAGCAGCATCAACCCAAGCTCTCAAATACTGATCAGTGAGTATCGATCTGGCTACATACCTTCACTGATGTCATCAATAGCCTTAAGAAGCCTTGCTGAAGATGAAGACCAAATAAGACTTTGTAATTTAACCCACAGATAAGCATTAATCTGAATGGTGTTGTCCCGAAACCCAACCCTGGCCTCATGTGGGAGCTGTGTCCCACATGTTCACAAGGGTTATCCTTACTCAGATGCAAGGTCACCAGGTGGTTGACACACTCTTTACGAAGCTTGCCTTCTTCCTCTTGGAAAACATGTTTATGGGGAGAAAGAAAAATAGGAAGAACCATGGAAGTATGAACTTAAGGCACTACCCAGCTTGCAATTGCTACATAAGACACCAAAGTGACCTCAGGACCAGGCAACCATGGTATTGGCCGAGCCTAATTCCTAGAATGCTTAAGAGGATATGACTGCTGGGAAGAGCCTGGCTCTGTCCTCAGTGAAAATCACTGACAAGCTTAGAGGTTGCTATGGCAACAGGTTCCCTTGCTGCGCCTCTGAGGCCCGACAGCACAGACATTGGGTGTAGTCATCTGCTTAGGGTCAGTGGATGGGACACTGGATGCCAGATAAACCACATGTTCTGTGGTCTGCACAGCAGACCATTAAAGTTATTCCATACTGGGGGCATGCTTTCACTAAAAACTCACACATTGATCTAAAATTTCAAATGTCCTTACAACAAAATGCTAGACCTGACAACCCTTCTCTCAGTGGTTAGAGGCTGTTTTGAGCCTCCTCAAGATGCTAGTGACTAGCATCCACTCTGCTTAAGAATCTTTGGATAGTAAGGGGGAAGTAAAGCTATTCTTAAGTGGCCTCTAAGGGAACTGGTCTATTTAATTCATCCCAGGGGTCAGATGTCATGGTTCTGGGATTTTTGTCTCAGGCACATGAAGCATTTCTGTAGGAAGAAAGTTAACAGCGAATTGAGTGGGGACTGAAGTTGATAAACTGTGTCTAGATGCTATACAAAAAAAAATTTGTGATTATCTCTGCCTTTAAGGTCAATGTCAAGTTCTTGATGGGAGGAAACACAGATCTTGCTAATGCACTTAATTTCTCCTGAGCTAAACCTCTTCTTATTTTCTCTGAGATGTGCTGAAGGAATAGCAAGAGTCTACCAGGACACATTTTGTTGGCACAGGCAACAAAGATGCTCTTAACAGAGGGTGGGAGATAGGCAAGCTAACTTCAGGCAGAGGGTATAGAGAGGAACAGTTTATGTGGCTGCATGGGAGTGGGGGTGTCTTAGGATATGAAATACCTATGATGTTTGTGTGTATGTGTGCCTGTGTGTGTATGTGTGTGTGTGCATGTGTCTGTGTGTATGTCTGTCTGTGCCTATGCATGTGTGCCTATGTGCATGTGTGAATGTCTGTGTCTGTGCTTGTCTGTGTCTGTGCCTACGAGTGTGTGTGTGTATCTGTGCCTGTGTATGTGTGTATCTGTGTCTGTCTGTGCCTGTATGTGTGTGCCTATGTGTGTGTGTATGTCTGTCTGTGCCTGTGTGAGTGTACCTCTGTGTGTGTGTGTGTGTGTGTGTGTGTGTGTGTGTACAGACTCCAGTGAGACTAGTTGTGGGCAGCTGGGAAGGCTGGCTCTGCTTCTCATAGTCTATCCCACAAGGTGGATTTATCAGAGAATGGTTGGGAACCATCTGATAAGATGCTCTGAGAGAGTATCCAGGACCTGCCTAGCACCTGGCCAGGCTTGAGAACACAGTGAAGGTGGTTATGACATGACCACTGAGGGCCAGGGGGCCATCTCTGGGTAGCCAGGTTTTCTGGGAGCCACGATGCTTGACACAGACTAATGTTTAGGTGTGAGGTTGGACACCAGAAGCTTCCTTTACCCACCGCTAGGTCTGACCGCTGCCCTGCCCTTGGCCATAATGCTCACACTGTGTTTCCCTAGACAGACAGCCTCTTCCTGGAAGCTGCTAGTGAGGACATGACGACCTGTCTTACCAGGGCAGCTGGATCAAGCTGATCACAGGGCCAGGTCCTGAGGCCAGGACATCTCCACCCAGCATTGATCACCGTGGCCCTGGGCCATCACGAAGGTGCTACCTACTGTCTCCCTTTCTCAGAGCTTCAGCCAGGGAGTCTGAAAGCGAAAACCACAAGAAGAAAAGTGAAACCTCCTCTCCTTCCTGGCTGTGGGGAGGGACCAGGAACCTGGCCCCTCCGCCCTCATGGTGGGTGGGGGACCAGGAACTTGGCCAGGTGGAAGAGGCAAAGGTTACTTTGTGCCCCTTGAGACAAAAACCCAGAAGAATCCTTGGGACTTCCCCCCTTTCCGGACTTTGACACAGGTTTCTGAATGGTTGTGGTTCCTGGGGTTCAATAGGCTCTGTAAAGTCTGCTATTATAGCCCTGTAGACTGTGACCAGGCAGCCTGGCCCACCCCATCCTGCACTGCGGCAGGATGAGCTCCTAAAGGCAAAAGAGAGCTTTTCCCCACACCAGCCATGCACAGAAATCACACGCACAATGGGATGGTCAGGGTCACACTCTCCGTGGTCAGGATCACAAGTGTCCCTGTGCTCATTCTCAGGTGTATATGCACAAAGGAGAACCCCCATCCTTAGCTCCGTAACTGCACACACACCCCTCCCCAGATATAAAACTACATACCCCCCCTTGCCTCCAAAAGACATCCACATACCCATTCATCCCGGCACAAACAGATATCCATGGACACACAGGATATTCACATTACATATCTACTGTTCCAGTTCCTCACATGTCCACTGCTTCTGGAAGTCCTCCAGAAAGACCAAGACCCTAGATGCTTATTTTGAAATGTACCCTACTCTGGCCACCAGAGTATTGCTCCCAAAATCATGTTCTATCCTGTTTGTACTGGACGGAAGACCTTTTGAAGCCCAGGTCCTTTACGGGTCATATGGGAGAAATGATAGGATAACTCTGGTTCAACGCACCCAGAAGGCTCTTCTTATTTCCATTCTGAACAGGCTCGTCCAGATGCAAGAAACACAAACATGCCAGTTACTTGACATGAAGGCTCTTTATTGTAGAAGAAGGAAGGGTGGATAGATAGTCGGGTGGCTGGACAAATAGATGAATGGATGGATGTTTACATGGGTAGATGAACAGGACATCAGCAGGGCCCAGTAGCCGGGACTTGGGTTTGGAGGTTGATCCTAGGGCCGGGTTGGTAATGATGATAGCTTTCGCTCGACAAGTACTTCCTCTTCCTGGGTTTCAGGCAGGGCACCAGAGACTCAGTGAGATTCATCTTTCACATTCTCACAGCTGAAGAAACAGACCACACCCATCACCCCTATTAGGAGCATGTTGAGACTTAGGGAGCTTTATGACTTACCCCCAAATCTCAGGATGAGTATGTTCAAGGCTGGAATGAGTATGTTCAAGCTTCACCTATCACCAGGAGATGAATCCTCATTTCATTGCTCCCCAGAAGCCAGTATCTGTGACTTCAGTTTTGATGGATCTGCCACTCTCGGGACACAACTTCCTTAGACCTTTGCATCTCTTTCATCTCTCCCTCTACATCCCCCATATCCTCTGCTTTCCCTTCTGTATGTTCCTGTGGTGTTTTGAATGAGATTGGCCTCATTTGGTCCCCAACTGGTAGAACTATTTAGGAAGGATTAAGAGGTATGGCCTTTTTGAAAGGAGGCAGGCTTTTCCCAGTGTGTTCTCTCTGCCTCCTGCTTTCAGATCCAGATGTGAGCTCACAGCTGTTCCTAGGACCTTGCCCTTGTTTTGCCATCATAAATCCTCTGAAACCATAAGCCCAGTCAAAATGCATTCTTCTATAAGTTGCCCTGGTTGCAGTGTTTTTCACAGAGATAGAAAAGTAACTAAGACAGCCCCGACTGGAAACTCCCAGAAGGAGGATCATTTGGACCAGTTAGACTCCAGCCAACTTGGAGCCACTCAGAAGCAAAGAAAGTAGAACACTTGCCCAGAGGAGCCTAGGAGACTGAGACCCTCGGTCTCACCAGCCAGTGGGACCTGAGCTGGGGTCAGGTCTGTTACCCAAGCCTCTGGACCATCGTAGGAACTCTTTGTTCAACGCATTTCTCATCTTCCTGACTCTGGAAGATTCCTCTAGTCAGCATAACTCAACGCTTTACAAAATTAGTCAGAAGTTTAGGATTCCCAGGATGGGATTCTGAATGCCAACTAGACCACGCTGTGAAAGTAGGAAATGAGTTAGTGTGTAGTGACAGCCAGGAAACTCCCTCAACATCTTTGACACATGCATTCCTGCTTGGTTCATTCCTCCCTTGTCTATTGAGACAACTTGAGGAGAAAAAGTCCCTGGCAATGGGTTCTAGAGAAGTTGGGTGCCATGGCACCCGCAGCAAATACAGGCAGGTCCAGAGATTATGTGCCTGCTTCTCTTTGGCATTTTCAGCACGGGCTGCTAAAATGGCCATCTTCACGGAGGACCTCGAGAGAGTTCTCAGACATTTGGAGACTGAGCCCAAGTCCTCCATCATCCCTCCTTCCTGGGATCAATCCACAGTGACAGAAAGATGGAAGAAGGATTGCCCAGGTCACTCCAGGCATAAGACCTGCAAACAGAGGCTGCTAATCCAGTCTCGGAACTGCCAGGCAAGACCCATTTCAGTCTGACCTTTTGTACAAACAGACTAGATTCCACAGACCTTGACATCGGAGCATTGTTCCCCTTCTGCATCCACGTTTAGAGCTGGTGGGACCTGACATGGGAAAAAGTGAAAAAACATCACAAACGTATCCAGTGAGCGAACTGGGTGTCCATCTCAGAGCCCAAGTGGGAATACCGAGCCCCGTTCCTCCAACGGCCAGAACTCCCAGGGACTCTGCACACTACCCAAGGACAGCAGCTATTTGGACACCAACCAGTTCATCTGACCTGAGGGTTCTTAGACTCAGGAAAGATGTGGCAGCTAGGCAGTAGGGCTGAGATTTTATTCTCTCTTCCCACAGACTCTTTGGTGGGTCACAGATACACAGAGAAAGCAGAAGAGCTGGGGTGAAGGGTGGAGACTGTGGAGCTGACAGGCTGGGTCCTGGCAGCTCCTTCTTCCTAAATCAAGAATGAGTCAACTAAGGAGATGGCCACAGACCATGGGCTGCAGAGTGACAGTTGCATGACAGTGACCCAAACCCATAGCTGCTCCTGGCAGGCCTAGGTTTTTGAGGAGAATATATGTGGGTGGTCTTGTTTACTTTCTAGTTTTCTCCTTGCCTCTAAGAGAAAGTAAGATCCTTTCCACCAGGTCGCACACAGTTTCTGCCCCACCCTTTGACTTGGACATTCTTCCAAAAGGATTTCATTAATGTTCACAATAGCGACATATTGAGCTCATTCCTTTGGCCTTTGGCCTGTATTGTTGACTATAGCAATTGAAAGAGGTCTCGTGGCCAGAATGGGGGATAGGGTAGTCCTGGTAAGAGGACACTGTGACCTTTCACGACTAAGTCAAAATCTAGATCAGGACAGAAGGTATCCAGATGAGCCGCCCCAGCAGGCAAAGGCTACTGAGTAGAGAAGCCAGGACAGACCTGGCAGCCAACCGAAGCCCTGCTCTCTCTCCTGTGATTGACATGGGAGTCCTTGGCTCAGGATGCAGCACTTCATGGAGACACAGGTCCCAACCCTAGCAACCCCCTGTGTCCACACAGGACCTCTGGACTGTTGAAGAACGGGGCTCCTTGTTCCAGCCGCCCCGCCAGCTTACACCCACAATAATCACATAGAAACTGTATTCATTTAAACACTGCCTGGATCATTAGCTCTAACTTCTTATTGGCTAACTCTTACATATTAGTTTAACCCATCATCATTAATGTGTATCGTCACTTGACTGTGGCTTACTTGCATGAGTCTAACCAGAGTCCATCTCGGGCAGGAGAACCATGGCGTCTGCCACACTGCCTTCTTGCCAGCATCCAGTTCTGTCTACTCCACCTATCTAAGTGCTGCACTGTCCAAAGGCTAAGGCAGTTTCTTTATTCAACCAATGAAAGCAACACATAGACAATGAACCTCCTACACCACTGGACAGGTGGAAGGAAGAGGGAGTTTGGTTTAGGACCTGGGTGCGTGCCTGCCCTTCACAGAGCAGAAGAGACCTCACTCATCTGACTCAGATGGGGAAAGGTGAGGCGAGGCCACCTTCCAGCTCTGGATAAACTGATGAGAGTCCTTCCAGAAGCTCTTCCTTGAAAGCCATCTTCCTAGGGTCTAGCTCAGGAACAGTGCCCACAGTGTTCTAAGGATAGTCTTGAGCTGACAGACCTCTCAGGGATAGGCATGCAACTGTCCAGCTCTGGAGTCTAGGAGGAGGGCGGGTCTGGAGAGGGGATGTTTGGAGCAACGTGTGGGAAGGGATCTGCATGGCTGGAGAGTCAGTACCTCAGCATTGGTTTCCTGGGGCTGCTGTGATGGAGTACCACAGCCTGGACAGCTTCTGCCTCAGGAATGTATCGTTTCCCCGTTTGGGAGGTTGGAAGGCCAGGGCGCTGGCAGGGCAGATGTCTCTGGGGTCCTCTTCACTTCTTCACTATTGGTGATCACCTCCCTGTCTTGATAATAGCTTCTCTTCATAGGGACCTAGGTCAAAACTCCCCTTCCTAGAGGAGAGCAGTAGGGTTGGATCCCATCCCACCCTAAAGACTTATTTGTAAATTTGCTGTCTCTTTGACAACCCTGTCTCCAAATACAAAACCTTCTGGAGTGTCTTGGGGGTTGGGCCTTCAACATAGGAATCTCAGGGAATACAACTGAGCTCATGTGACCTGCCTAAGCAACACCTCGTCCGAAGCAGGTAGGCAGCTTTGTGGGCCTGCTGTCAGTGGAAGCTACCTACCCCCAGGCATATTCCCACACTGCTCCTAAAGCCTTCTACCCCCTGAGCAGAGCTCCACACTGCTCCTAAAGCCTTCTACACCCTGAGCAGGGCCCCACACTGCTCCTAAAGTTACCTACCCCTAGGCAAAGCCCCACACTGCTCCTAAGACCACCTACCCCTCAGGCACAGCCCCACACTGCTCCTGAGGTGGCAGCAGCAGCAGCAGCAGCAGCAGCAGCAGCAGCAGCAGCAGCAGCAGCGGCGGCGGCAACACTTCCACCCTCCCATACATCCTGAAGTCAACAGGATGTTCCCATTTCACAGAGGGAAAGACAAAGGCCCTCAAAGAACTAGCTGGCCCCAAAACTCACTGCCAGCAAGTGGGAGGAGGCAGGGCTGAATGCCATGTGTATTCTCCCACTGTAGGGAGAAAACCCCCTGGTCTCCAACCAGAATGTTTTCCTACAAGGAGAGAAGATAATACCTCATCCGAGAGTTTCACACCTAAATCAAGCCTACTGGTCTTCTGCCTGCTCTACTCCACTTTATGACATTTATTTGCTAAATAAAGGTCCTTCTCCCCGCAGTTGGCCCTTGATAGACACCTCATTTGTACTATAGCTTGTAAAAAGTCCAGAAATCTGTGGTTGTAGGTCACTAAACAGATAAAGTGGGTAGTACTGGAGAGACCCACTGAGCTCAATAGAATAATCTGGAAGCAGCCGGGAGGTGGTGGCACATGCCTTTAATCCCAGCACTCGGGAGGCAGAGGCAGGCGGATCTCTGTTTGTTCGAGGCCAGCCTGGTCTACAAGAGCTAGTTCCAGGACAGGCACCAAAGCTACACAGAAACCCTGTCTCGAAAAACCAAAAAGAAAAAAAAAAGAATAATCTGGAAGCTCTTGTTCTTCTGCCAAGCAGTAGCCTTTGATTAAGGCACTTATTTAAGCCCTGGTTCTGTTCCAAACCTATGAAAGATGCTCTTCTAAGTGTTCAAAGTTCCTCAGCTTACAGAACAGACACCCCCTCTGGCCATGTGGATCTTACCTTCTCCTGAGGGGACAAAGAATACCTGGAATAAATAAGGAAAATATGTTGTACATTAGAAAGGAAAGATGCCATTCAAAAAAGAAAAAGAAAAGAATAAAAATCAGGGATCAGGGAAGGAGTGACTTGGTACTAAACTAAGAGTCCAGTAAGCTGATCTGGGTCTGGTAGCACAGGCCCCTTATTCTAGCTACTCAGGAAGCTGAGGCAGGAGGATGGCACATTAAAGGCCTAGATGGAAAAAAAAATAAAGCATCTAGCAGTCTGCACTCCTATATAAATTCTATCAGCACCCAGGGGAGTGGACTTGCAATTGCTGCATGCCTCAGTTTCCATATCTGTCAGATGTGGGTGTTGATGAAAGTCTTTGAGCATCTCTCCAAGCTCTAGAGCTTTTGAGGGGCCTGAAGAGAGCCCAGTGCAGCAGGGACCCAAGGAGGGGTCCTTATTTTCCAGGCATCATTTGACTGTGCACTCTGGCACAACCCCACTTTCCAACTAATCCCTTAGTTAGGTCTGAGCCACTTCACAGGAAGGGCGTCTAGGGTCAGAAGAGTCCTGGCTAAAACTGAGTCACACAGACACAGCCCACCCACTGCAGCCTCTTGGGTGATGTGATGAACGTGGCGAATGCTGATGGCCCTGCTGGAACATTCTATAGAGAAACCAAGTTTATATGTGGGCAAGCTAAAAGGAAGAAAGGGACCTATCCAGAAAGTCGCAGAAGTCATAGAGAAACTCCGATTTAAATAATAACTTTACTGGCACTGAGCTACACATAACTGTCTACTTTAACAAGTTTAGGTGGACATATTCAGTCATGAAACCGCCTCTGTGACTGAGGTATTTAGGTTCCCATCATCACCAAAGTTTTCTCAAGCCTTCTGTCACCATCCCTTGTCGAAAAGTCCGGGTACCACAGATCGGCTTCCCGTTCCCAGCGATTAGCCTCTGCACGTATTTTAAGACAAAATTGGCAGGACTGGGTGAGGGCTGTAAGAGGAAGAGGTGACTCTAGGATTTTGGCCTGAGCAACTGGAAGGACAGAGTCTCCATCTTCTCAGGTACAGGTGGAGCCAGTTTGGACTGCCTGCCCAGGGCTGGTGTGAGAACCACCACCTTCGCTCAGTGTTTGTCTAGGAAAAGGGGGTGAACGGGGGCTAGTCTGGAGTCTGGAGCTCCATAAAGACTAAGAAATCCAGGGTGTGGGACTGAAGACCAACCCCACTCTCTGGGGGCATGTGTAGGATTATGCGGAAGTGGGATAGGGTCGAGCTGAGGGGTGAGCAGGAGTCAGCGAAAGGACACAGGAGAGGGTGTTCCTAGCAGAGGAGAACAATGCAAGGACAGAAGTGTGAGGGCTTGAGAAGACCCTTGTGCCCTGATGGAGGTCAGAACCCCCGGGGGTGTCTGTGAGAACCACAGGACCAGCATTCGTAAGGCTTAGAATAAGATCTTCCCTGATCTGGCCAGGCCCTGAGAGCAGGCCATGGTCCTGAGCCCAGCAGCATTGTATGGGGAAGTTCAGCCTCAGTTCCCACCTCTGACCAGCAAAGAGAGACCAGACAACTTCGCAGTCAGTCTAGGGAGAGGAAGAGGCCCAGATCTTCCATCTGCTGTGAGTTTTTGACCAAAGAGGAAAGGCCAAGCCCTGGAATGTGCTGACCTCTTCATTCTGCATGGGTCAGGAACCAAGGTCCATTCTTTCCAGCACCAACATGCTAAGACCCAGAGGAGGGCAGGGCCATGCAGAAGCATCCATTTCCCTTAAGATGGTTCCCAGAAAGGTTTTGGCTCTCTCCTGCATCCTTCCCTACTCCACCCTCCTCAGCATCCTTCCCTAATGAGGAGGGGAAGGTCTCTGAGGCCAGGGTCAGCCACAAGCACACAACCAGGGAAGCGCTGGCTCATTGCTTCCTGGGCAGGGCTCTGCCGGGAGCCCTTGAAGCCGGCCACTCTAAAGCACATTTCAGGAAACCTCACGGTTGGTTTAGGAAACCGAGCCAGTCAGTCTGTCGCACTGGAGCACAGCACAAGCGATCTGTATTTGGGAGAAGTTGCCAAAGGTCGGGAGGAGTGGCGGTGTATGCTTCTGGACACGAGGTGGCTACCATACTATCCCAGCCTCCGTGGCCCTATCTATAAGATGGAAACACACCTGCTTTGACAAGTCCCATGAAAGAGTTTGAGGTGAAGGTGACAGGAGAGGAAAGGGGTTTTCAAAACATCCTTCATTATCCTAGGGAGATCCTGGGCTCAGTCTTTAGCTATGAAGCAAGGAGGTTGGTAAGCTGGGGAATCTCCCTGCCTGGGACCTGGATCTACCCACAGGGTGGAGAGGTAGCATGCTAGGCCTTCTTCACCCAAGGAGATATGAACCTGAGTTCCCTGAGCAGAAGACCTGGACTTGTGTTTGGGACGGAGTCCTTTGAGACTCTTGCTCAGAAGCAAGTGAATGCACACAGATCCCATGAATTTAGACATGCCTTCCGGATTGAATGATGCACAAAGACCTGGCCCTGGAGCCCCGGGAAGCTGCTATGTGGGGGTGAAGATTAGAATGGGAATTACGTACAGTTCCCAGCAAGCTGCCTTCCCTCGTCTCTTTGCACTCCACCTTGAAATGGACCTGTCGACCCTGTGACCAGGGAGTTCTCCAGGGTGCAGAGCGGGTCTCGTTCCTTTTGGAACCCACAGGACAGGGGATCTGTACGTGGAAAAATAGACAACAGAAACGCAAGCTGGACTCCCAGCTGGCTCCTCCAGTTCGGCCGCCAGCACCCAGCACAGCACCAGATAGACAGTGGGTACTCAGCAGATGTCAGCCAGATGGCTGCTTGCTCCTCATGGAGACCCAGCCCTGTAGATGGCAGGGACTGTTGGGTATTTCTCAACTACACTCTTTTTTTCCAGCTTCCCAGGCCTCACTCTTTCTGCCTTGGGAGTCCTCCCAAGTCCCTCTTACAGTGACATTTTCAACATCCTTTTTGAATGACTTATCTGACCTGCCTGACTTCAATCTAATATCACCCTCAGTCAAAGCCCCTCCAGGGCCACCCAAGATTTTCTGAATCTCAACACTCAACCCCGTTCCAGCCTGTCCCCAAACCTTACCCTAATCTGGGTACCTAACACTTCATAAGTACTGGCAGATGGCAGTCCCCCAGTGTGCAAAGGCTTGCATACACTGGGCCACACACAATCCCAGTGTGCACAGATCTATGCCCACTGCCACTCAGGAGACCCCATGGTGACCAAGTTGAGAAGCCCTGAACCCCTTCCCACCGAGGGAATTTGGCAGGTTTCAAAGAGCACAGAGCTGGTGAGCGGGAAGGCTGGGTAGGTGACTAGAAATGTGATCTCACTAAAGTCTCAGTGACCCCCACCCTGTAAAATCACCAAGAAGATTGTGTTCTTTCCAAGGTCTGTCTTAGCACAGAATTCTAACACAGGGTAATAGGCCAATTGTAGGACAAGGTGGGATTTCCCCTAAGTGGCCCTGGTGTAGAAGAGAGTAAGATGTAACCCATTAAAAGCAGCACAGCTTCTCTCTGCTTCCTTAGCCCCAGGCCAGCCTCCCGCTGGGAACAGCCCCTGCCGCTGAGGAGGGAAAGGCAGGCAGCTGGCTGCCCGGTCAGAACTTTGCCTGTGTCTGTTTTATCCCCATGGATTTGGTGGTAGGTGACCTGTGGTCAGCTGTCCAGCCTCATTGTAGGCACATTTCCTGAGGAGCAAGGCCTGAAATTTCAGAGAAGGGAGAACAAATTGGTTCCAGCAAAAGACTTGCTTCCAAGAACATTAAATCCAGCTGTTGTTTCTGCAGTCTGGGGACTCCTCCCCCTCTGCTGGCTGCTGCTTCCCTGGGGGGCCACCGCCTCCCCTCCCACCCTGCCCCTGTTCTTGGTCCCACCACTGCCTTCTCAGTTCAACCAGCAGCACTTCCGGCTGGGGTTCTCCACCTTGGACTTGCTCCCAGGAATTTCTGGAAACATCAATGGGGCAAACAGATTGTTTTCATTATGATTATTCTGGGTTTAACCTCCTGGCCCTGCGTCACCAGGCTCATGGGCTCTTTCTTAGTGTTGCATGGGGCCAGGGGCTTGTTTTTCCCTTGGTCTCACACCCTAAACCAATCTTTAGTTTCTTGCTTCAAGACCAGACCCTCTCATGAGAGATTCCCAGGCCTGTACACACAGTTTCCTTGTCTTCAAGCCTGCAGTTGACAGAGCCAAGGGGTCCCAGGGGCAGTGGATAAGCTGCCCTCCCAACCCAACCTGTGACCATGTTCAGATCCAAACCAGCACCGTTGGCTCCAGGCTGACTCTCAAAGGGCTTCGGGGGATGTGCCAACATTTGGTTTGAATGTTTCTAACATGAAGAATTTCCTATTCCTCAAAAATTATACTGAAAACAACACACCCACTCAAATGTGTTACATACAAATTTTAGCATATTGAAAACTACTCACCTAATAACTTGTACTGTGGGTTTTGTGCCCGCCTTAGAATAAAACATCTATGTAATTAAAGGGAATCCTAAGTGTTGGGAACAGTGATCTCTCTCTCTCTCTCTCTCTCTCTCTCTCTCTCTCTCTCTCTCTCTCTCTCTCTCTCACACACACACACACACACACACACACACATACACACATACACACTTGCTGGTTGCAAACACTCCTACCTACTAATAATTTTTCATTCAAAATAGAAAAATAGATGGCAATGGTTCTTGACTGGGGTGATCTTGTTACCTGAGGGACATGTGAAATGTCTAGAGACATTTCAGTTTAAAAGAAGGGGCTGGCACTCCTGGCATCTGGAACTGAGATCAGTGTTTCTGAAAATGTCTTTCAAGACCCAGGACAACCCTGTGACTAGGGTCACCAGGCACCCATATTGATAGTGCTGAGGTAAAGAGAATATGGGAAGGTACTGCACTAGGCTGGCGTGAGACTCCCTGCTTCCCATCACCCTGGGTTTCAAGTATTTTTGTTGATCTAATAAACTGCCTTATTGTTCTCTGACAGGCCTTGAATGAAGTTATGTTAATAAATCACTGTTCGCTTTGGCTTCTAAGTGAGATTTAGTTTTATTTTTTTTACATTTATTGGGTTGTGTGTGTGTGTCTATGTGTGCGCATTTGTGGGTGCATGAGCAGCCCTCACACATGTGCCACCTGGGGGCTCGTGAGCAGCCCTCACACTGTGCACCACCTGGGGACGTGTGAGCAGCCCCTCACACGTGCACCACCTGGGGGCACGTGAGCAGCCCCTCACACGTGCACCACCAGTGGATGTGAGAAGTTGTTTTTCTCCTCTGCTGTGTGGACTCAGGCATTGAATGTAGGCTGTCAGGCTTGGCAGCAAGCACATTTACCCATCTTGCTGGCCCTAAGTGAAATTGATCTAAATTGTTGTTGTTGTTTCAAGTCTAGATAGAAATGTGTATAGCCAGATGGGCTAGCAGCCATCTGTACCCCACAGGGGAGTAGGGGAGCTATATCCTTCTCAGGGTACACCTTGAACATCCGGGGAGGAAGTAGGCTTATCGTACTATTAGAGGTGAATTCTTCAAGGGAAAGGTGGCACTCATTAAAATCGTCCTCAAATGACCGGGTCCTCTACTCCCTTTATGCCCTGTCTTCTGCCCAGGGCTTTGAAGATCCAGTCAACTCCTTCAGAGGGCAGGTTGGTGAGTTGGACTATCCTGGAAGTCCTATGACCTCTGTTGTCTTCTATCCTTGGTCCCACGAGGCATGTCATATTCAAGAAGCTCAAGAGGACAGGCTTCTTCCAGAATCCTTCCGTATCAAAAGCACACCTGCCTTCAGCTCCCCTGGGAGAGAGAGAGAGAGAGCCATCCTGAAAACCCCGGGAACCTGCCTGGAGCCTCCCTCCTGACACCCCAGGCACCTGCATGGAGCCTCCTTGAGAGCTCCCTCAGCTCCCCACACACTCTGGATGTCCACTTCACATGGCTCAGTCCCAAACAAACACTCTGAGGCTTATATTAATTGTAACTGCTCTGCCAATTGCTCATGCTTATTACTAACTAACTCTTACATTTAAAGTTAACCCATATTCCTTATTTACTCTCTGCTGTGTGGAAGTACCCTTATTAACATGGCACATTCACCTCCTGCTCTCTCTGTGTCTGCCAATGACTCCTCTGACTCCACTCTTCCTCATCCCATCATTCTCAGTTTGACTTTCCTACCTAACTGTATCCTGTCCAGCTATTGGCCAGTCAGTTTGTTTATTTATTTTTCTTTTTTCTTTTTTTGGTTTTTCGAGACAGGGTTTCTCTGCAGCTTTTTTAGAGCCTGTCCTGGAACTAGCTCTTGTAGACCAGGCTGGCCTCGAACTCACAGAGATCCGCCTGCCTCTGCCTCCCGAGTGCTGGGATTAAAGGCGAGTCAGTTTGTTTATTAAACCAATCGCAGCGTCATATATTTACACCGTGTAAAGGAATGTTCCATAGTACCTCACTCCAGTGTGTTGTGCTCAGACAAATACACTCACAGTATCTAAAGCTAGAAGAAAAAGGTCCCATGATGCAATGCTAAGGAAGGGAATTGGGTGTGAATAAGCCATGCCCCCTGTGCCTTCCAGAGCCTCCTCTGAATGACTCACCTTACCCACATTACAAGAGCTGCCAAAAGTTTCTCCCATCCGTAAAATGTCCACCCCGGCCTCAGCAGGCCCCAAAGATGGGCTAGGCCAGACCATGTATGTGCTGGGCACTGGTAACCTCCTAGCTCACTCCCACCAAAGTTCACCATTAACAACCATAGGAACAATTTTATAAGGTCTAATCCCTAGAAAGCAAGTACATCAGCGAAGTGATTCCTCTCGGTTTACCCAAGGAACTTCACCAAGCAGTGAGTGGCACCATCATACTGGTCCACTTAGCTCTTGGTCTTCACTTTGCTAGACTATAAACCTCCTGAGGACAGGGACCATGTCCCATTCACACGTGTGCGCCCAGAGAGAGTCTGTGAGGGTGTGGAGAAGGGACTTTTGCTTTGGTGACAGGCTGTCTGGGGCGCTTCTCATCCTGGCCCTCCTCTGCCCTACAGGGCACCTGTCACCATAGGCTCTTGTATTGGATCACATGGCTTCAACCTTGGGCCCTCACCTCCCAGACCTTATGACTTCAGACACATCGCTGCTCCCTCCAAACCTGGATGTCCTTAGTCGTGTGACAGCAGCAATGCCACGTGCATCATCAGTCCATCAAGGATGACCAATCAGGCCCTGCTGTCACATCAAGTGCCCTGGGTAGTGCCAGGCACACAGGAAGTCCTCCATAAACAATAGATTATTCCACTGTCAGAGTCCAACAACATGCAGATCAAAACAGGGGCTGGGAGTGGCTCGGTGGTTAAAGAGCTTGCCATCCGTGCAAAAGGATGGGAGTTCAGATCCTCAGACCCACATAACTGCTGCCTGTCTGTAATTCCAGTTCTGGATGACTGAGAGAAAAAAAGAAAACTGCTTGGCCTGATAGGGCAGAGCTAAAGTAGGCGGAGAAGACAGATCTGAATGCTAAAAAGAAGGGCAGAGTGGCAGACACCATGGTTTTCCTGCCTGAGACAGACACTTGCCGGTAAGCCACAGTCACGTGGCGATACACATTAATGGAGATGGTTTAAACTAATATGTAAGAGTTAGCCAATAAAAAGTTAGAGCTAACGGGTCAGGCAGTGTTTAAATGAATACAGTTTCTGTGTGATTATTTCGGGTGTAAGCTAGCCTGGCAGCCGGGACAAACAAAGGGCTACCCCGCTCTCCTTGTAACAGGGATTCCCAGAACAAACTGACTAGCAAGTTTAGCCACAGGGCTGAGCTCTGGGTTGGCTTGAAAGACCCTGACTCAATGAATAAGGTGGAAGAGCTACCAAAGATGAGTCTCTACATCAGGGCTTCTCAACCTGTGGGTAGTGACCCCACAGGGGTTGCATATAAGATATCCTATAAGATATAGCAGATATCTGCGCTATGATTCATAGCAGTAGAAAAATTACAGTTATGAAACAGCAACAAAATGATTTCATTGTTGGTGGTCACCACGACATGAGGAACTAACTATATTTAAGGGTTGCAGTATTAGGAAGGTTGAGAACCATTGATCTACATCAACTTCAGACCCCCACATACATATACATACACATGTATGCGTGGGCATGCAAACACATACCACACACACACACACACACACACAACACAAACGGGAAAAGAAAATATCTCAAGTAGTAAAAAGTGGCCGCTTGTGTTCTCAGCAGAGGGTCCTTGCTTCCGAAAGGAGAACTGCGGGCGGCAGCCCCTCCCCCACTGTAGTGGCCAGCTGATGTTGTTAGGTAAGCAGATGCAGAAATCTGAGGAGCAGTCCCCTCCATCTCCTCACTGAAAGGTGGCTGTGCAGAGACCATGGAGCGGGGGAAGGAACGCCTACCTCAGGACAGCCAGGAGTGAGGGTGCTCTTGCTGTCTCGCAGACTCCAGTGTTCTGAAGGATGCCATGCCTTACTGCCATGGAAGTGTGCCCATTTCCTGCAACCCTGCTACGTGGATCTGAATTCTTGTGCCTTGCAATTGAGGCCTGGCTGTGTGTTTATAGCAAAAGCCAACACTTCACAACTATACCGCTGGCTTCTGGTTCAATTTTGAGAAATTTGATCTAAATCTGACAGGTCTGAGATGGGGGCAAGGACAGATGCAGTCCTGTTAGACTGCTCAAGTCTGAAGAGCCCTAGGACCCCTCCCCTCACAGGAGACTCTGTTGAGCAGCCAGGTGGACCCTAGAAAGTGTAGGGACTTGGTGTTTTCTTCATGTGTGTCTCTAACCACCGACAACGTGTGTGTGTGTGTGTGTGTGGTGTGTCTGTGTGTGGTGTGTGTGTGTGTGTGTGGTGTGGTGTGTGTGGTGTGGTGTGTGTGTGTGTGTGTGGTATGGTATGGTATGGTATGGTGTGTGTGTGTGTGGTGTGTCTGTGTGTGTGGTGTGTCTGTGTGTGTGGTGTGGTGTGTCTGTGTGGTATGGTGGTGTGTGTGTGTGGTATGGTGTGGTGTGTGTGTGTGTGGTATGGTATGGTGTGTGTGTGTGTGTGTGTGGTATGGTATGGTATGGTGTGTGTGGTGTGGTGTCTGTGTGTGTGGTGTGGTGTCTGTGTGTGTGGTGTGGTGTGGTGTGTGTATGTGTGGTATGGTATGTGTGTGTGTGTGGTGTGGTGTGTGGTATGGTGTGTGTGGGTTTGGTGTGTGTATGGTGTGGTATGGTGTGTGTGTGTGGTGTGGTGTGTGGTATGGGTGTGGTGTGTGTGTGGTGTGTGGTGGTATGGTGTGGTTTTGTGTGTGGTATGGTGTGTGTGTGTGATGGGATGGTGTGTTGGTGTGATGGTGTGGTAGGTGTGTTGGTGCTTGTTGTGTGTGGTGTGTGTGTGGTCTGGCTGTGTGTGTGTTTGTACGGTGGTGTGTGCTGTGGGTCTGGTTTAGTGTGTAGGTGGGTCTGTTGGTGTGTGATGTTGTGTGGTGTGCGTGTGGTGTCTTGTGTGTGGATGCTGTTGTGTAGTATGGGTTGGTCCGGTCTGAGTGTGTGTGTGTGGTGTGGTGTGGTGGGTGGTCTGGGATGTGGCGTGTGTGTGTGTGGTATGGTATGGTGTGGTGTGGTGTGTGTGTGTGGTGGGAGGAATTGAAACTGTGGGGCAGGTTTGTCAGGTTTGCCTGTGGCTGTACAACAGTCAGGTTGAGAGGGACTGAACTGTCTGTTCTTGACCCCTGAGTACCCGTTCCCTCGGAGAGGAACATCCCCCTCCCTAGCCAAGGCACTGTCCTCCCTGGCTGGGGTCACTGCCGGGGCCTCTTCCCGGGAAGTTCTCTGCTTCTGTCCCCAACTGCTGCAGCCTTTCTCCACACAACTTCAGACCAAATGGCTTTGTCCGTCAGTCTGATGCCGTTGTTGTCCTGGGATGGATGCTCCAGTACCCTGAAGCCCTTCCCGTTTCAGAGTAAAGCCCAAAGCCCTGTCTGCACCAGCCTCTCACTTCCACCCTACCTGCAGCTCCTCCATCCCATCCTTCTGCCCCATTGCTCCTCCATCGCAGGCTCCTTTATTCTGTTCCCAGCTTCTCACCATCTCCAGCACATTCCAGTCACTGCTGTTGCCTGTTTTCACGGACAGCTCCCAGACATTACCTGCCCACTCTCCACTATATTCCCCGCCCTCTTCAGAGAGATCTCCCCTGGCCCTCCTGATAAAACTGCTGGCATATCCTCCCGCTCTACACCCTGGCCTGCTGTGCCATTTGTGGGATGCATTGCCAGCTCACAGCTATCTAACTATTGCTTAGCTCACCCTCCTCCCCAGAATAGAATCTTCTCAAGGGCTGGACATTAAGTCATTCACAGCTGTATCCCTCATGTCCGGCAGACCATGGAAGAAGCTTAAGATCCTCCTAGTGAGAGCGAGCATCCCATAAAAGGAGATCAGAGGCAGCCGAATATTCCATGGAGAAGAAACAAAAGGCACCAAAAACCCAACAAGGGTTGAGCAAGGGCTGGCGGGATGGGATGCAATCACGTAGACAGGGCAGATTCCAGTATTTATGTTGTGGGCATGGTAGAAAGAAATTTCTGGAACATTTACGGGGTGCCAGGCCTTTGTGCTAACAGGGAGGGAAAGACCTGCTTTCCTGACCCTGTTCACTCTGCATAGGACAGCAGGTGTCAGCGCCATGCTTGCAACACAATGGCATTGACTTCCTCAGGGCTGCAGAGCTAAAGACCCACGGGACAACTTCGCAGGCTGCGTCCCTTCCTGCCCGTCAGTGGCCAAGGTCATCTCCCACCTCCTGACAAATCTTTCCCAGCGGATCCCTGTTCCTTTCACCAAAACCACTTACCTACTTGTTTCATCTGAACCACAGAGAAAAGCTCAGTTGTGGCCACCAAAGCAGTGTGAGGAAGGCACCCGCACTTCCAAAAAATTAGCTCACTGTTCCCTCTCACAATGCACGTGAGCCGGGACCTGCAAGAAACAAAGATGGCGTGTAGGGGAGGAACAGGAAGCGGATTCAATTTTACTGTGCTTTATGATGTGTTGTGAGTTTTGGCTCACCGCTTCAACAAAATAAGCAATTCAATAAGAAAATTTAAACTCTCCTTTTTCATTGTTCAGGCTCCACGGGGCCAGACTGTCTATGGCTGCCCTTGGTCTTCCTTCACCACCAAACTCCCAGCATGCTTTGTGCAGAGCGTTAAGACAAGGTGGCTGCCAGGAGGCCAGAGCCAGGAAAGCCATGCCGCTTCTGAGCCACTCTGGGAGCTGCATTGAGTAGGCTCAAGTATAAACATGGCTCAGCCCTCTCGGTGGCCTCCTGTCTCCGAGGATAAGGTCCCTGAGAGGAAGATCCACTGAGCAGCCCTGAGCCTAGTGCCACCCTGGGCTATGTCAAGGGAGCAAGGAGGGACCAGGAATGGGCATCTTGCAATCATCTTGGGTTATAAATATGGCTTCTTTTCTCATGGAAATTGGTTCCACGAGGTGTCAGGAGGGTGACCAAGCCCCCAAAGTGGTCCCGCACCCTCCACGGGGTTAACAGAACAAATGTACTTGAAATCAAAGGGACTTCCAATTCCAATTTCCAAGTGGGAGAGCAGACAGTCAGATCAAAGGGCACGGAGCGTGTGTAATGGGCCATGGGAGACTACACTCATTCCCATCCACAGGGAAGAAATCCCAGACTTTGGAGAATGCCTACGCTATTTTGAATGTGAAGTTATACTTCAGAGACAATTAATGGGATTGAGAACACATGACTCAAGTCATAAATCCCCCTTGGTCTGAGGAACCACGCCTGAGCCTGTTCCTCAGTTTCTAGTGAAAAGCAGAGAGCTGGAGGCTCAAGATGGCGGGGGACATGGAGAGGTCCCAGCACAACCCACAACTTTCTGGCTGGGTAGCTACCTCTTGGCAGTCTTGGGGGCACTCTATAATCCATGCGAGGACATCGTGCTTTCATAAAAATGATGAAGTAATCGGATCAGAGAAACCCTATCAGTGACATAAGTCTGGCATGGAAACGCCTGCCGTGAGGCCTGAAGACCAGGCTGCCAAATACCAGGGTTCTCACTTGGCCATTCTGAAAGCATGACTAACCCCCAGGGAATAAGGATGAGAAAATTCAGTACCAGGGGATTGCTTTTTATTATACTGAAACGAAAGCCATAATTCAAAATGGCTGAAAGCTAATGCATATATTTATTGGTAATAATGCACCATTGTTACCAATAAAATCATATCCTTCATCAGCATAAGAGAGACTGGAGGCTTTCCAATTAACATTGACACCAAACAGGACAGACCAGTGTGTGTGTGTGTGTGTGTTCACATGCACATATGTGTGTGTGCACATATGTGTGAGCACGCATGTGGATGCTGGAGGACAGCCTCAGTGGTATTCCTCAGATGCTCTCCCTCTTTTATTTATTCTGAGACAGGACCTCTTATTAGCCTGGATCTTGCCAGTGTTTGATGGGCTGGTCAGTGGGCCCCAGGGAACCTTTCTGTCTGAGATCATACGTGCGCACCACCATGTCTGGGCTTTTACACGGCTTTGGGGGATTAGAACTCAAGTCCTGGTGCTTGCACAGTGGTCACTTCGCAGACAACTATCGCCTTTGACCCCACAGAGACCATTTTTAAGACTGCTCCCAGTCACAGATGGAAGGCAGGAAACAGGCATTGTCGTTTCCTTAAGACAAGGGCTCTGCTTGAGCTTCAAGTCTCTTCTGGCTCTCTCTACAACAATAGCTGGGTTTTCTTCTGCTTTGCGAACTTTTGGCAAAGGTGAGGCAGAGTTGTCTCTAACTGTTGAAGGCTCTCAGGAACCTCTCCGTCCAGACCTGTCTCTCCAGTAGGGAAGCCACTTGTAGTTTGTTCAGAACTGAGGGGATTCCCAAGGCAGGGACTTTCAGAGCCCAAACTAAAGAAGCTCAGGGCAAACTAGGGTAAGCTACTCCACCTATTGCCTAGTTGTCTGGTGCTGGCCTCACTGTCTCCTGCACTCAGGCCCTGGAAGACAAAGGAAGGGTTGTGTGTGCTTGGCTTGGGAAGTTCGATGATCCTTGTCTTTCCCAGGCGTTGGTCTCCCAGACTCAGCCAAAGGTTTTCCATGTATACACATCCCACATTTCCCACTAATGCTTCCCCTAGGGTCACCTGACCTGCAGATGAGGAGGCAAGAATGGAGACTCGGATCTATGTGACATCAAAGCCTTGCACTTAACCCAGGACTGATACAAATATTTAGTTTCTTATACCACTTGTGCTTTTTAATTGTTTGCGTCTTAACAAATAAAAACAAAATTATACATATTTGTGGGAACCATATCAAGTTCAACCCATGAGTTACACACACACACACACACATACACACACACACACACACACACACACACGCACACACACTGAGGATCAAACTCCAGGTCTTCCTTCATATGTACTAAGCAAACATGCTATAGCTCCAGTTTTGTACAATCTTTAAATCAGGGCAAACATATGTATGATCACAAACATTTGCCATTACTCTTTTTTCTTATATGTTTTCTTAATCTCTCACTCCACCCCACCCGCCCCGAGTACTGAGCCCAGGTCCTCACAAATACTAGGCAAACACTCTATCATTAGTCCTATCAATTGCTAATAGTGAAAATATCCAAAATCTCTTCTAATGGTTCTAAACAAACTATGCATTATCGCTGTCTATAGTCTCCTGGTGTGTCACAGTGCACGAGAACATGTTACTCCTTTCAACTGTCCCTTAGGACCCACTGATCAACATCGCCCAATTCCCTGTACGTTCCCTGATAACAACCACTCTATTGCCAGCTTCCACAAAAGCTACTTTTGGAGATTCTATGTCAGAGTGACATCATGTAATGCCTGCCTTTGTGTGCCTAATTTATTTCATACAACCTGATGATCATGAGGTCCATTTGCGACAAATGACGTAGTTCTTCCTTTTTCCAGGAGGAACAGTGTTTACGGTGTCTAGAATACACATTCGTTATCTACTCATCCGTTGATGGCTGTCATTTTTTGGCTCTTGAAAACAGGGCTATACTTAGTATACAGGTGGAGGTGCCTCTTTAAACAGAGTATCCCTTGTCTCTGGGTGTGTATTCAGTAGAGAGATGGCACGGTCACATGCTAGTTTCTTTTGAAACCTTTCGAGGACCAACCTTATTGCCTCACCTGGTGACCAGACAAGTTTGCATTCCCACCAATGGTCCCTTTTTTCGCATCCTCCACAGTATGTGTTATCTTTGGTCACACGACTAAGATGAATTCTTTTGCCTTGTGTGGAGGTGCATGCTTGCAAGCCTAGCACTTAAGGAGGTGGAAATAAGAGAATCAATCATTAGCTCAAGGCCAACTCTGGCCGCTTGGTTAGCTTGAGCTCAGCCCTGGGCAAACTAACACACTTTTCTTTTTGAAAGTTCTTTGTACTCTCCCAAAATTAAGTAAAAAGGTTGTTTTTTTTACAAGTCTAAATTGCTGTAAGTATATAATTTCAGATACACTGGAATTATTAAGAGAAATGCCACATCACTCGTGACAATGTATTCAGTGACAGAAAGTGGCAAGGCCCAACCCCATGTGTCTTACTTAGGGTTTGTGTTGCTGGGATGAAACACCATGACCAAAAGCAGGCTGGGGAGGAAAGGGTTCATTTGGCTTATACTTCCACATTGTAGTTCATCGCTGAAGGCAGTCAGCGTAGAAACTCAAGCAGGGCAGGAACCTGGAGGCTCAAGCAGACACAAAGAGCATGGAGGGGTGCTGCTTCCTGGCTTGCTCCCCACGGCTTGCTCAGCCTGCTTTCTTATAGATCCCAGGACCACCAGGCCAGAGATGGCCTCACACACAATGGGCTGGACCCTCCCACATCAATCACTAATTAAGAAAATGCTCTAGGGGCTTGCCTACAGCTGGATCTCATGGAGACATTTTCTCCACTGAGGCTCCCTCCACCTCTCGGATGACTTTAGTTTGTGTCAAGTTGACATAAAACTAGCCAGCACACTGTGGGAAGGAATTTGATGATAGCTAACAAAAGAACACTAGTCTTTACTCTTTTTTTTTTGTACTAGATACAGTCATGACTCACACAATTAAAAAAAAAAATTAAAAGTCAAAGATCGTATTTACCATGCTGATGTGGGGAGGGGAAGAGAGCAGATGTTAAAATCATAAATTAACTTAAAAAGTGAAATGCTTATTATTGCAAAAGGTGATGACAGGAAATGCATGGCACCACCCTAGACAGCATTCAGCGCCGATCCGAGAACAAGCCTTGTTTGCAATAACAGGTTCAGAGACCTCATAAGACCAAGCAAACTTGGGGATGAGCTTAGAATCAGCCTTGCTCACTCTCTCATTGAACTTCTAAGAATCTAGTCACAGATTTACTGGGAAATGACAAGTGAGTTATCATCAGACCGTCACTCACTAAAGCATTCTTTTCAATGGCAGAGGTTTGGAGAGGCACAGTGGAAGCACAGGAGGATGCGTGATGGGCCTCACAAGGCCAGACAATATGGTAGTGGCGCTAAGGAGGAAGAAAAGAGCCGTGATGTACCAGGCACATGTTGTGAAAGAAATGAGGGAGGCCACGTGTAAGTTTGTGCATCGGTTACTTGTCTTGTGGTCATGGTCAAGGATCTGACAAAACCACTAAAGGACGCAGCGTTGACTTCTGACTCACAGTTTCGGAGGGATTGTGGTCTGTTCAGGTAGTGAAGACATGGCATCAAAGCTTCTGAGAGAGACCAAGTCAACGGCTATTCACGTGACTGAGACAAGACTAGGGCTAGGACTCAGGCTGGAACCAGGACCAGGTGTAATCTTCAAAGGCCTGCCCCAGAGGCCTGTTCCTACCAGCCAGGCCCCGGAAGGTGTCACAGTCTTCAAAATAACACCCCAAGTTGGGTAGCAACTATTCAAAACATGAGGCTGTGGGAGACAGTATAATTCTATGTTATTTTTTATGTAAAAGCTAGAGACATTGGGGCTGGGGAGTTGGCTCAGTCAATGCAGTGTTTGCAATGAAAGCATGGGGCCCTGCCTGAGTTCAGATACCTGGCAGGCATGGAAATGCCAGGTTTGGTTCACACCTGTAACCCCTAGAATGGGGGCGGGGCCATGGAGGAAAATAGATCCCTGGAAATTGAGGGCCAGTCACTCTAGCCAATGGATGAGCTCTGGGTTCAGTAAGGAGCCTTGTCTCAAAAAAATAAGGTAGACATTGATAGAAGATACTCAATAGCAACATCTAGCTTCCACATACACACATGTACACATGCATGCACACCCACAAACACATGTGCACAATACATGCACATATACACACACATTCCATGCACACACACACACACACACAATTTAAGAAAACAAAGATAGAAACACAAATTTTAAAGTTCAGTTGAGCCCAGCAATCTGAAATTTTAATCTAAAATATTAATATCATCCATAATGGTTCTGTATTTCAAAACAAGTATTTGTTTTCCCTAAGACAGAGAACGGACACCAACCTAAAAGCACACTTCCCACCTAGTTTGTGTGTCTAGACACCAGCAGCCAGCAAAGGAAGAGGTATATGAACTCTATAGTAGGAAATGAACAGGGCGAGCCGAGATGACCTTGTTATACTAGAAGGCTACACAGGACCATGGCAGTTACACCAGCAAATTGCACGAGCCAAATCAAAGGCTCCTACCAGTCACATAAGGGACACTGAGTACCAGCAAAGCATGATGAACGCAATAGAATGAAATACACCAAGTGTATTTAAAGAGAGCCACGCCTTTCCATAATAATTCAAAAAGCTCAGCACATGAGCCCAGCACCCCTTGCTTTTCTCCAGCCTTGTCCCCGCCTTACCCAGGCTGTCTATCATAGCTATGTGTGCACAGAGTAATGGCATTGGGTCAAGCCATGTCATACTCAAAGCAAAGTAAAGGCGAATCCCTCTGTGATCTCCCAGGTTCAGTGTTTCTCAGCTGCCACACAACCCCACTGCACAGACAGTACCAATCTGGGCAACACTTCACCACCCTAGAGACTCTGAACAGGACAGAATCGGCATGAACATGAGTCTCATGCCACGCCGTCAGAGGTAAAGTCCACCACCTCTGCTTTGGTATTTGTGAGTCTTCAGACGACACCCATGAAGGTTGCAGGCTAGCCTGGTGGCTTTCAGCAAAACATTCAGAAGTTAAGACTGGTCTCATGATTGCCTATGGCAGATACCGGGGACACAAGGTGAGCTAAACGTTTACCTGAAACTTCTACACTAACTGTGTTCCTGGGTAACCGAGTAGCAGATCTAGCCAAGTGCTTTAAGAAAGGATCTTAGGTAATAAATTCAGACTTTGAAAACCACTGCTTTGCATGTCATAATGTCACGATGGACGAAGGCCATCAAGGAAGCCTTACACATTTTAACATTTGTTTGTTTATGGTGTGGGCACGTGTGTGCCACAGCACATGTGGAGGTCAGTGGACAGCTTTCAGGAGTAGAACCACATGGATCTCAGGTATTAAACCTAGGTTGTCAAGTTTGGCAGCAAGCACCCTTAGCCACTGAGCCATCTCATGGGCCCCTGGGTGTCCTTTTAAATGACAGAGTGTTATGGAAAGCTTTTCGAGGAATATCTCACCAAAACAGAAAACAGACATGTTTAATAGGAGCCACAGTTAACTCTACGGCGCTGCGTTCGTTAGCTTGCGCATCTGGCTTTGAGGAGAGAGCCCCATTTCTTAGAGACACTAGGTATTCACGGAAGAAGGCCTACAAGGCTGGAGCTTGCCTTACCATGATCCAATGGTCAGAGGCACAGGAGGGGTGGGGGTGGGAACTGGAGATGAAACAAGTCTGGTCAGATGGTAGTAATCATTAAACCTGCTCATGCGCACTGGAGATCGACTGCACTGTTTGTTAGAATTTTTATGTGGTCAAAAAAAGTGCTATTTTTAGGTAAAATACTATTCCTGGGTTTCTCAAATAAGACACCTAAAGCAATCCAAGCACTTGTCAATCGAGAAGGAAAGTCCACTTTGCCAAGGCTCGTTCACCTCATTCCTAAGCAACATTTGGGAACAGTTTGTCCTGTGTCTATACCTAAGTAGACGGTCTGTTTTAAATTTACTTTCTGGAAATTATTATCATAAAGAAGGCAAAAATACAATTACTGTCAACCCAGCAAAAGACATCAGATGTTTTCAATATCAATGAACAGCAACCAGAACCCACTGGATGGAGGGAGTGTCAGGGGCAGCCTCCTCTTCCTTGCGCCCAGTTCTGGTCCTCCCTTCTCTATCCCCTATAGCTCCCTCCTTGGGCCTGCAGCCGTAAGCATACGCTATGGTGAAGAAAGGGAGCGGTTCCTGTTGATGCTCTAGACCTGCTCATGAGGAGCAGTCTCTCCTACACCAAGGGGCTCTGCCACTCTCTTCTCATGAGTCCTCCTCTCCCTCCTCACATTCCTTCCTTGGGGTCTCTAGGTAGTAAGCCTTTGGCACACCTATCTGGGAATGCAGGGGAAATCTTTTGTGGCCCAGGGGCTCAGATGCTTTGAACTTTTGGCCTGTTGAGGAAGACAGGGGGTCTGGAATCTACCATGCAGGTGCTTCCAGCCCTTTGCTGGCTGTTGCTGTGAGTGGGAGTGAGGAGGCACACATGGAATGGAGCCCCCTTCCCCCCCCCCCAGAGAAACAGTCCGTCACAGGAGAGTGTGTTGGTCGAATCAAAAGGTCCAGGCTAGAATTCCTCCAGAGGAGGAAAGAAAGAAAGAAAGAAAGAAAGAAAGAAAGAAAAAGAAAAGAAGAAGAGAGGGAGGGAGGGAGGGAGGTGATTAAGATTAGGGGATGAGATGGTAGTGGAGGGATTTTTTCTTTATGTCGTTTCTTTTTTTCTTTTCTTTTCCTTCTCTTATCTTCTCTTCTCTTCTCTCTCTTCTTCTCTTCTCTTCTCCTTCCTTCTCTTCTCTTCTCTTCTCTCTCTTCTTTCTCTCTCTCTTTTCTCTTTCCTAGGTGGAGAGAAGTTTATTGTGGATATGTGGATATGTGGGAGAGCATAGCAGGTAACATCTGGATAGTCCAGATTGTACATGCCCACCTGACGGGCTTGTCATGTGAAGAGAGAGGGGAGGGGGGAAGAAGAGGAAAAGGGGAACCAGGTGCAGCAGCCAGGAGCCCCAAAGAGGGCAGGCAAAAGAACCAGATAACCAAAATGGTTGGATTATATGGGGAAGGGCAGCTGGGGGAAAGGCAGCCCAACCCCTGGACTGGAGAGTTCAGGGTAGTGAGGAGGGATATGTCAGCCAGGAGGGTCCTGTCACAGGTAGGGACTAGGGGATTGCATGGAGAAGCTGGTGGCCTGTGTGCACTTTGATATGTTAAATAGGCACCTGCTGTTTGTTCCAGGGTTGAAAGCTAGCATCCTGCACTGGAAGAAGTGACCATGATGTATTTAGAAGCTGACAACTTCGCCATCGGCTGGGCCTCAAGGATGGGGGGCGCGGGGGGGGGGGGCAGGAGGATACACAGCTCAGTGAAGAGGGCAAGCTCAGAAGGGTGGTCAGTCCCTCCTAATCCACTCATTCAGAAAACACGGGTGACGGGGTACACACATACACAGTAGTCTTAGCTACTGGAAAAGCTGAGGCAGATGAACCATAAAAGCCCAGGAGTTCAACACAAGCTTAGGCAATTGCAGGGCCCCTCCCATTTCAAAACAAAATTAAACAGTGCCTGAAAACTCGGGCCTAGTATCTGAGGCACAGACCTACAATGCATACTTGAAGGACTCCCAACAGAACATAATCTCACTGAAGCCCCATCCACACCCAGGCCTGAGACAGCAGGTTCTTGGACTCTCGGCTCCCGAGGGCTGACCCTATGATCTCCATGGCTTCCTGGAAGCCACTGTCAGAGCTTCAAAGTTTCTAACCTGGCAGCCAGGTTATAAAACCCTCCCCTAGGAAGCATGCTTCTCCCCAGGAAAACAGGCAGGCTGCACAATGAGATCATTAGGTCCAAAGGAGACTCCAATCCCCCCAAACTCCAAAGGCAGTCCAAATATCCAGAAATGAGCGCAACCTGGCCTCTAGGAAGATTTCTGGGGTTAGATAAAAGCCAGCCGCCCTCAGGAACTTGTGAAGCTGGTTCCCCTCTACCCAAAGGAGTCATTTCCCTTACCTCTAGGAGAAGGGATGTGTGTGGTGCCTATCAGCATACCAGAGCAGTGCTGGCCTGGGGCTCCCTCAATATCACAGGCACCTATTACACACTTCAAAGTCCATCCTAGCTCTCCTCACCTCCTCCCCCACCACAAACTCCCTCCAGCTCATGGGCTTCCCCCCCCAGCTATTCATTCTCCTGCTATTTAACTATTCTCTCTCTCTTCCTCCTTCCCTTTCTCCCTCTCTCTCTTTCCCTCTCTCTCTCTCCCATGAACATGGAAGCCAAAAAGCCTATTTCTATTCACCTGGCGAAGGTGCACACTGTGCCCTGTGCTGGAGGAGTCAGCTCCTCCCCCATAAACGCTGCATCCTGTCCACAAGTCACTCAACTGCCTGTGACTTATATGTGTGTCACCTGTGTCTCTTAGTTCCTGGACCCAGCTACAGTATCAGGCCTGCCTCAGAGGCATGGATGGCAGAGGTTGAGTCAATAGAGGAAGAAAGGCTTATATGATCCCAGTGCCTGGGGAGCATTTCAGGAAGTGCCCTGCCCATTGGGTCCTTGGCTCCATAGCTACAAAATTAAATGGCTTTGGCCAGCCTCTTCGGGCTGTGGAGTCAGACTTCCAAGGAAATCTGTTCAAAAGGACCGGAATTTCTCACCCCTCAAGGGAGAGGCCACCTGGAGACTAGGGCTGGCCTATCCCAGCATGCATTTGGCTTCCATCCAGATGTCTGAAGAGCAAAGCCCCCAGGGGGTCAGCAAGAGTAGACGTCAGCGGTCCACTCTGTAAAACCTCGGTTCCTGTTCTTGCGCATCAAGTAAACCTGCACGGGGGATGGGTGGGTGGGACAGCAACGTAAAACTAGAGACACTCAACCTGGGTGACAGGCCACAGTCACTTCTTAACCTGTCAGGATTCTGTCCTGCCCTAGACCTCTGGGGTGAGGCCCAGGCACTGATGAGACTCAGAAGTTCTCTGGGTATTACATAAACACGGAGCCATAATACATAGGAGAATCCACCCTGAGCTCTGGTTGTCCCCAACTCCTCCTGACGTGCAATGTGAAAAGGCAACATTGAGAAGGAGCTAGAACATGACATCTGTGGTGATCTCATTTAAATTTTGTCACCGTGGGCCATACCCTATGACGTCCTGCTAAAGGGCCTGCTCCCCCAGATAAGGTGCACTTGGCAAGTGGCAGAAGTCCAGTCTGGAACATAGTACCAGGTCAGGGCTGTTTGCTCTGTGGGAACTGTTGAGCCTCCTGGCTCCCAAGAGTAAAGGAGAAAAGGGTAGGCCCAGGAGTGCTGGGGTGTGAGGGGGGCTTTCTGGTCAGCCTGACTCCAGATCAGATAACCCTGTCTCTCTCAGCCTCCTTTTTTTCCTTTTTTTTACAATCTGAGGTTAGTGGCTCTGCCTGCCTCACAGTTTAAGGGGAGGACTGAAGAAATTGTCCTTCTCTGCGCCTGTTCACAACACCAGTGTGGACCCAACCCCACCCAACCTGCCTCAGGGCATTAGAGAGGCAGATTCGGGGTGTTGCCTGGTCCCCAGTGCACAGAGCTATGCTTCTGTCTGAGCTCACCTCCACAGCCTTGCTCCCTGTGACCTCGGCCCACTCCACTCGTGTTCAGAGAGTGGGGGGCTCTCTGGTGGGGTCTGAGCAGAGTAAAACCCAAGGGCAGGTATACACATTGCTGAACCACAGCCTGGGCTTCTGCCACACCTAGCTAGAGCCCCGAGGCCACAAGGATGATGTCACACATGTCACTGCCATTGGCTTGGAACTGTCAAGAACAAGGACGAAGGGCTCTCACACTTTGGAGGCTGACAGACAAGTGTGCAAACCTAGGCTTGGCTTCATCCTAGCTGTGTGGGCTAGCATGAAGCAGGACCCCCCCCCCTCCCGCCCGCCCGAGCCTCGGTTTGTCTAACTCTAAACTGAGGAGAATGGTACCTACGTAAGTAACAGCGTTGGAGAGGTGTGTCCCAAGAACAGTGCATGGGACACCAGCGGATGCCCAGCGCTCCCCAGGGCACCCTTTGTTCCATTGTACTGGGGATAAGCTTCTAGGCTTGCTAGTATTCAAGGCTCTGACTCACTCGGGACAGCCAGGTAATACTGGCACAGGTGTGGTGAGAAGTGACGGACAGAACCTGGCTTATCAGAACAGCAGGAAATCCTCAGAGTTCTGCCTCCACCCTGAAAGGAATCAGTGAAGTCTCAAACCATGTTTCTTTTTCTTCAGAAATTGGGTTCTTGCCTCCCAAGAAGGTTGTTCCCAGTGGCTTGCTATAACCCAAGACCAGGTGAGTAATTTTCCCCAGTACCTGCTGCCCCTGAGTCTGCGGTGAATTTTTTTTTCTGCCTCCTCAAGGACTGGCCAGCACCATAAGGGCAGGGCTGTCTTCATCACTGTGGGCATGCAGGGCAAGGGGTCTGATGGTGTGGCCTCCAGAACTCCAAATGTAGCGTGAAGATATGCCCATGCCAGGTTTGACCTTGACTTCTAGACAGCACCAGCTGACATCCTGGCTTCTTCACACCCAGCAGGCTGTAACGGGCCATTTCACCTCAGGATCATTAAGAGATGGCTGTTATCGTGGTTGCTGGATAGAAAGGCCCTGGGAGGAGGGGTCCCCACCCCTCACTTATTTCACCTGAACTGACAGTGTGACCAGTGCTCCTTTGAGATTGATCTGTGTTCTGTGACTTGGCCCCGTCACCTCAAGAAGGATACGAATTTAGCTGCGTACGTATATATTTCCTGGAGGGCAGGACAACCCCACACTAGGGGAGGGTGACTACTTTGTCTGCTCCCAACAACTCCCCAATGCTGGTAACTGAGTTACTACCATCCCATAGTTCACTCCTTGCAGAGATGAGTGTCACTGAGTCCCCTACATCTAGACAGACAGCCTGGTATAAAGTCTTTGACTAATCCATACCCTGAGTGGAATCACGGAAGGGCTTGGCACTGGAGAGGGATGTGTTCTGACTTAGGTTTTAACAGACTGACTGTCATATGAGAGTGGATGGAAGCATGTGACCATTTCGGGGGCTACACAATACTCACAGTTAGGGTATACTTGGCATGAGCCAAGGTTTAATCCTTACCTGTCAAACCATGATGTAGGCATATTAATCAATCTCTTTATAAATAAAAAAAAAACTGAACCAAAGAGATTAGGTAATTGCTGAAACTGGAAAGTCCTTTGTTGTTAAAACATCAATTTATCTCCAATTTGACCAATGAAATTCTAATAAAAATTCCAGCAGGTTTTCCTTGTAGAAATAGACAAACTAATAGTATATATAATAGTTGATATAACAACGCTAAGGACCTATGATAGCTAAATAATCTTTTTAAAGATATAACCTTTGGGAGACTTGATGTTCTGCTTGATTTTCAGATGTGCTATAAATCTGATGCCCAGGGTCATGGAAGCTGTTAGTCAGCTCTCTAATAGGGTTCTATTGCTGGGATAAAACACCAGGACCAAAACCAGCTGGAGCAGGGCCCTAGCCTATCTTAAATTTCCATATCACAGCCCATTGTCAAGGGAAACCAACCAGGTCAAGAACTAAAGGTAGGAACCTGGAAAGAAGAGATGTTTACTGGCTTGGTCATCACAGCTTGCTCAGCCTGCTTTCTTACACAACTCAGGACCTGGTACCAGCCCAAGGGTGGCACCACCCACAGTGGGCTGAGCCCCCCCACATCAATCATTAATTTTAAAATGTTCTACAGGCTTGTTATTGGGTAAAACCCAATCTTTGGGAGGCATTTTCTTAGTTGAGAGTACCTCTTCCGAATAACTCTAGTTTGTATCAAGTTGACATAAAACCAGGGATGGAGAGGTGGTTCAGCAGGTAAGAGCTCTGGCTGCTCTTCCAGAGGACTTGGGATTGATTCCCAGCATTCTCAAGGCAGCTCACAACTGTCTCTAACTCCAGTCCCAGGGGATCAGATGCCCTCTTCTGGCCTCTGTAGGCACGGCACTCTCATGGTACAGAGACATACATGAAGGCAACATTATTTTAGAGTTGACTTCAACACTAACCAACACGAGAGTACAGAAATAAAACCACATGGATGGTCAGGGAAAAACCAATAAGGAATCCCAATAGCTCCATGGATAGAAGAATATAGTTTATTCTTCAAATGAAAGAAGATACCAGGATATCAATAAACAAAACCACAAAGGAATCTCAATTCTTATCTGGCACTATATGCAAAAGCTGAAAAAAAATCATAGACACAAGCATAAAAGTAAAACTCCAGCATTTCTAGAAAAAAAATAAGTGAGATTCCCTGATGCACAAAAAGAATCAACCATAAAAGAAGCAGTGGCCACTTTGATTTCATTACAGTCAGAAGCCTTTCTTCATAAAACACTATTGAGAAAATAAAAAGTCAAGCCACATGAAAAAGCATTTTAAAATGTTCTCTGTTCCAAGCCACACAATGATGGCTCGTTTCTTTTATCCCAGGGAAGCAGAGGCAGGTGGATCTCTGAATTTGAGGCCAACCTCGTTTTCAGAGATTAAGTTCCAGGACAACCAAGGCTACACAGAGAAGTTCTGTCTCAAAAAAACAAAAAAAACAAAAAACAAAAAAGAGACAACCAAAAATTTGTCTTTTTGTATATAAAGCAGGCAAAAGATTTATGTCTGATCTATATACAAGAAAACTCAATTCAAGTATAAGACAATAAACCCATTTTTAATGGGCAAAAAAATTTAGACAGATAAAGAAAAGTACAAGCTACCAATAAGCTCATACTATATCAACAGCATTATAATCAAGGAAAGGTAGGTTAAACCTCAGCAGGATTCCAGTGTACATCCAGTGGATGGTTAAAGTTTAAAAACCGTTAATATCAACCAGGTGGTGGTGGTGCATGCCTTTAATCTCAGCACCCGGAAGGCAGAGGCAGGCGGATCTCCATGAATTCGAGGCCAGCCTTGTCTACAAGAGCTAGTTCCAGGACAGATTCCAAAATTACACAGAGAAACCCTGTCTCAAAAAATAAAAACAAACAAACGAAAAAAGTTAATATTTCTGGGCAGTGGTGGTGCACACATGCCTTCTGGAGGCAGAGGCAGGCCCACTCTGCAAATCTGAGGCCAGCTTGGCCTACAGAGCTAGTTATAGGACAGCCAAGGCTACACAGAGAAGAAACCTTGTCTTGAAAAACAAAACAAAACAAAATCCTGATGATATCAAAGATTACATCATCAGCATGTAAAATGATAAGATAGCTGCATGATGGAGTCTAGAATTTTCTTACACAGTTAAACATACTCTGGTAGAAATAGCCCAACAATTCCACCCACCCCTAGACATTGAGAGAAATTAGGCATCAAAGTCTTACACACAATTATTCTTAAGAACTGTGCTTGCAATACCCTCCAAGCTGGATCTAAGCCAACTATCCCTCCATAGGCAAAGGGATAAAGTGTAGTATATGTCTACTATGGAGTAATACTCAGCAATAAAAGCAACCAGATGCCAATTCTCTACTACATTGTGCCGAGCTTGAGAGGCCAGACACAGAAGAACACAAACTGTATTCACTCATTTTCGTGGATCTCTAGGAAGACAGACAAACCTACAGTGACCGAAAGCTAGACTGGAGTGGGGAAAGATATTGCAAGGGGACCTAAAGACTTTTCTGAGGGTGATGAAGAAATTCTAAGTTGACAGGGACTGTGTTTATCCAGATGTGGACATATTCTAGGCATCTATAAAACTGAACACTTAACATTGGTATGTTTACTGTAGAGTCTGTAAATTATTTCAATGAATTCTTTGTGCTTGGTACAGAGCCTCTTGTCAGATATCAATTGACTTTATATATGAATGAGTGGAGGAAGGTGATGGAGAAGAGAATAGAGAGGTCTCATGAAGCACTAAATCCCTTCTCTACCCATCTCTCTGTGTGTACATGTGTGTATGTGTGTACCTGTGTGTTTGTACACAGATGCTCATAGGTACACATGTGTGTGTGTGTGCGCATGTCAAGGCCAGAGATCTTAGTTAAGGCTTCTGCTGCTGTGAAGAGACACCATGACCATGGCAACTCTTATAATGGAAAACATTTAATTGGGGTGACTTGTTTACAGGTCAGAGGTTCAGTCCGTTATCATCATAGCAGGGAACATGGCAGTGGGCAGGGAGACATAGTGCTGGAGAGGTAGCTGTTGCAGGCAACAGGAAGTGGTCTCAGACACTGGGTGATACCTTGGGCATGTATGAGACCTCAAAGTCCACCTCCACAGTGACACACTTCCTCCAACAAGACCACACCTACTCCCACAAGGCCACACCTCCTAATAAAGCTACTCCTTGTGAGATTATAGGGACCAATTGCATTCAAACTATGACACTGGTGTTCAACCTTGGTTACCATTCCTCAGGTGCCAACCACCTTGTTGAAAATATGGAACACATGAGCTAGAGATCTGGCTCAGTGGTTAAGAGCACTGGCGGCTGTTCCAAAGAACCCAGGTTTGATTCCTAGCACCTGCAGAGCAACCCACAACCATCTGTGACCCTGCACTCTGGCCCTTAGGGTGTTAACGATGGAGAAACTTCACCCAACTGACCCCTCCTCCCTCTACATGTGATGAGGAAGTACCCACGTGAGCAATCCTGGCTTCTGCCCCCTGCTGTTCTCTTCCTGGCATTGTAAGGCCAGGTCCTGGAGAAGGCATGCTGTCTCTCTCTTCCTGTAACTGCCCCACAGGCAGGACTTGGGTGGGGTGCTGCCTGGAGCACCTGGGGAGCCTAGCAGGCCAGGTCAGAGGCTCCTGGTTCTGCTGATCTCCAGGACTGTCTGCCGTTCTTCACGTGTTGCGAGATAACAACGGGGCTTTCACTGTTGTCACAACATTAGCGTCCTCAGACCATGGCTTTTGCTCTATAAACACCCAGGGATGTCTTGTTGCTTCACAAGGGCAGGGACTGGTGACCCTGCGGTATGCTTCTAGCTGACCACATTCCTGGGAGGCAGATGGAACCAGAGCTGGGGAAGTCACGGAGCTGACCAAGCCTCGTTTCCCAAGTATCAGTTAGGGGTTATGGAATGACGGAGTGAGGAAGCCTCTGTTCTCAAACAGACACCGAAGACCCAGCCGAAAATGGGAATATTCTATTACTTACCGCTCATAGAGGAAGATCGCCATGAATGGGAGCGATCACACAGAGGGGTCTACAACGGTTGTCGGCTTCCTCACCTTGCTTCTAAGCCACATCGTCGGTGGGTTTAGACTACTAAGAGCCACAAAGAGTCATGTGACTGTTTGTAGTGGGAAATTCCTTTCTGTGGTCAGTTGGTCAAGCATGCTCAGATGCCGGTGAAGGGGTAGAACATTCTCTTTGCGTAGGACAACCGTAGGCAACTGCCTCACTGTTTCTTTCTGTAAGGCAGGATGATTTCAGGCAGCTGCTTTTCCCAGATAACTGTCAGGCACCATTTCTTAAGAAGGATTTTATAGTTTAAAAAAAATGCCTTTTTCCTCTTAATTTTCTCTTTTACAGGAGTTCATTGTGGCCAGGGTGATGCTTGCTGATCTAAGCAAGTGTGTGTGTGTGCTGTAGCTTGCACAGGGAGGTCAGAGGACCATTGGCAGGAGCGAGTCCCTTCCTTCCATCATGTGGGTCCCAGGAATTGAACTCTGGTCTTTGGTGGCAAGCGCCGTACCCTTGAGCCATCTCACGGGTCTGTGTGTGCTTCTCTTTATGGGCATGTTCTATTGCTAGCAGGCTTTCCAACTACAATGACATATGCAGAAGATTTTCTCTTACCTCTACATGCCCACTGTGCATACCATGTGTACAAACACTCACTCTATCAATCAATAAAAATAAGTTTTTAAGCAAAATCTAAAGAAGACAAATTCCTTTCAAACAAACAGCCTTATATGGCAAACTGCTGATACCTCATCTGGCCTTTCAACTTATTTATTTATTTATTTATTTATTTATTTATTTATTTATTTATTTTCGGTTTTCTTTGCATCAGTAAAATATGTCTTATCTTCTCCATTATTGGTGTGTAACACGTCACAGGTCACAGGTTATAGCAGACAGATAAAATTTGCCTAGTCTACTTTAAGGTGAGGATGTGTGGAAAGAGAAAGCTTATCCACTCGCTGCTGGTGGGAGCATCCTCATTTGCCAGTATTTGTTGTTTGTTTTCTTGATGATAACTGTCCTTACTGTGCTGACCTAGAGTCCTGAAATCATTTGAATTTGCATTGAAATGGTGACTGAGAGACAGGTGTGTCCAACGGTGCAATAGCAGCATGGTGGTTATTGGGGTGACCAACCCTTTCCAGACTGGATTTGAGACCTTCTCCACAGAAGGGACTCATGTGTGGCACTAAAAGTCTGGTCAAAAGCCTGTGAGCCTGGAGATCTTAGGCCCTAGACAGGGAATCCACTGGTGGTGTTTGGAAAGTGGTCATGTTGTTAAAGTATCTTCTTAACATTTATGTTTATACACACACATTTGTGATGCTCTCTGCCTTGGTGAGAGAAGCTTGTTTTGGCAGTGGGTGGTGGCTAACGCAGAGATTCATAACTGGCCAAAGTGCTGAGAGTTAGAGACGTGAATGCTCAGCCACAGAAAGTCCTGGACAGCTACAGATGATGATATCAGCCCCGCCCAACCCACTCAACCCAAGTCTCAGGAAACACCGAAGAAGAAGGATGGGAAGAATGTAAGAGCCAGAGAACGGGAAGGAGAGCTATGAAAAGCCAATGTAGGCTTCAACTCCCGGCAGCTGTGGCTGCCTGTACCAAGTCCTGCACAAGAGCAAGTCACTCAAAATTCCAGCATGAATGAGGCCTCATCCCTAGGTGAGCAGCTTAGTTCGATGCTTATTTAGGGATAGAGAATCACTTTTCAATAGGAACGTAGTCACTGTTTGCCCATGCCTCGTTGGAACATGGCCCAACATCCATATACATGTGGTCAGCTAATTCAGCTAAAGAGGCTATTCATAATAACAATATTTTTTTAAAAAGACATGAAGTTGGGAGGGAGACAGGTTGGTGGATCCTTGCAAAAGTGGGGAGAGGCTGAATAAGGTCAAAATATATTATATGCTTGTATAAAAATTTCAAAGTAAAATGTTCTTTTAAAAAGAAAAGAAAATGTTGCTAAGGATATTGGATGCTTTTTAAAGTATTTACTGGCTATTTGTATTCCTAGAAGGTGAGCTACTAAGGAACAGAAAGGGAGCCGCAGGAGAGAAGGAAGAAAGGAGACTGGGGAATGACTATGATTAAACTAGCTATGCAAAGGTCTGAGAAGAAAACCCATCGTTTCTCACAACTAAAAATGCTAATTTATTTTTAGTGAAACCGGCCCCTCTTAAAAGGATTAATGGACCCAAAAGCTGCCTTTTATGTTCCGGACATGGCCGTTCCTGGCACCCTTCATTCCCTTGTACAAATCTACACTCCTGTCTGATGCAAGGATTTCTCTGACCTTCCTGGTAGGTGCAAGTCTGCACTTGCCGATGACTTCCTCTGGGATTTTTAGGCCTGAAAAAGGTTATTTCACCGTTACTGAAAGACATTTTTACTAGGAAAAAAATGCTCTTATCTCTATTTTAAAAATGTTGTTCTAGCTCGTGACAATTCCGACAAGGAAGATTTCTGCCGTCTCTCCTCCCTCGGGCTATGGATTAGAATTTGTCGCGTCAATCTTGAAGCATTTAGTAACGAAGTGCTTGGTGTGGCTTCTATAGTCAGTAGCTCATAGAATTACTTTTGTTCCATCTCTCCTCTTCAGGGGCTCCAATGACATGCGCACTGGGGTGTCCGTTGCTGCCTCGGAGCTCACTGTGTCTTGTTTTGTTTCAATTTTCAGGGTGTTTTTCCTTTGTGTTTCCAGGTTGTTTGTATCTTTCTGTCTTCCGTTCCCTCGTCTTCTCGCTGTGATGTCCAACCCACCATTTTCAGTTCTGGATAAACCTCCCTGTCTGTAACTTGGGTCTAGCCCTTCTCCCTCTTCCGTCCCTCCCAGCTTCCCCCAGATTCAGTGAAGCGATGTGTGAAGGTCTTGGCCTACTGAGTCTATTGTTTATGGAGGTTCCGAGTTAGTTCTTATTGGTAACATTCCCTCTTCATTGTGGATCATGTCTGAGTCTTTTCATACCTGGTAATATTTGAGTGCATGCTAACATGCAAATATTATCCTGTTGGATACTAGAATGTTTTGGTATTCCTATAAGCATGCTTGAACTTTGTAATGAGACATAATTAAGACACTTAAAGACTGATTCTTTAAATAAGAAAAAGAAATAAAATTATTTTTAAATACGCGTATGTGTTTCCATGTGGGTGTGTACACGTAAGTGCAGCCTCCCAGAGAGGCCAGGAAAAGGCCCTGGATCCCCTGGAGCTTGAGTTATGGGGTGGAAGGGCTGGGCTGCCTATCGTGAGTGTTGGAAGTGAACTTGGGTCCTCTGCAAGAGTAGTATATGCCCGTAACTGCTGAGCTACTGCTCATAATCCCAAGAGTAATGCTTTTAAGACTTGCTTTTAAATTTGATTATATTAAATCAGAATAGCATTTAGTCTGAGGCTAATTTCTTCTGGTCACTGCTTCAGTGACCAGACTACAAAAGTTTCCATTCTGGATGGCACAGCCAGAATGCTTTCTTTCCTTTGAACTACAAAGATTTCCCCTCTTCGGTCTTTTTGGGGGGGATGTGTTCCCCTGCCTTATATGACCTACACTCTTGTGCTCTAGATACTTGAAGGGCCCTCTGTGTATTTCTAGTGTTTTCTTTCTACAGATTCTCTTGGCTACTGATTTTCTCTGCAAAGCCAAGCCCCTTTCAGCCTCCAGTTCTGTCTCCTCATTTTAGGGCGATTCTTTCATCTCTCCCTAATTTATCCTTCTGGAATCAGCTGGGGCATGGTGGGCTCCACCTCCGTTGCCTCTCTTGCATCAGGGGTTGGAGTTCCTTCTTGCCCCATATCTAATGTGTTAAGAGAGAGTGTGTCATACATTTGTCAAGAAGTTTGGGCTGTTGAGGGTGGAAGTAAACCTGCTCCATTAATCCATCTTGTTCAGAACTGGGAGTCTCGAATATCCATCTTTTGTTGGATAAGCCTGAAGTCTCTGTTAGTCATCCGAGCTGTGATGTATATCCCAGGACCTTATGAGTCAAAGGCTGTGGGGAATGGCCTGTTTTCTTGGAACTTGCTGCGAACACCTTGGCAGCTGACAGATAGGAGAGGATCCCAAGACGTTCTGTGCTGGGAGGAATGTGTGGCCCAGGCTCATTCCCCGCTCCAGCACTCCGCCACTCTGACGACTGTTCCGTCTTGAACAGACAGAACCATGTCTGCTGCACCGCTGTCGAGGCTTGTGGTAGATTACAAACTGTAATTCCTTCAAGCGCTTACTCAATGGCTAATTTCTGTGTTAAGTTCCGGGTATTAATCACAACACGTTCTTTCTCCTCGTGTTCTCAAAGCTGAACATCGGCTTTCTCACACCCACCACTGCTGTCTCTCCTCTTGAACAAAAAAGGCAAATTAAAATTTTTACCATGAGCATTTATTGAACGGGTATGACTGAACCGTTGTTGTCTATGAAAAATTTCATTTTATTCCTTCTCAGAGCTTCAGAATCTTCTATCATTATTGTCTGTCCAACACCCTCCTATTTTAGAATGTCTTGATTTTATTGATTTCTATCTATGGTGGCAGATTTTTTGCTGGGTGCATGACATTCTTGCAGTGCTAACTTACCCAATGACATCTGTGCCCACTATCTGGGACTCTGCTCACCTATTCCTTCCTGGTCCAAAGGTTCTGGCAGTGTGTGCCCTTCCTCTCCCTCTTGACAAAACAATGATTCTACCAAACAATTGCCCTCTGACAATGTGGGCCCCTTCTCCAGATGCTGGTAACCAGCTCCCTCACTCTTACAACCTGTTACTAAGCCAGCAGCGTTTATTTGGGGGGATTTTATCCCAACAAGCTTACTGCCTTTAATCATCTTTGTATAAATCAAGGGGCTAGTACAATATATTCTTGTGGGGCTTTCTCCTACTCTAACACAGTGAGTGTTTCTGGTTGAGTGCTTGCTTTTAGATGGTGGCTTCTCGACAACCTCAGCTAGGTCCTCTGTGTTCAGGGAGCTAAAGGCAGAAGACAGATGAAGTGCTCATGAGGTGGCCAGGCATGGTGGTGCATGCCTTCAAACACAGATGAGGCAGAAGCAGGTGAAGTTGTGTGAACTGGAGGCCAGCCTAGTCTACATAGTGAATTCCTGCACAGCCAGAGCTACATAATAGAAATATTCTGTCTCATACAACAACGTCAGCAACAACAACAAAAGAGTTCACAAGGGAGCTGAAGCACAATTAGTAAAAACTCAGAGAGAGAAATCAGAGTTCACCCTGAAGACCTGAAAAAGAAAACAGCCAACCACTGGCTTTTACCTTGACCTCAGTCCAAAATGGCAATCCTGCCTCCAGGAATCTCAGAATGAGACTGTGTCTGAGAGCTGTCTCCTCCCATTTTATATCCTCTCTAGGACTGGGATTAAAGGCATACACCACTGGGATTAAAGGCATACACTACCAGGTTTCTATGGCAAACTAGTTTGGCTACTAGGATCAAAGGTGTGTGTCACCACTGCCTGGTCTATAAGGCTGACTAGTGTGGCTGTTTTACTCTCTGATTTTCAGGCAAGCTTTATTTATTAAAAGACAAATGGAAATACCACTACAGGGAGCTTAGGCACTGGGGCAAGAAGTGACATTGCATTTGCCAGAACTAGCTGCGTGGTCTTGAATGAGAAACAGGAATGAAAAAGAAAAGGAAATGACTGGCCCTGGGTTTCTGCACCAGATGAATGAGTGAGAAACAAGGGGAGGGAAGGACATGACTACTATGATTGTGGTGGAGGAGAACGTTTACTGTAGATAAAAGGGAGAGCGTAAGTAGAGGCAGGATGTCTGGGAAGTCAGGAGCGAACATGACCAGACTGAGCTAGGGGAGAGGAGGAGGGAAAAGGAGAAGGGAGGCAGGGGAATGAGGTGCAGCAGCCAGGAGACCATAGGTACAAAAGGGGCAAGTAACCAAAATGTCTGGATTATATAGGAAAGAGTCTCTGAGGCTGGAGGATTCAGGGTGGGGTGAGGTGGGGGCATGCTAGCCATCCATACCCAGTAACAGAAAGGGACTGAGGGATGCTGGGAAAACCTGGAGGCCAGATCCACTTCGATATGTTAAATAGGCACTTCAGCTATTTGTCCCAGGTTTGAAACTTAACAGGCCCCATCCAGAAACAGGGAACACTGGGAAATGCAGTCATCATACATGGCATTTACTCTGAAAGAAAAGAAAATTGCTTGGAGATTTCCCAGCACTGTCCAGGTACCAATCTTCACACCCTCCCGCCTGCATCCCTCTCCCCACTGCAGTCAGGAGCCTTCAAAAAGACAGAAGCAACAGGCTAGGCTTAAGACATAAGGAAAGAGATTTACTCTGAGAGACTGGCACGTGCAATTACGAAAGTTGAGATGCCCCATGATCTTTGACCTGCAAACTGGAGAGCAAGCAATGCTAATATACTTTCAAGTTATGAAACCTGAGACCTTATAGCCAATTGTATATTTTTTAGTCTGAATTCAAAGACTTAAGAATCAAGGATACTGACCTCTGAGGAGAGGAGGAGACGAGAGAAGAAGAGAGGGGAGGAAAAGGGAGGGGAGGGGAGAAAAGAGGAAAGGAGAGGAGAGGAGAGGAGAAGAGAGGAGAGGAGAGGAGAGGAGAGGAGAGGAGAGGAGAGGAGAGGAGAGGAGAGGAGAGGAGAGGAGAGGAGAGGAGAGGAGAGGAGAAGACCATTTCCTAGACCTTTTTGTCCTATTCTGGTTTTCAATGCATTGGATGATGTCTACTCCTACTAGCCAGGGTGATTTTTTTTTTATAGTCCCTGACACAATGTTTTCTAGAAACATCCTCACAGGACACTTAGGACTAATGCTTAACCAGCCCTCAGGACATCCCTTAGCCTCGTCAAGTTGAAATAAAAAATTAAGTCTCCCATCGTCCTCCTTGTGATGCGCAACACTTCTAAGCACTGACCATTTCAGAGGCCAGGACACGGGGTAGCCATGTGTTGTTGTTTGGGTGTGTCCTTCCAAAATCCACAGGCTGGAACCTTCAGTTCTTAACTGGCAGTGTGCGGAGTTGATGCCTAGGGACAAGGCGATTGGTGTCAGCTCCTTTCGGCCCTTTGTCTCCTGTGCCTAGTTCCACATTCTTTTGCCAGTAACTCCTCATACCTGTGAATACACCTTTTTCTTAATTCATGAGGGGGGGGTGTCTCAGAAGGGATATATCACTCTCATGTCACTAGTGGGGACATGCTTCCTTCCCTAGGACAGAACCTAGGCTTTTATACTCGGACTTCAAGGAAAGGAGTCTATGACCCTCCTCTTGGACACACAGTCTGGGGAGAAAGAATTGCCTGCCGCACTGCTAGTTCCCGTTGGTGTCGGTATCCACCCTGTTGCCAGACCTTGCAGCCCCTGCCGACGCAGACAGATCTTGTCTGTCTGTCTACCTCTGGCAGCAGATACGTGCTGAATAAAAGAATGTAGAATGGGGGAGACTGAGCAAGACACTCCCAGGGCTTCTACTCTCTGTCGATGGAGCTGACTCTAGTCTTCGTCTTGAGGAAGTGGAATTTGTGTGCAGCAGAGCATAGTTCGTGGACGGAAGAAGCCTCCTGAGGCCAAGTGATGGGAGGTTGCTGTTAAAATTCCTTTCCTGAGGGCAGACAAGTAACGTCTACCTTTCCTCCCCAGGGCCCAATGACACACTAGGGCTCCACCAGACTTCTCTCTGGAGGCTCTGGAGGGCAAATGACTTTAATGACTCTTTTAAGCCTAGGTGAGGGGTTACTTTCAGGGATATGACACTCCTCCCACAGCTGTCCACATCTGGAAAGCCTTAACCAACAAGCATGAGGGTTTCCTAGTCTTCCCCAGCCTGCGTCCTCTAGCTCCTTCCCCAGGTGATGTGCGGAGCTGCTGGGTGGTAGGGAGCAGCTGGATACTCAGAAGAGGCTCTAGCGTATAAACTGTCAATCATCCCAAATGGGATGGTATTTTATGTGTGTGTGGGGGGGTACAGCTGAACTCTCCAAGATGGTGGTGGTTGTACTTGGGGGACAGTCACTCATGGCAGAGGTACCACATCAGGAGCTTCAGCTTCAATTAAGAAAAGGTTCAGGGCCCCCTCCCCACCCACTCAGATGGACTGGGAGGCAGCACTACGTCCATTAGTGCCTCTCATGTTTGTGCTGTAGCATAAGGTCTTTAGTTATGACGTCATTGTAAAGTTTGTTGAATGCTTATCATGTGCTGGGTACCATGTTGGATGCAGGCGATCTCATACAATCAACACAGGTCCTCATCTAACGGTCCTTCCAGCTAACTAGCCAATAACTATCTGTATAGCATGGGGACTTCACAGTCCCCTGTCCAGGAATGCATCTCCTCCTTCTCTACACCCACCCTGGGTGACAAGAAGGCTCTGTGTAGATGAGCAGGGTTTCCTTACCCATCACTTGCCTTCCTGGGGCAAGATTCCAAGTCACTTCATCTCTTCCCAAGTGTGATGATTAGCCTTCACTGTCCATGTGACTGACTTGGAATCACCTAGGGTGGGTAGGTGGGTAGGTGTGTGAGGATGTTTCTAGGAAGGCTTAACTAAGGAGAGAAGACCCATTTTATGTATTTATTTATGTATTTATTTATTTATTTATTGGATTTTTGAGACAGGGTTTCTCTGTATCTTTGGTGCCTGTATTGGAAATAGTTTTTGTAGACCAGGCTGGCCTCGAACTCACAGAGATCTGCCTGCCTCTGCCTCCCGAGTGCTGGGATCAAAGGTGTGCGCCACCACCACCCAGCAAGAGAAGACCCATTTAAAATGTGAGTGGCACCATGCCATGGGCTAAGATGCCAGGCTTAATGAAAAGGGTAAAGAGGAGGCCGGCTGGGCACCACACTCCTCTCTTCTCTGCTTCCTGGCTCCCAGCACAAGGTGGCCAGCCACTTCACGCTCCGACCACCACAGCCGCGCCTGCTAGAGCCCCCACACCTCTACTATATGCACTGTACCCTTAAACTGAGACAAAGTAAATCCTTCGGGAAGCTGATTTGGCAAGGTATTTTATCACAGTGATAAGTAATTAATACACCAAGCTAGGCTAACGGGGAAAGAGGAGGTATTCCTGAGGGAAGTGGAGGGAAAAAGCAGAAAGCGAACATTAAAATGTACCTGGGACACATCAGGCCTGCTTGCCCTTCAGCTCTGTGTCACATCATGTACCGGCAGAATGAGGGTACATCTGTCTCTACAGAACAGGGTGGAGACACAGCTGGCTTGAGAGTTGCACCCAGGCGGTCCTGACAGAGTTCTAAAGAGACCCTCGCCCCCCTTCCCAGTCACTCAGGTAAAGGCTCCCAGCAAAATGGCATCTTTCCAGGAGTCTCATCTGGAAGAGGGGGGAAAGCTGAAGCACTGGTGCCAGCCAGGAAAGGAACTTCAGCTTTGGCAACTTGCCAGACCACTCTGCGGGAGAGAACGGGTTCCGTGATGGGAAGGGCGCCACCTTTCCTGCACCGTTTAGTTACACAGACCTCTTACCCTCAACTTAAGCCTCAACTTCACATCGGGATCCCGAAGATTGACCTGGGGGAGATCACTGGACACCTTCATCTGCTCCTCTTCCTCGTGTGACCACGTGGACTAAATCACCTTTCTATACCTGACACTATGACTTGGTTAACTGGTTGACTGAGAACGGTAGCCCAGCCCACTTTGTTAGGGCTGCCTGGGCCAAGGTTCTGACTGTACCAACGCCGGAAACGACAGGGTAGCCCAGGTGAAAATGTGTTGTCCTGAGGGTGCATTTCCAAAGCCTCCTGCTCCCCCAGGTACACTTCCACATATAGGATGACACATTCCTAGATCCCGAGAGTGTGCCTGTCAATTCCACAGGAAGCCCCGTCAGAGGTGGGCTCTTCCCTCAGGGTTTCCAGATGGAGCTGCCACCAGAATCATAGTGTTAGATCCACAGGCACTAAACTTAAGGAAAGGTCCCAACACGTCCCTTGGTGCCATGCTTGGATCTTTCTGGAAACTTCTATTGCTTAGGTATTAGTACAACATTTTGAGTATTCACAAGAAGCACCCAAAGACTCACTGTTGGTGCCACAGTTCCGGGGGACCTGGTATTTTCCATTTGGTTTTAACAGCTGCAGTGGGAGAAAGCAATTTTTCTTTTCTAATAAAAATATTTTTACGTGTGTGAATGTCTTGCCTGCATGTATGTCTGTGCACTGCTTGCATGCCTAGTGCCCTCAGAGGCCAGAAGAGGTCACTGGATCCCCTGTAACTGGAGTTACAGATAATTGTGAGGCACCGTGTGGGTGCTGGAAATCAAAGCATGGGTCCCCTGGAAGAGTAGCCAGTGCTGCTAATCACTGAGCCATCCTTCTGGCTTTTGTTGGGCAGATAGCTTTGTGCTTTGGGAAGCCTGCTGTGGTAGCACAGGACAGGAGAGGACAGTGGCCATATCTTTGGACTTGATCTCGTTCTCTGCTCCTTAAATGGCACGCGAGTTCCTGCTGAAGGGTTAAACGTGCCGAGAGACTGAAGATACGTAATGAGAAGATAAGACCCTGTGTGGAGAGGGTGTCTCTAAAGAATCCCCATTAGGCCCATGCCTTTAATCCCAGCACTTGGGAGGCAGAGGCTGGTGGATCTCTGTGAGTTTGAGACCAACTTGGTATACAGAGTGAGTTCCAGGACTGACTCCATAGACACGGAAAACCTCTGTCTTGAAAAACCAAAAAAAAAAAAAAAAAAAAAAGAAAGAAAGAAAGGAAGGAAGGAAGGAAGGAAGGAAGGAAAAGAAAAAGAAAAGGAAAAAAGAATCCTCATTAGGTACTATTCACTGTAGTGGGGGCGGTTGACCCCTGCATAGTGGGTGAGCGCTGGAAGGTGGTTTCATTCCTCTAGGTCCTGAGACCATTCATGACTCTTTATTTTGACATTGCCTTCCTGCTGCCCCCCTCCCCCGCACCCTTCTCAGCCTCATTCTGGTGAAAAGATCAGCTGTTACTATTTCTAAAGGGAAACACCCCTCTGCAAACACAGGGAAGACTCGCTTAGCTAGCTCTAAGCGGGGTGAGAAAAGACTCCCGTGAGGAGGTGCGAGATTTTTAAAAGATGAAACAAAACCTGTGCACTATGTAACACCCCCTCCCCAAGTCCTCCAGGGCCAAACATCTGAATCTTAATGATTAAACAAATCAGTCGAGGATCTAGTTAAAGCTCAGATTTAAAAGGTATGCAGGGGCTGAGGGAGGAGTGGTGTAGCTGGAGAGATGGCTCAGGGGTTAAGAGCATTGACTGCACTTCCAAAGGACCCTGGTTCAATTCCCATCACCCACATGGCAGCTCACAAGTGTCTGTGACTCCAGTTCCAGGGGACCTGGCACCATTACACAGACATACATGCAAGCAAAACACCAATGCACATAAAACCTTAAAAAATGTATTCCCGATGCCACTGAACCAGGCTGCAGAGCACACACTGAGGACAAGGCCTAGGAAACTGCTAAGCAGGCAAGTGGGAACCCTGCAGGGCAGTGGTTCTCAACCTTTATATGCTATGACCATTTAATATAGTTCCTCAGTTGCAGCATGAATAAATACTGTCGCTCCCAGACAGCAGGAAGTAAATTTAAAAACACAATGCTCACATTCCCAAGAGGTGGGGTGGGTGGTTGTTGGTCTTTCATTGGGTTATAGATATTTGTCTTTGTTTAGGGGGATTGTTTACAAGTTGTTATTGGTAATCGTCAGGAAACACACTGAGCAAAAGAAATTAGATTCAAGATTCTTGTTTTGAAAAGGAAAAGGAGGGATATAGATATGATAGGATAAAAGGGTAGATTGTTGAATCTACTCAAAAAATATAAAAATGATAGGATAAAAAGGTAGATTATTGAATCTGCTTTTAAAAAGCAACTACTAGTTTTAAATGTTTTACATTGGATTGGAGTTTTGTGTATTGTATACAAATTTTATATGTTGAAACAAATTTCAGACTAATCTTGTTAGAGCATACTGTACATACATTTCTACTCTTGTTTGAGGTTTGTACCTATACAACTCATTTAACAAGGTAATGCATATTTCTAGTCCTTGGAAATTATTATCACCAACTGTTTAGAAAAATAAGGAAATTGAGAATAGTAATTAATCACCTGTTACAATTGAACTTGTAGCCACATTAGGTATTTTCCAAGGTCAAACAAAGATATATTTTAGATAGGTCATTTTCAAACACTCCAGAGATCTACAGAATATTTATTTATTTATTTATTTATTTATTTATTTATTTATTTATTATGTATACAATATTCTGTCTGTGTGTATGCCTTCAGGCCAGAAGAGGGCACCAGACCCCATTACAGATGGTTGTGAGCCACCATGTGGTTGCTGGGAATTGAACTCAGGACCTCTGGAAGAGCAGTCAGTGCTCTTAACCTCGGGATAACACGTAAGATATTTTAATAGCACAGGCTCTTTTTAATGAGAATGAGACACATCTGTTCCTGGCAGCATCAATCTACTCCAGAGAAGATGATGGGCATTGAAGAAACTCCACATGGAGTTTATTTTCTTTGTGGTAAAAATAAGCCACTGGACAAGAAAGTGCCCTTGCCTTGACTGCTGACAGTGTGTTGTTCTAATTGGACAAGCAGAACACACACACAAAAGTGACTGCCAAACATTGTCAAGACAAGGAGGGATAACCCTTCAGAATATCCTGCTTCACAGAAAATTCTGTCAGATATATAAGGCCTGTAGCCCAAAGATGGGTGTACCAACATTACAGAGAAACCTTGGGTGACTGTCCAGGCAGCCAGATGATTTTGTCATTTCTCACATCTTTTGGAAGTTGCTTGTTCACATTTCTTGCTTACTCAGTTAATATTATTTTATTCTTGCCTCCCTGAAGGAGTTGAAGACCAGATAGTTACAATTATAGTTTTCTTTGTTTACCAGATGTAGAAAGGAAATTCACTAAAGAGGTGTAAAGTGTATAAGGTTGAGAGATATCAAAAGATAGTTTTGGATGGTGTGTTATGATAGTTTGAATGGCAAGTTATGATAGAAAGTAAATTAGGTACAAGACTTTGGACTCACCAAAATAGGATAGATAATGGAGTGTTTTCTCTGAATTTGTCAAATGCAAAAGACTAGACAATATTGATATACTTATTGACCACATATATTGTATTTGTTATTGTATATTGTTATTGCATATTGTTTTTATAATTGTTGTATATCATTTTTTTTTAATCCTAGTGTTTGGGAGTCACACACCTTTAATCCCAGGACTAGGGAGGTGGAGGCAGGAGTGATATGGCTGGGCAGAAAGAGAAATATAAAGGGAAAGAGATAGGAACTCACTAGAGTGTGGAGTCTACAGTACAATCCAGGTAGTCCGAGGATCGCTCCTTTGACCTTAGCATTGGTAGAGATAAAAGATCTCTCTAGTGGCTTACTGTTCTGCTTCTCTGATCTTCAGTTTTAATGCCTATATCTGTCTCTGGGTTTTTATTATTCATGCTACACTCAGTTCCTTATTTTGTGGTGAACTCAACCATAAAATTATTTTCATTGCAACTTCATAACTGTAATTTTGCTGTTATGAATTGTAATGTAAATATCTGATGTGACCCCCCAAAGGGATTGAGACCTACAGATTGAAAATCACTACTTTGAAGCTTCCCTCCAAAGACACAGATGCACAGAACCCTTCCTTGAGCTTGACCAGATGCTGCAGGTAGCAAAAGCCCAGGCAAAGGGACCACAGATCCCATTTGGACAGGAGTTCCCTGGGGAACTTGGTGCATTGATACCCTACCTCTCAACCTCTTCCATCCCTTCTCTTTCAATATCAGGCGGGTCACATTTTCTGCCCCATGTTCCTTCTCTCTGTTTCCTCTCCCTGATAACTGGTTCATCAGAAGGGAGACAGACTTACCAATATGATGGTTAGAACATAGAGTATTTGCCAGCTGACCTTCCAGATCCATTCAGGATTCACTGTTGCCTGCAGATCCTCTTGCTAACCTGAGTGTTTCTTTCCTACATAGAGTGTGTAGTGATGAGGCGAGCAGGTCTGCTTTTGGTCTCGCCAGGATCCCACACGGCTAGCTTAGCCCCAGAATAATTACATGGAAACTGTATTCATTTAAACACTGCCTGGCCCATTAGCTCTAGCCCCTTACTGGCTAACTCTCACATCTTGACTAACCCATTTCTATTCATGTGTGTAGCACTATGAGGTGGTGGCTTATGGAGAAGATTCTACCCTATGTCCATCTTGGGCCAGAGCTTCATGGCGACTGCCTCACTGCCTTCTTCCTCCCAGCATTCTGTTCTGTCTTCCCCGCCTACCTATGTTCTGACCTATCAGGCCAAGCAGTTTTCTTTATTAATTAACCAATGAAAACAATAGATAGAAAACCCTCCTACATCATTTCCCCTTTTTATGTTTAAACAAAAAAGAAAGGCTTTCATTTTACCATAGTAAAATTACATATAACAAAACAGTTATCAAGCAAGAATTTCAGTTACAATATTTATATCTACTTTATCTTTTATCATAACTAAGGAAAACTATAACTATTTATTCTTCAACTCTATCAAAGACTCCAGAAGGATATACTACTACCTAAGTAAACAAGAAATAAGCAACTTCCAAAACTCTAGAAATGACAGAGACATCTCGCTGCCTGGACAGTCACCCAAAGTTCCTCTGTACCATTGGGGCATCCATCTTTAGCCTACAGGCCCATAGTATCCAGCAGACATTTCCATGAACCAGGAAATTTCAAAGATAGTTCAGTCACTTTCTTTTGTATCCTGCAGAATGTCTCGCAGACTCTTTCATGTATCAGGAACCCTGAAAGACCATCTCACCTTTAGGCAAGTTCAGCAGTCCTCTCTCTGTGGGTTTTTTGTGTCCAGTTTATGCATCAGTCCAGGCAAGAGCAGTTTCTTGCCCAAATGGCTATCAAACTCCATAAGGAGCCTCTTCAATCCCCATCTTCCTCTTGAAGTAGATTGGTGCTGCCAGGAGCAAACGTGTCTCATTGTCATGAAAAGCCCTAAGTTATTAAAACATTAAATACCATATTCTATAGTCTTTGAAAGATATGAAGAATGCCTATTTAACTGAAATAGATCTCTATATATCTAGAAAATCTAACTAACATGACTACAAGCTTGACTATTATTGATGATTATCCATTAACAACCCATATTTCCTAATTATACATTACATTTTAAAAATGAACTACACAATCACAATACCTTAATCAAGAGCAGAAATACATACACATATAACAAAATTGACCTTAAAATCCATACCAATGCAAATTATTCATATCTATATCATATTCTCCCTTTAAATATAAAAGAACATTTATAAACAATATTTGGGAACATGGGTGCAGTTTTTTCTGTCTAAACTGCTTCCTGCTGTATGGGGGCACTGTTAATCAGGTCTTTTATGGTGACATCTCAGTCACCAGTTGAGTGTCATGTGACACTTCTCCATGCCCAGATAGTAGATTGACTTGGGATTTGAGGGCAACTCTCCTCTAGCCATTGTCTTTCAAAAGCCTCACGCTGATAAGTACCAGTGTATTAACTACGTAACTATTGCAATGAGAAAACGCCATGAACAGTGTCTTAGCTAGGACACTATGACCTAAAAAACTTTAGAAGGAAAAGGTTTATTTCATCCTTCAATTGGAGACCATTATCCAGGGAAGACAGACAGGAACCTGAAGGTAGGAACTAAAGCAGAGGCCATAGAGGAATGCTATTACTGGCTTACTCTCATGGCTTGCTCATTCTGAATTTTTATACAGCTTAGGACCACCAACCCAAGGGTTGTACTCCCCATAATGAATTGAACTCTCCTAACATCAACCTCCAGAAAATTCTCCATAGGTTTGCCCACAGGCCAACCTTATGAAAGCATTTTTTCCTCAATTAAGATTCCTTCTTCTCAAGTGACCTTAACTTAATTTTTAGTTCAGTTCTTTTTTTCCCCAGTCCTGGGGACCAATCGGTGTTCTGCCACTGAGCTACACCCCAGCCCTGGCTTATATGTCCTAAGGGAACTTATTTATTAACAATCTTAAGTGTCTAGAGATAGGTCTGAGCTGCCAGCTAGGGTGCCAGGACTTGGGGAAGGGGCACAGAGAAAAAGACTGGCACACTGAGAGTCTGCTCACCTGTGTGATGGCAGAGACCCTGAGAAGGCACAGTGGCTGGGGTGGTGAAGCCAGACTGCAGCCGCCGGTCCCCCATTTCCAAGCTCACTGTGTAGTATTCATTGTTCTGACCAGTGTGTCTGGCTTGACTCTTTAACGATCCCTGCATCCACATTGTTTTCTGGTCCAAGGCTTCGAAGTCATCTCTCTCTGGTCTCCGTTCCTTGACAGTTTGACTTTTTGATGACCCCCACATGCAACTGTCATTCCAAAGATCCTAAGCAAAGACACCAGGTCTGTGGCAAGTGAGGCCTGGAGCTATAAAAGGAAAGGAAACTAGACAAGAAAGCACAAACTGTAATGCCTTGGTCCTAATTATACACACAAATCAAACCCAAACAGCAAGAGGGTGACGCGGCTCGTGTTGCCACAGGGTCGTCAAACATTAAGAACAATTAAGATGGGAGACAGTGTTTGTTGTTGCTGTTCCTCACTGCCATGTTAGGAAAACCCCCGAGAGTTTTGCTCAGCCAAGCTTCTAGCCATCGTTCTTTCTCCCGCCCCGCCCCACCCCCATTCCCGGGCTCACCGTGCAGCAGCCATTTTTCTGACCAGTCTATCTGGCTTGACTAAATGGGAATGAATCAAACTAAAATGTGGGGATAAAAATGGGGGTAACAGAGATAGCGAGACGCGGAGACAGAAACTGAAAGTTGTGGGAGCAAGAGACGAAGAAACGACAGTAGGGACGCAAGCTCGTACACCCAGAGTCACGACAAGCTCGTACACAGAGCCATCGCAAGCTAGTACACCCAGAGTAACTGCAGGCTAGTACACAAAGCCATAGCAAGTTAGTACACCCAGAGTAACTGCAGGCTAGTACACAGAGCCATCACAAGTTAGTACAGATAGAGTCATGGCAAGCTAACACACCGAGCCATTGCAAGCTAACACACCGAGCCATTGCAAGCTAACACACCGAGCCATTGCAAGCTAACACATTGAGCCATTCCAAGCTAGCACACCGAGCCATTGCAAGCTAATACACAGAGTCATCGCAAGTTGACACACATAGAATCATCACGAGCTAACACACACAGAGGCATTGCAAGCTTACACACAGTGAGGAGTCATTGTTGGGACCATCTGGAGTCCTGGCCTCCAGCTGCTCTCCCCTGCTAGTGACCTTTACTTGGCCTTCTGATTTGTGCTACTGAAAGCTGTGGCCAGCTCTGCTTCCTGAGCACGTGTTGTCTTGTCCTTGATTAAGGATCAGGAGATGAGGTTTTCACCTGCTGGCCCACCTGACTGTGTTGGGTATATAAGCCTCTGTGGTGTTATTCAATAGGGGGCTTCTTTACCAGTGACTAGAGGTGTATGTCTCTGTCTGAGCTGTCTCTGTGTGTCTTTGTGTGTTTCAATCTCCGGCCCCTTGCCTGAGGCTCACAGATGGTCCTGTAGTGCAGGCGCCGCAGTACAGGAGTAGGGCCGCACTGTCCCGTAGAACAGGCGGGCAACTACAAGTCATCACTGAGACAGAGTGGCTTAAGAGGAAAGCAGGAAGCCAGTGCTTTTTACTGTGCTGGTGCTCACAAGTCAGAGTACCCCGGATGTAGCTCTAGCTGAACAGGTCTTTGCTGCAACAAGGGAAACCACGGCCCCCGGGGAACTTTAGGATGCTGCTGCTGCCTTCAGTGCCGTAACAACAAACCAAATTTCGCCTAAGTGTGCTTCTAGTAGTCTTTGGCTGAAGTCATCAATACCTGGGATGGCAATGATTGTGATAGTGGATCCACCATGATTTGCCTGTTGTTTTGAGACAGGGTTTCTCTGTGTAGCTCTGGCTGTCCTGGAACTTGCTCTATAGACCAGGCTGACCTCCAACTCAAGAGGTTTGCCTGCCTCTGCCTCCTGAGTGCTGCGATTAAAAACATGCACCACCCACCACTTTTTAAAAGGCTTTCAGAGCCGGGCGGTGGTGGCGCACGCCTTTAATTCCAGCACTCGGGAGGCAGAGGCAGGCGGATCTCTGAGTTCGAGACCAGCCTGCTCTACAAGAGCTAGATCCAGGACAGGCTCTAGAAACTACAGGGAAACCCTGTCTCGAAAAACCAAAAAAAAAAAAAAAAAAAAAAAAAAGGCTTTCAGATTATATTTGAAAAAAAGTGAAAATTACACTGTTTTTTTTCCAAGAATATAATAAATTAAACAATAGGAGAAGTTTTAAATTAAAAGGATAGATAAAGATACGGCACACAATGCTAACGAAAAGGAAGCAAGTGTATATGTGTGTGCGTGTGGGTATGTGCCACCGTGTGTGTATGTGGGAGAATGGAGCTTATAAAAGAGGCAGACTAAGTCTCGTGTAATAGACAACTTTATTCAGGGCCCCAGGAAATTTATACTCTGAGAGTTCAAAAAGGTAGCCTGCTGAGATAATGGGAGTGGGAAGGCTTTCTCCACATCCCTCATCCACCATGCGGTGGCGAGGGTGGAAGAAAGATGCCATCCCTCCTTGCCTCTTGCCACCTGTAGTGGATGCGAGAGCCGACCCTGCCCCTAACAGGCTGCGGCACTCGGGAGAGCAGGCCCTACATCTTGCCTTGGCAACACAGTAGAGAAGGGACTTGGGTGAACCAACCCTAAGAACGTAAGCCTGAGAGATCTGGCTCTGCACCTCATTTGTCACATGATCATGAGAGCGAGGGAGAGATGCCCTCCCCACCCTCCCATTCCTCACCGCATGCAGCAGGTAGACTGGCCCTGAGGTAGTGAGAGCCGGTGAACTGGCCTGGCACCTCAACAGCTGCAGCCCTCAGGAGATCAGACCCTGCACCGTGCCTGGGTACCATAGCAGAGCTGGCCCTGCCGGTGGGGCATGGCTGAGCCTGCCCTGAGGGCATGAGCATGGGAGTGCTGGTCCCACTACTTTGCCTGTCATGCATGGGTTGGGGGGAGATGCCTCCCCTTTTACCTCTCATCCTTGCTGCCTGTGGCAGGTGGGAGAGATGACCTCTGGGTCATGAGAGTGGAAGAGATGGCCCTCCTCCCACACACACACCAGATGTAGCACTCGGGAGAGCAGGCTCCGCACCCCACCTGAGCAACATAATAGAGCTGACCCTGTTGATGGGGGTGCAGGTGAGCTGGCCCTAAGAATGTGAGCATGAGAAATCTGGCCCTGCCCCTCATCTGCCATATGGTGGCTGAGCAAGAGAGAGAGGCCCCCTCCTCCAACCTTGTGCCCTTTGAGGTCTGTGGCAGGTGGGAGAGCTGCCCCTGGGGTCATAAGAGTGAGAGAGCTGGCCCTGCCTCTCACCAGCTGCAGCACTCAGCAGAGAGGCCCCTACACCTCTTGTGGGCAACACAGTAGAGCTGGCCCTGGGAATGTAGGTGTGGGCAAGCTGGCCTGAAGGATATCAGCTCCACCCCTTGTTGCTTACTCCATAGAGTGAGCTAGCGTGGGCAGTGCTGGAGAGTTCACCCTGGCATTGAGGGTAAGGAAGAGCTGGCAGGCTGACCAACCTAGCAACAACCTAGACCCAGAACCAGGGCTAGGAGTTGGCCCATCCCAGCATTCACTCTTAGATCTGCTGGAACAAACAAAGGGGCTGGTTCTGCAGACCCAAAGTTTCAGGATCTCCATGGCATATGACAATACAGGATATCCAAGAGGAGCCCTAGTGAGGGCTCAGTATCGATGGTATAGCAGAAGTCAGAGGCCTCGAACCAGACCAATGACTCAATGCGATGAACACTTAAAATAATAATATGTGTACTAAAGGGTGCACTGTGTGACTCACCGAGCCACACTACAGCTTCCATGATGAGATTTGTCTTTCCTTTTCTCTTAAATTTCATTTTGTTTCATCTGGGGGTGGGGGTTTGCAAGAGTAGAAGGTAGATGGGAAGGGACAGGAAGATGGAGTGGAGTCAAAACACATGATGTGAAGTCCACAAAGAATCAATAGAAACTTAAACTGGGGAAAAAAGAGAAAGGTAACCTGAACAAAACAACAAACAAACAAACAAACAAACAAGTAAATAGTCCTCTGAGGAAAGGTTCTAATGAATTCAAGAACAAGCTACACATGGCAAAAACATGTTTTTCCATAGAGGTATATAAAGGAGAGTTTACGCATCTGCTAGAAGAGCAGCAGCCAGCTGTAATGAGTGATCTAAAGTCAACTCACACCTCCTGCTACACCTGGGAGCAGCATGAAGAGACGTTCCAAGAACAACTCCGTGGTTGGAAAAACTGAGGTCACAAGACTCTTGTCTGTTTTCTTGGAGTTTTCTCACAAGCACTCAGAATTCTCCTCACATGACTCCATTCCTGGACGGTGTTCTGACGTGTATGAGTGTATACATGTGTATGTGCGTGTGTGTGTGCATATGTATATATGTGCATGTATGTGTATATATGTGTGTACACATGTGTGTGCATATGTGTATATGTGTGTTCACAAGACTCTTGTCTGTTTTCTTGGAGTTTTCTCACAAGCACTCAGAATTCTCCTCACATGACTCCATTCTTGGATGGTGTTCTGACGTGTATGAGTGTATACATGTGTATGTAAGTGTATGTGTGCATATGTGTATATGTGCATATATGTGTGTACACATGTGTGTGCATATGTGTATATATGTGTGTATGTGTATATATGTGTGTGTGAGAGAGAGAGAGACCTCTGGCCTCTGCAAGCATCTGCATTCTCATGCACATATCCACACACTGGTATACATGCATACACATAATTAAAAATAATAAAATAAATATTTTTAAAATATGTGTGAAATAATGAATGAAAAATTGGAAATAAATAAAAAAACCACATACACCAATTAAATAAAAAGTCAGCACAGAAAGTTACAAAGCATGAGATGGGAGAAGGATGTCTAATAGGAAGCATTATAAGATGTTAAATAAGATGCATAATAAAAAGATTATACTCTTCATTAATAAGAAAGCATGGCAATTGTAAGTCTTTACACCCAAACATGTTTCACACTGTGTGAAATTAAGATTGCAGATATGCATCGAAACTGCATACCTATTAGCGTAGAAACACGACTTCAATGAATATTCGTTATTTCTCCTCAAATTTCTCTGGAGGATTAGAAGACCTTAGTTTACTATCAGAAACAGTGGTTCAGGAAAAATTGAAAAGCAAAGCTCAGGAGGGTAACTCAGATAAAGCTGGGACATTGTACTCAAAACAAAATGAATAAACACATTTTTTAAAAACCTGGGGTAATCACAGCACCTCCCATTATAGCAAACCTCTTAAAAAATAAATCTTGACCCTGCCTGGGGTCCCATAACAAACTGTGAGGGTTGTGAACAATCTGGTAGAGGTTAAAGTTTTCTGAACCCACGAGGACTAAAAATGAATCCAAAACCAAAGATGTGGATCCAAGCTGCTTCCAGAGACGCTCGCCCCTGCTCTGCCACACAACACGTGCACCTTACATTGAGCATGCCACACGTGGTGGCATGCTCTAGCTGAGACCCCACAGTTTGACATGACTGTGCTTTTTGCTCTTCCAAAGACACATTGGCTTGATTCTGTAAACAAAAGGCTCGTTCTCCCACCATCATTTCTTGATGTGCAACTAACTGGCTCAGTGTATCTTTGGACTGGAGTGCGTTAGATGAATAAACACATTCATCTCATGAGTATAATTTTGCCTTTAATAAATGTAAAGTTATATACATGCCAAAGAATTGTTTTAAAATAATCTTCCTTATGATTTGCTACCGGTAAATGCTTGATTTATATATCTGTACCTATACACTCTGGCTGAAATGATGAAAAGAGATGTGAATAGAAAAGTTCAAGAAATCCTATCACAGACGACAAAGCCAATCTCCAAAGTCCCACCTGTTCACGAACCGTAGTTAAATTTAATTACAAATTAGTACTAAAATGAGAGCAAGGTACAGGAACATGGAAAAAATAATCTTCCATTTTCTAAGTCAATTTTAGGTTACAAAAAGGGGAGAAACTCCATCAAAATCACATTTAAAATTATTTTGAAACGATTTAAACTATTTGAGGCAAGTAACACCAGCAAGATGGCGAACCAGGAGGCCACAGTCACGGTTATTAACAAGACATGGACCCAGTCTGCCTCTAGGAGGATGCCAGTGAGCAGTGAGAGACTGCACAGGCCGACTGTTAGACAACTAAAGCCACAGCCCAGTGAACACAGTAGCGCCATTTTCGGAGGAAGATGGATCTGATCGTACCCCTCCTCCACACACAGCATAGATTACCCAGGCAGACACTCACAACCAAGGCAGGGCTCTTCTCTGAGAAGGAAAGCAGAAAGATGGACCTTACACTCAATGTCATGGTCTAAAAGACCTAACAAGCCAGAGTCTGGGAGCCACTGAATAGAGGTGAGTGTCACGAGGCCACTGCAGGTCTTCAGATAGACATCAGGGACAGCCCGAGATAAGGGAGATCTATCTGTGAGGCCCTAAACCCTCTGAGCTGGGCCAATCCACTCAAAGTACTGGGAGGGGCAATTGCTTTTTTTATCCCCAAATATCAGCTAAATAAATAATAAATAATATAAAGTACAAAGCATACAAAACACCAGAGACGTAGTCCAGTCGAGCCCTATGACAGGAAGAGAGAGGGTTGGTGGAAGTCACCACTAATATTTGAGTACTCTCCTAGACTGTCCTAGAAAATCTTCAGACAGGACGAAGAGGCAGTACGTCTGTCTAGACTACATAAACAGAGCTATCTGTTATTGTTAGCAATAAAATCATGTACATCGGAAAGCCCCATAAAACCAATTAAGCCGGGCGGTGGTGGCGCATGCCTTTAATCCCAGCACTCGGGAGGCAGAGGCAGGCTGTTCGAGACCAGCCTGGTCTACAAGAGCTAGCTCCAGGACAGGCTCTAAAAAAGCTGCAGAGAAACCCTGTCTCGAAAAACAAAAAACAAAAAACAAACAAACAAAAAAAAAAAACCCAATTAATAAGTTGTCAGAACAAGAGGTAGGGCAGCCTGAAACACATGATTTTGGAATTATAATGGAAAAATCACTATTCTGATTTTCAAAAGTTTCATGAAACTTCTAATTTCAGGCTATAAAAAGTATTACTATAAAATAATATTTAGAATTAATTGCTGAAACCCTTAATACAGAGACTATACATTTTTAAGCCCTTTATATATAAAGTAGATGTACAGTTTTAAAGGACATGGACTGGCAAGACAGCTTGGTGGGTAAAAGTCTTTGCCATGTAACCCTGGCAACTAACCCTGGCAACGCTACTTCGATCTTCAGAATCCCAGTGGGAGGGAGCGACTCCTGCAAGCTGTCCTTTGATCATGTACATGAGATACTGTTGCATGTGTGTGTGAATCACATGTAATAATAATAATAAAAACAAGAATTTGACATACATAAAAAAGTGACTTGTTATAAGGAACATACACTGTGGCACTGAATAGGAGGGCCCTATATGTCACCGTGTTAATTCTCTAAAATGTCCTTGCAATGTTCCTTCAATATCCACTGAGGCTTGGCTCCAGGATTCTCTCCTCCACCCTGAAGTTCAAAGTCCTTTCTAGAGACTGGATGGGTATTTGTACATGTTCACACCAATCTTCCCGTGTTATTTCAGCCATCTCTAGATTACTTACTAGGCCTTGTAAAATATTATTTTAAGGTGTGTTACTTTTGTTTATGCTCTGAAACATTTGTTTAATGATGTAAAGATGTGTTTGATTAAATAAAATTCACCAGCGGTCAGGAGGTTGACTCAGCAACCAGCTGACCGGAAGTTGTAGGGAGGAGCCAGGTAGAGAAGCGTTCTTAAGGAGGGGCGATCAGAAGCAAGAGAATGTCTTGGGAGACAGGTGAGCTGCTTGCTATTCAGCTCTCTGGGGAGCTGGATTCCACCTCAACCTTTGAGTTCTAAGAGGAACTTAGATTTCGATAAGTTCCTTTTGTAGCTTTGAAAGAGCTGGTGCCTGAGGGAACAGAATTTCCTCAGGCCTACCGCTGCTGGTAGCAGTGTAGTTGCAGCTGCTGGCTAGAATAGCCGTAGCTTAAAAGGCAGCAACAATTAGAAAAGAAAGCAACAAGGCCTAATGCAAAGCGAATGCTATGTTAAGTAGCTGCCTTACTGTCTGTTTAAGGGATCATGGCAAAAGGAAAGTCTGTCCAGATTCAGTGCACATGCTTTTTTAAACATAATACTTTTATTTGATTATATGGGAACTTCACATAATGCATCCCAAGCACCCTTACTTCCCAATCCTTCCAAGTCTGCCCCCCACTCTTGTGCCCACTTCCTCAAAAAAGATAAAGAAAAGTCCAGTTTGTGGTGTCCACATAGTCACGTGGTCAAACTCCTGGTGGCCAGACCAGTAAAGAAAAGTGGGTCCCTCCCCACCCTACCCCGGCCAGTAGCCCTCTCTTGTGGGTCCCTCCCCACCCCACCCCTGCCAGTAGCCCTCTGTTGTGGGTCCCTCCCCACCCCACCCCTGCCAGTAGCCCTCTGTTGTGGGTCCCTCCCCACCCTACCCCTGCCAGTAGCCCTCTCTTGTGGGTCCCTCCCCACCCCACCCCTGCCAGTAGCCCTCTCTTGTGGGTCCCTCCCCACCTCACCCCTGCCAGTAGCCCTCTGTTGTGGAGAGCTACACTTCAGCATCCCTACCACAATTTTTAGAGTTCTCTTCCATGGCCTTCGGTCGAGGTTACTTTTGGGGGCGGTCACAGAAGCCCTCCATGTCTCCTACTCTCGACCATGAGTCTGCAGTCATTGGTACCACTGCAAACGAAGCCTCCCTGTCCTCCACAATCAGGAAGAGCGGGCATCATGGATTTCTACATGGTATCTGGTGAGAGCACAGACCAGAGAAGTCCACCTGGCCTTCGGTGGCAGTACAGGCCACGGACCTCAGCATGGTCTCCGGTGGCAGTACAGGCCACGGACCTCAGCATGGTCTCTGGTGGCAGTACAGGCCATGGACACCAACATGGTCCCCACTGGCAGCCTGGCCCATAGATTTCAACCTGGTCTCTCACATTTGTCTGGTCCCCAGAAGCACCACAACCCATGGGCATCAACATGACTTTAGGCTGTGGCTCAGACCGTGGACATCTGCATGGCCTTTGGTTGCAACACAGGCCATGGTCATCAATATGACCCTCAGCATGGTCTCCAGTGGCAGTACAGACCACAGCTTGGGCCACAGATACTCTCACAGCGCCAGGCAGCAAGCACAGGCCGGGGACCTCAACTCTGCCTTTGGAGCAACAGGAGCCACAGACACCAACATGGTCCCTGGCAGCTACCCAACCCACAGAACATCAACACAGTTTCAGGCAGCAGCACAGACCACAGGTGTCACAAGCTATAAAAATAATTTTAGGGGTTGGAGAGATGGCTCAGAGGTTAAGAGTACTGGCTGCTCTCCCAGTTGTCCTGAATTCAATTCCCAGCACCCACATGGTGCCTCACAGCCATCTGTAATGAGATCTGGTACCCTCTTCTGGCCTGCAGGTAGAGCACTGTATGCATAGTAAATAAATTTTAAAAATAACTTTAATATCGACTAGTAAGTTCCTAGTTAAAGTGAAACACAAGAATTAAATTGACTCATGAAAGAGAAGTGAATTGGTTAATGGTGGCCTCACAGGTGAGTTTTTCATTTTGTTTTGTGAGGTCAGGTCCAGCTATGGGATCCAGGTTGGCCTAGAACTCACCACATAGCTCAGACTGGCCTCAGCTTCAAGATCTTTCCAGCTCAGTCTCCCAAGTGCAGGTTTTACCGGCGTCTGTCATCATACCTGATGCAAATGGGTTTTTGAAGGATGGGATATTTGACCAGTGATTTGGGGACAATTGGCTGTTACTGTGGAAGAAAGGACAGAATAAACTCACCTTATCCCTCTATAAATACAAACTCTGAGAGAAGCTAAGAACTAAATGCAAAACATAGCCAAAAAATCTATAAAGAGAAAATTTAGTGTGATGTATTTAGAGTTCTTGGAGACTGGGAATATCATTCTATTAGCAGAGCACTTGCCCTGAATGCACAAAGCCCTCGGTGCAGTCCACAGCATCATATAAATAGACATGGTGTTGCATGCCTCTAGTCTGGAAACTTGCAGGGAGGCTGGAGGGTCAAAGGTTTCATCCGCAACTGTAAAGGAGTTTGAGATCAGCCTGTGCTACATGAGACTCTGTGTTTGAGCGCACATGGAAGCCAGGGCCAGTGCTGGATGTGTCCCCTTCCTCAGCTATGCCCTACTTTTCTGAGCAGGGTCTTTCAGTGACCCTTTCTCCGGGGGTCTGCTTGTCTCTGCACCTCCAGTGCTGGGACTTCAGATGTGTGCCTATCTTTTCATGTGGGTGCTGGGCGTCTGAACGGACTCAGCCGTCTGCTCTGTCAAGAAAGAAAGGAAAGAAGGAGGGAGGGAGGGAGGGAGGGAGGGAGGGAGGGAGGGTTGGAAAGGTAGCTCCGTGGTTAAGAGCACTGTCTGCTGTCCCAGAAGACCCAGGTTCAATTTCTAGCACCCACATGGTAGCTCACAGCCATCTGTAACTCCAGCTCCAGATGATCCCGCACCTTCTTCTTGCCTCCACAGATACCTGGCACTCAAGTCAGGCCCAGACATACATGCAGACAAAACATCCATATACATAAATTTAGAGAAGAATTAATTAATTCCCAGTATAAAAATTAATAGAGAAAAAACTGATAAATTTGACCATACCAAAGTGCAATTGTTAGCCTAGTGTGGTGGCACACACCTTTAATCCCTGCACTTGGGAGGCAGAGGCAGGCAGATGTCTATGAGTTCAAAGCCAGCCTGGTCTACATAGTGAGTTCCAAGACAACCTGGGTCTTTCCCATGAATAAACACTGTCTCAAAAAAAAACCAACTAGAAATATAAGCAAACAAACAAAATATAATAAAAAGTATGACAGACTGGGAGAAAAACATTTTCATCCTCTACATCAAATAATAAGTAATAGCTAAAATATCATAAATTCAAGTGAAAAGAATAAGCGAAAGAGATGCCACTCAAAGGGAAACTAATAAGCAAGTGTCACAAACAGGCAATTCTCAGGAAAATTTATTTTTAAGATTTTATTCTTTTTTTAATTAGACTTATTTTATGTTTTGTTTATGTCTGCTTTGCCTGCACACATGTCTGTCACCAAGTGTGTTCCTGGTACTTGTGGAGGTCAGAAGAAGGAGTCAAATCCCCTGGAACTGGAGTCACAGACAGTTGTGAGCGCCTGTGTGGGTGCTGGGGATCGAATCTTGTCCCCTGCAATTGCTCTGAGCAATCAGTGCTCTTAACCACTGAACTATCTCTGCAGCCCCAGGAATCGTGTTGTTTTATTAGTATCCAAAACTGTCCCAAGAAGATGAGAAAACTTCCTACCATTCTGTCTTTCTGCTTTTGGGCCTAAAACAGGAGTACAGTTGTGGGAAGCAGGGAACTAAAAACTGGATTTAGTCACAGCCAGAAAACCAAAACGAGAGGTCCTGGGAAACAGGAAGTAAGAGGGGGTGCAAAGAATAAGGATCTGGGTGCAGAACTCCATTCTATTCTGTATGGCATTCCATGTTCACCCCTAACTGTAAATGCATGGATATGACCCTTAAAAAACACACCAAAACATCCGAGAACCACATAGAGTCAGAGCAGGGTGCCTGACTAGCAAACACAAGGGTTTTGAAAATGGAGTTTCACAAACACAAACTCCAGAAGTTAGGTTAGAACTTGCAAGCAGAACCCAATTGAGTTGATTGGCTCTAAAAGCCAAGAACAATGTTCTCTGGAGAAATTACACCAGACTTGGATCTGATCCATCATATCCAAGATGACCAGAACACAACCCAAAATGATTTGACACACAAAGGGCAGGAAAATTTCAAATCCCATGGGGAGAGACAGCAGCAAGTGCCAGCACCAATATGACATGAATATTGGGACTACCTGACAAAGACCGGACCAACTGTCGCGAAATGCCACGAAGTGAGAGCATGCCTTCTTAAAATGGACAGAAGTGAAGATTTAAAGGAAAACCGCGTGGAAATTTCAGATCTAAATAATACAACAAGCAAACTGGAACTTCCCAGGATGGATGAGAAGGCAAGGAAGATGGCAGGGGAAATTCAGAGACCTTGAAAACCGATCAGTAGAAATGATCCAATTGGGAGAATGGAGGGAAGAAATTAAATTAATATTTTTTATAAAACAATAGAGCTGTGAATAATTTGTGTCATCAAAGTTGCAGAAGAACAGGAAGATGCAGAAGAGAAACACACACACTCACACAAACACACACACTCACACAAACACACTCATGCACACACACACACACACACACACACACACATACTCACACAGAAGTTGAACTCTCTCCAAACGGCATATGAGATGTAACTCTACAGACTGAAGCTCAGTAAACTGAGAAAGTAAACACCAAGAAATCATCTCAGCAAATTGCCTCAAGCTAAAGACAAGGGGAAAGATCCTGTAAACACAAAGTAAAAATAAAACATCTTTTAAAAACAGACGATCAAACGACTGGTTTCTTTTCAAAAACAAAAGCAACACGGAGGGAGTGGAGTGACATTTTGAACACGATGTGTCCTGATGGCGCAGATGTTTCCAAACCTCTGGCTGTGTTGAAGTTCATAGGATGACACACAGGAAAAACTAAAATTCTCATGTTAAATAAGTTATTAAAATAAACTCAAGAGTAGACTTCTCCTTGGGAGGCAGAGGCAGGCAGATATCTGTGAGTCCGAGGCCAGCCTAGGAATCTGACACCCTCTTCTGGCTTCCACAGGCACCTACACATACGTACCATTCTCTCTCTCTCTCTCTCTCTCTCTCTCTCTCTCTCTCTCTCTCTCTCTCTCTCTCTCTCTCTCTCTCTCTCTCTCTCCTCATGCTTCTGCAGTCTTTAACTTACCTCTAGCGCCCACACCACCAGGATGTTATCATCAACAACATCCTGTGCTGACGACTTGAGCAATGCAGTCAGCAAATGAGTAGCAACAGCACGTTTTGCTGTGTGAATCTAACAACCATGGATACACATTCTTTTCAGGCACACTTAGAATAGTTACAGAAATCTGCCATAAAAGCATAAAAAAAAACCCAACACATTTTGTGTGAACATAAATAGAGAGAAAGCACTCTGTAGCCATTATGTAGTTATTTCTGGAAATTGATTCACTACAGTTACAATTTCTTGTTTATTTGGTTATTAATGAATTTGCTTATAAATAATCACTAGGTTAAATAATCACGCTAGAAATCAGGCATTATTCTGGATAGCGATGACAATGATGAGCAGCAAAGTCACGGAGCTCAACTGAAGCAACATGTGTCAGGAAAGGCAGGCAATAAATATGAAAGAAAAACACTAACGGTAAGCATTTCAGATAAAGAAAAAGATATACAATTGAGTCAGTGAAATACAAACAAGCAAATAAGAAAAAGATGGAACAGGGAGGACAAAAAACTAGTTTATTACTTCATAGAATTTTAAAAACTGATTGACTTGCCAAGACCCATTAGTGAAAAATAGGTTAAAATACAGTAAAATAATAATAAAGATGAAATAACTCTTTATACTATGGCCATTAAAATGTAAGAAATATCAGAACAACATGGCTTTGAAATTCTTAGAGAAAAAAACTAGCAAGAAGAAATAGAATTTTATAATCGTCCTATATCCTCAGAGAAGCTAACCAGTGGTCACAGGGCTTGCTGCAGAGAAAAGCCTAGAGCTAAGATTACTAATTAATCTAGAAATAAACAATCCCAATATTATATGACTTCTCCTAGAGAAAGAAAAACAAGGAATACTTCCAATATTCAAAAGAAGGAATGTTATTCCTTCTGGGGACTGATACCATAACCTAACAAAGAAAGTAGGACAGAAAACTAGGGGGGACTATCACAATCATAAACCAATAAAGGTCTTTCAAAAGTGCTGCTGTATCTGATTCAGCAATATATAAAAATAATACATCCTGACAGAATAATATTTACTTACAGAATATAAGATTGGGATGTTAGTTTCTGTGTTACCAGAAAACTAATCAGTAAATTAATTTTCCACCTAAAGGGCTAGATAAAAACCTATATGATATTTATTATCAGTAGGTGTGCATGTAGAATAGTTTAAGATATATCCCTCCTGTTAGTCAGTTTTTCCATCACTGCGACACAGGACACCTGAGCAAAGCAACTCAGAAAGCGGAGAGATTTTTCAGAGGCCGCAGCCACGGCAGATTGGTACCCTTGCTGTGGGGAAGCACAGAGAAGGAAGGGCATCGTAGAAGCAGAGCTGCTCCTCATGCCAGCCAGGAAGCAGAGAAAACGTGACAAAGGAAGAGGCTTACCGGGAAGATTCTAGCCTCTCCATCTCGGAGAGGAGAGTCATGGTGACTGCTTGAGCCATCTGCCTCACTTCCTTCTTCCCAGCATTCTGTTCTGTCTACTCTACCTATCTAAATCCTGCCCTATCAAAAAGCCAAGGCAGTTTCTTTATTAACAAATGAGAGTCCTCCATCAGGCATGCACAGGCCCTTTGTGAAGGAGCAAGTCACAGCTCTGGACATGGGACCTGATATGGATTCTCCATTCTGTTTTGTGAATAACTGTGCATGGATTTCGATTGTTAATAAAATGGTAAAGTAATCAGTTGCCTTCATTCATTAACTAAATGTAAACATAGGCAGAGTTCTTCTTTTGTCCTGGACACTTGATTGTTGACAGGGATTTCTATCCTACCTGGTCCTGCAGCCATTCAGCCCCGAAGAAACACACAGTGGTCAACATTAATTATAAACCGGTTGGCCTATTAGCTCAGGCTTCTTATTAGCTTTTTTTTTAAATATCTATTTATTTATTATGTATACAATATTCTGTCTGTGTGTATGTCTGCAGGCCAGAAGAGGGCACCAGACCCCATTACAGATGGTTGTGAGCCACCATGTGGTTGCTGGGAATTGAACTCAGGACCTTTGGAAGAGCAGGCAGCGCTCTTAACCTCTGAGCCATCTCTCCAGCCCCCTTTTTATTAGCTCTTATAACTTACATTAGCCCATAATTCTTGTCTGTGTTAGCCACGTGGTTTGGTACCTTTTATCAGTGAGACATTCTCATCTTACTTTCTCTGTGTCTGGGTGATGACTGCAAACTCGGCCTTTCCTCTTCCCAGAATTCTTTTGTTCTCATCACCCATCTCTACCTCCTGCCTGGCTATTGGCCAATCAATGTTTATTAAAATACGAGTAACAAATCTTTACAGGGTACAAGACCATTGTCCCACAGCACTTGGTACCAAATATTCACACAAAAGCTTATATTAATTATAGAAAGCTCGACCTATAGCTCAGGCTTATTCCTAAGTAGGTCTTACAACTTAACCTGTTTCTTTTAATCTACATTTTGCCATGTAGCTTTGTGGCTTTATCTGTTATCTCATATCTTGCTTCCCTGTGGCTGGCTCATCTTTTTCCCTTACTCCATCTTTCTCCTCTCTGTATTTCTAGTTTGTCTTTCCTGCCTAGCCTTATTCTGCCTTGCCATAGGCCAAAGAAGCTTCTTTATTAACAAATGAGAGGAATACATATTCACAGTGTAGAGAAGGATTATCCCACAGCATTTTCCCCTTTCTGTCTAATCAAAAAGGAAGGTTTTAACTTTAACATAGTAAAATTATATATAACAAAACAGCTATCAAGCAAAAATTACAGTTACAATATCCATTCCATTTGTATTTGTCAAGATTAGAAAGAATACTCTATTATCTACCTTATCTTGGTAAATCCAAAGTTTTATATCAAATTTACCTTTTTATCATAACAGAATCTTTTTATCAAAACTAAGAAAACTATAACTATCTAGTCTTCAACCCCATCAGAAACCTAAGAAAAAATAATAAACAAGTAGGAAGTACAAGCAAGTGGCTCTCAAAAAATGTAAGAAATGACAGAAAGAGCTGACTGCCTGGACAGTCACCCAAAGTTCCTCTGTACTGTTGGGGCATCCATCTTTGGTCAATAATACTAGCATATCTGACAGATTCTCTGTGAAGTAGGGAGATCTGAAAAACTGTTTGAGCTTGTCTTGACAAAACTTGGCAGTCAATGTTTATGTAAATATTTTAAGTTATATAAATACAAGCTATAAAGATATTTTGTTACACTGAGATTTCAAAGGTTCAAAGTTTTAGCATTGATAAATGGAGTTCTGATAACCAGTAGAGCACTGACTGCTTGCTGTGGGACAATGGTCTTGTACCCTGTAAAGATTTGTCATTTGTATTAGTTTAATAAAATGCTGATTGACCAGTAGCCAGGCAGGAAGTATAGGTGGAGCCACCAGAACAGGAGAATTCTGGGAAGAGGAAAGACTAAGTCTGTAGTCATCACCCAGACACAGAGGAAGTAAGATGAGAATGCCTCACTGATAAAAGGTACAAAGCCACATGACTAACACAGACAAGAATTATGGGTTACTTTAAGATGTAAGAGTTAATAAGAAGCTAAGCTAATAGGCCAACCAGTTTATAATTAATGTAAACCTCTGGGTATTCTTTGGGACTGAATGGCTGTGGGACAGGGTGGGACAAAAACCTCTGTCAACAACTGCTCACTATTCAGTCACAAGGTCAAGATTTTAAATTTTCTTTTGTTGTCTTCTAAATATAGACTTAAAGATTTTTTTTATCAAGCTTAAAACATCTCTATCCAATCTATATACCTGGCTCTCAGACAGAGGAAAAAATAGTAATGCTTTTTAATACAAAGCCATAACTTTTGTTATGACTCCAAGGTATAAATCTGGTCCAGCTGTTTTACACACACCCATTAATTGCTTTTTCTACCTGTGAATTTCAGTACAATGGTAATGCTAATATACCTAAACCTTTGTAAACTAAAAATGTTCTTTGTAAATTAAAAATTCATGTAAGCTTTAGGGAGTCAAAAAAGGTCATAAGGCTTGGAGCCATCTGTCACAGGTCAACTGGACTCTAGATAAGTACAGCCTAAATTTTTTTTTTACCTTTCTATTCCTGGAAATGGAATCTCTCTCCTGCTCTTGGGATTTGTCCTGTCCCTCAATTTCTAGGACTGTGTTTGGAACTGAAAGTTCCAAATGGAAGGTTTTCGTTTAAGTTCCTAAATTTTAAGTCCCTAGACTGTATTTGTCTCAGCAGATTTCTGCTTGGCTGACAGAGACCATCCAGGTGCACACTGCCAGCTCTGGACTTACTGAAAGGTGGTGTGATTGTTCCCTGTCTCTTCAACTGGATCCGCTAACCAGAGGCTTCTAATAAATGCCCATTACCTAGTCTCTGATTAACCTTTCAGCCTTCCTGGGCCACAGCAACCGACACTCTACTTCCAGCTGGAAGTCGTTACAGAGGAGAGTACACCATCCCTTGCCCCTTTAACAGGCTGAAATGCTAAGTCAGAAGGGAACTCCCAGACATAGGCAACAAAATGGATACCTATAATACCAATTAGCACACCAGGAAAAGAGGGCTCAGATATCTCAACAGGTAGATTCATTAACTAAAACAGTTCTACAATATTATAGGACACTTGGCCTGCTTTATATAGAACAAAGAAATATCATTCATCACAGAGCTTTTGACCTTCCTGTTTCTGCCAATTACTATTGGCTCTTACATCATTGGTAAAATAACTAAGGAATAATTCCTATCTGGGTACATAAGTTGATGATTATGAGATCAAAATATAAAAAAGCACCTATCAACCATTTGACCCAGGATACAACTTGGTGGGGGGGAATGCAATGCCCTAAGTTAACCTGTAAGCCTCACTTGCCCAAAGACCAGGTAACTCCCAGGGATGCGAGGAACTGTAATTCTTAGAGAGGAACAACAAAACCACATAGGAAACTGCAGCGGCCTTGTGGGTTTTCCTTAAATAGCTTTGTAACGTGTGTTTCAGGGCCACTCAGCTGGGAAATTTCAGAGAGTGACCCTGACCAAAGCCCAATTTGGTCAGTATTTAATATATAAATAAAGCTTTCTTCAAATCCGGCTCAGAATGGTAGAACTGGTTTTTCTCTGGTGAATCACAGGATTAACACAAGTTGCGCTGCAAACCAGGGAGACAGACAAGCGGATTGAGAACACCATAGCTCACTCGGAGAGCCCCGGGAGTGGAAGCCACAGCTGGAGTTGGGAAAAGGGAAAAGGAATATTTAAATAGAAGTGCTGGTGAAGTCGGTTGTCTTGAGGCAGCAGAGTGATCCCAGATACAGTACAGAACACACGACACCAGACTCTCAGCAGAAAGGAGATCGTATTATTGTTAGAGGGACAAGTGGGGACCGCCTCTAGATTGGGCAAAGACAGGGATGGCGCCTGGCACAGCTGTTGCTAAGAACTCAAGAGTGGGGAAGGAGGAAACGGTTGTCCTCTCCCCCAGAGTCAGGGTGGCTGTCTCTGACTAGCTAGGAGGACAATGATGGAGGTGGGGTAGAGGCTTTTCATCAGGTAGCCAGATGCCACGTCATGAGGTAACATGCTTTTGGTCACAAGATTGTCGGGTTTGAGAGAGTGTATCAGGGCCAACAATTTTTAGGAATGATCGTGGTAGATGGTGATACTATACCATGACCTCATTTGAGACACAAGCTGGGTGGCCATAAGGTTAATGACGTCAATGCTAGGAGCCAATTAAGTAAATAGCCTTAAGAAATGGCCTGGCTCCCTGGGGCCCTCAAGAGGTGATAAGGTTTACAGGACCCTCCTGGCTCAACAGCAAAGATGCCTAGAGGAATACTGGCCCTTGGGAAGGCCCAATCAGTTTCATAATCGCCAACTGGCTTCCTGTCAGGCCCTATAGTGGTTCTGTTGGTGGCGATGGTGGTGAGGAGGAAAGAATGTGACTGGATCTGTCAAAGTCACAAAAACTGAACCAAAGGAACTCGGAGAGATCTACTCCACTTTTCTAGAGTTCAGGAAGTAAGCCCAGGATTCCACACAGATGAGCAAGGTGTGCACCACATAGTGAATGACGTCGCTAAGGTCTCAGAAGAGCACAAAAGGTGGAATTCCATACATAGTACGTTTAAGATTGCTGTGAAATCCCACCAGCAATAGCAGCTTTGTAAAGGAAGATCTCAAAACTCGCCTTGACTCTTTCTGTGGATACTCCCAATTCATGGCATCCTGCACCATCTCTTTCTGGCTGTGTTGGTTTGACCCCAGTTGTTGCTGATATTGGCACCTTAAAGTGCCTCTCACTGCATAGCCCATAGCTCTTCAAACTGTAGTTCCACACAGTCAAGAAACCAACTATCAGCCAAGAGGATTGTACAAAGATCTGTGAGGTAAGAAGACACTGTATGCTGGCTCCCTAGGCGCCTGCCTCCAGAATAAACAAGAGTATCAGGCACCCCTTAATTGCCCTAGTCAAAGACTTCAACAGTACCCAGAGTCTTAGAGAAAGCCAGACTGTGATTGTGAGACCTATGGGAAGTGTCCACAGAAGAAGGGGAAACCCTCTCTGAAGCACAGTGCCCCTTTGGACAATCTTCCCATTGGACCATATCGTTCCTGTGGTGGTTTGAAAGAAAATGGCCCCCAAGAAGAGTGGTACTATTGGAGTTGTGGCTCAATGGAGTAGGGGTAGCCTTGTTGGAGGAAGTGTGTCACTGTGGAAGCAGGCTTTGAGGTCTCACATATGTTCAAGCTTTGCTCAGTGTGATACACAGTCCACTTCCTGTTGCCTTCTGATCAAGATGTAGGCAGTGCACATCTGCCTGCATGCCACCATGTTCCCCACTATCATAATGGACTGAACCTCTGAACTGTAAGCCACCACCCCAATTAAGTGTTTTCCTTTATCATGTCTCTTCACCGCAATAAAACCCTAACTAAGACAATTCCTGTGAACCAAGCTCAGTCCTCCTGGGCCCCATGGAGCCAGGCTATCCTAAGCACAGGATGCAGCTGGAAGGAAGAGTAGGCTTTTGTTCCAGGGCTGAGGGCTAGGGTATGTGACAACCTTCTCCTCACTGCTCTCAAAGCAAAGCTACCCTGCAAAGGGCTGAGTTTCCTGAGAGGAACACTGCTCCATCCTTCAAGGCCAGGCCATACTGCCTCACAAAGCCTCGCTGACCCACCCATTTGAGTACCTTCTACCTCTTAGGCTGTAACAGTAAGCCAGCCAGCAGTGCATGCACAATGCTGGATCCAAGGCCCTCCCATCACTCAGCCTCCTGCACTGGGCTGCTTGTATACCAGGGGTCTACCCCACTTATGCACAGGGGACTTTTTATTTTGGTATTAGCATTTGTCTAAAGATCTGGGATGGAGGGCTACATTGATACATCTAACATTCTGTATGCTCCACACAGATTTACTCCACGGTAAGAACAAGTGGATTCTACATCCCCATCCTCAGGGTCCATTCCCACTAGGTTCTCCAGCTACTCTCGGGGGGAAAAGTTTGAGAGTCCAGTCTGCCATCCCATCACACTGTAACCCAGATGGTTAGCACCACCTTTCTTCCAGGAAGGACACTCCGCATAGTCACAGGTTTTGACGGAGATCTCAGAGCCCTAGGGAGAGGAAGAGAAGTCACGAGCCCAGGGTCTCCCCTCTCAAGCCTTAGGCTAGCCTCCAGCAAAGCAGTCGTCATCACCGGCAGTCATGGCCCAGCCCTGTAGCCAGCACGGGAGCTGGCTAACTCACAAGCCAAGCCATCTGTTATCATCAGGCTACGGTTGAGCTATAGCTAAGAGGCACCGAGCCCCCACTTCCATAAATAAAAATCATTAGTGACAATAGATCTTTTCACACTGTTATAGAAAGTGAGAATCAAGCCCCTTTAGAAGGCTTTTCTGTAAGCCTGTGGACTCAGAAGAACAGAGTGCTCTCTGCAAACCAGAACAACGGATCTCTGGGTCCCCTCCACCCACAATGCCGCCCAGACGTTCTGACGCTGACACGGGTTAGTTCACTCATTCTTCAATCTCAGAGCACTGTGTACTTCTCAGTGATGTTTATGACTTGTAATCAATTTACTCCTTACCATGAACAAGTGAATTACAGACTGTAGGCAGCAAATTTCCTTCTTCCTGCTCCCTCATGCAACCTCTAGCAGGCTCCCCAGCTTTCCAATTATTCTTGAATAGTTATCACTAACCATTATCACGTCTCCAATCACTTCTGGTTTTAAGAATCTTATAATAATGACAACAGCCCTGTGAAATCACCAAAGCTCTGTGACCAGTAAAATTTTCTCCCTCGGTGCCCCAGGCCACTCCCTCCTGGGTTGTCATGTTCTGAAGTGTTTGGGCAAGGGCCCTCTGTGCCTCAGTTTCTTAGTCAGCAAAACAGAAAAGCTGCCATGTACACCGTTTATCTTACCAGTTTCTCTTCCAGATAAATGTTAGGTCTTGTTTGCCAAGTCCGTGTTGTAACTGCACAGCCTGCGTTAGCAGCTTGGGAAGAAGTGATGTGTTTATGGTCTTGGATCTCTGTATCAGAAACACAGTCAACATCGCTGTGTAATCAGAGCTGTTTTCAGTTCGCTGCTTCCATGCATGCGTCATGCATTTGTTGATTTGTTTATTCCTTATTTATATCAGTTGTTTTAAAGCTATTTTACTCAATTCTTCTAAAAAATGGTTACTGAATTTATTACTAGCTATACGACACATTAAGTTCTCTTTACCAGGTTTCTTGGTTATTAGTATTTTAAATTTATTCTAATAGGTGATTGGCTGTCTTCCATTTTCTGGGTTCATTACAAAATCACCTATAAACCACCCCCCTCCCAATAACTTCTTGTCCATGTCTCACTGTCAGGATGAATGTGCTTGCTAGTTTTATGTCAACTTGACACAAACTGGAAAGAGGAAGCTGAGAAAGTGCAGCCACCAGATTGGTCTACGAGCAAGCCTGTGGGGAAGCTTCCTGACAGACGATTGATGTGGGAGGGACCAGCTCAGTACAGGTGGTACCACTCCTGGGAAAGTTGTCCTGTGTTCTATAATAAGCCAGGTTGAACAAGCCTTAGGGAGCAAGCCAGTAAGCTACACTCCCCCATAGTCTCTGCTTCAGTTTCTGCCTCCAGGTTCCTGCTTGAGTTCCTGCTCTGACTTCCCTCAGGGATGGAGTTCAACGGGAAAGTTTAAGAAGAAATAAACCTTCCCTTGAACTAGTTGCTTTTGGTCATGTTTTATCGTAGCAATAGAAAGCCTAAGACAGTGAGCAATAATGTAACAAGAGCAGCAGAAACCGGGCCCTGCATCTATATCCTGCTGCTGTAATCATGTATGTGAAATGTCCATGCCCCCCATATCTGTATGTGGTATGTCCACATGTGTGAGCATGCACGCGGAGGCCAGAGGAGCTCGGATGCTATCACTCTCCACCTCTTCTCTTACGAGGCTCTCTCACTGGACGACAGCTAGTGGCCGGAGAGGCCCCAGAGATTCCCATCCCTGCTCTCAGCACTGGGGTGTAGGTGGGGGCTTGGCCATGCCCACCTATTCCATGGGTGCTGGGATTTGAACTCAGGTCTCCACACTTCTAGAACAAGTGCTCTTACCCACTGAGCCACCTCTCCAATACTGCATGTGCTGCTGCAGAAGTTGAGTGTGTTCGGGTGAGTTCTCGAAGAATTCTGTTGTGAATGGGTGCAGGATTATCCAAGGCTCTTTTTAGGGTTTATTAAGGCAATGTTATTTTTCCATCAATCTCGTGCTGAACCAACATTAACTTTTCTCTATTGATTATGCTCATGCTCCCGACATTAACTTTTCTCCATTGATTATGCTCATGCTCCCGACATTAACTTTTCTCCATTGATTATGCTCATGCTCCCGAGAGTCAGGTTTTGGTTGTCATGATCTTACTATCATACTTCTATTTTTGCTGGTTTCTACCAAAATTTCACTATTCTTTCATCAGACGAAGCTGTTTTTTCTATAGTTTCCAAATGGATGGCCTTAAGGTATTAGTTTTAGATTTTCTTATACCGGCATTCAACCTTAGCTATACCTCAAAAATCAGTAATTTGTTATTTTGTACGTATTTGATATGTATAGGTATGAATTAAGCTTGCCACATAACTTGATGGCCTGAGTTTGATCCCTGACACCCCAAGAAAGAAGAGAACCAACTACTGGAAATTTTCCTCTGACTTCCATACATTCAACATGGAACATGCATGCCTGCACACGGCTGTGTACTGTGTCTGTGGGTGGGTGTGCGCGCATGCTCATGCGTGTGTGAGGCTCTCATAAGCAAAACTTGAAGAAAAAAGAATTATTATATTGATTATCAAGTTTGGCTATACTTGGAATTATGTAGGAAACATAAAAAAAAAATACTGATGCCTAAACTTCTGATATAATTGTTCCAGGTTATAGCCAGGGTATCTTGGGTGTTTTTTCAGTTCTTTCAAACTTTAAAATGCAGTAAAAGCTGACAACCGCTGCACTGTGGCCATTGTTGGGCACCTGCTGTCTTCAGACTAAGAGCAGCAGCAGCAGCCTGGAACTCTTGAAAGGCTGGATGGCAGGCTCCACCCCAGACTCTAAGGTGAGGCTCAGGGTTCTGTATTTAGAGAAGCTTCCCAGGTGGCTATGAGGCTCACTCCAGTTTGAGACCACAGATCTAAGAGAGAAAACACAATCCTTGAGAAGGCGAGAGCAAGGGCCAGACCCTAGACGGAACTGACCTCTCTCAGGCTGGGATGCTTTCCCACCCTAGAGGGAAAGGCACTTTTAACACATGAACCTTCTGGGGGAGGAGACATTCCACATCCTCACCATAGCAGCAGCAAACTTGTGCAAGGATGCCATGTGACGTCAGAGGTCTTCATTCAAAAGGGTCTATAATTTTCAGAAATACTCAGAGTGGTTTACTCTCTTCCTTTGAAACTGCCGTTTTTCCCCCTTTTATGTTTTGTTTTGATGAGACAAGAAAATTCCATGTAGCTCAGGCTGGCCTCCAATAGTTCTAATGGAGTTCTGGGAGTACAGAAACATGTGTGTCTGGCTTTTGAGGCAAGAAGCAGACTCCAAGCACCTGACCTACAATGAACCTGACCTGGCAGGACAAGGAAGGAGTCTTACTGGTGGAATGGATTAAACCAATGAAAACAGCCTTCATGGATCTAAAGGACAGGTGGGGCAAAGCTGATAGAGCGTGGCTAGTGTTTTAGTTTTAGCTGCTATCATAAAACACTCTTGACAAAAGCAACTTTTGAGCTACCAGATAGCTCAAGTCTGATGGCGTGAGCTTGATCAATCGGTCCTTCATGGTAGAAGAGGTGAACCAGCTCCCACACGTTATCTTCTGACCACACATATGTGCTGTGGCCTGACAAGGATGCACGCCCCACTACACATAATATAAAATAAATAAAACTGGAAAAAATGTGAAGCAACTTGGGGGAGAAAGGGTGATTCTAGCTCATGGTGAAAGTATGGACCGGAAGCAGAGAAGAAGGATAAATGCATGTTGCTGCTATGCTCCTTTACTCCATTTATATACAGTTCAGGATCCCATCAGGAATGGTGCCACCCACATTGGGCAAATCTTTCCATCTCAATTAACATAATCAAGATAATCTCTCCCACAGGCATACCCAGAAGCCATTCTCCCAGGCAACGTTAATAATTAACAGTAACTGTCACAGCCTGCAGGCCTCTAAGCAGCAGAAGCCACCCATGATCCTGTACAACACTGATTCCACCCCATTTGGAAGAAAAGGGCACTGGGTGACTGGGTGAGAATGACGAAGGGTCCCCACTGTCACTCTACTTCCAGGATTTACAGAAGAGTTTGTTTGTGTATACAGCCAGTAGTTTATTCTAAAGACTCTGACTTGAAGCCCCAGTTTCTAGAAGTTTCAGACCTGAAATGTATACTGACGGAGTACTTAGGAGAGCCAGGGTCATCAGAAGCTGCCTCACCACCAGGCAAAGGAGTGAAAGGTGCCATTGCATCTTCATCCTGGGTTCTGAGAGGGCAAGAAAACGTACCCTTGAGGAATGAACGATCCTAGACTGGCAACTGCATGTGTTTGAACTGTATCAAAAACAAGTTAAGGTTTAATAAGCCATCAGTAGGCCAATTAGTAATAGAAGCAACCAGTGAGCTAAATCACTAGGAGTCATAACAAATGAGACACGGGCTTGCTGCAGAGCCTATGGATTTTGACAAACAAGGAATAGGGTTAGTGAAACCATACGAGGAAAAAAGCCACCATGGATAGACAGTAAAAGCATGCATAGCTTTCAAGAGCTTCAAAAATCACTATAACATAGTTTTTTTAAGAAATAAATAAATAAATAAAATAAAAAAAATATAAAAAAAAAGAAAAGAAAAAGCCCGCAGTAGTGGTGTACAATCTGTTCTCAAAAATGACCAAATGCTCAAAAATTAACATAGATAAAAAAGAAATCTTTAAGAATTTTAAGAAATGTTGAGCATATTAGTGTACATCTTTAATCCAGCACTTGGGAGGCAGAGGCAGGTGGATCTCTGAGTTCAAGGCCAGTCTGGTCTACAGAGTTCCAGAACAGCCAGGGCTGCACAGGGAAACCCTGTTTTGTAACAAAACAAAAATAAAAAACAAAAAGCACCTAAGTGCAGTATCTGGAAGTGGATAAAGAGAGCTAAAGCAGACAGCGGGTTACAGTCCCTCTGAGCGCAAAATTAACATGAGGAGCAATGTTTTCAAAATACCCTAAAAGGGTTGCAAGAATAGAGAGAGACCATAGAAGGCTTCAAAACTAGTTCTTCTTATTGTTAAGAATTTATTGACCAGCTATAAATCCTGAGCCTATATTCAGCATTTGACATTTTGTTTCAAAAATGCAATCAAACGCTTACTGTAGCAAATACAAAAATGTAGCAAAAATCTATATTTCAGTAGAACTTCGGAAAACAGTTTCAAAGCATCTTTCTAGTAACCTGGGCCTGTAGGAAAGAGCATCTGTAACTTTGTAACAAGGTACCGTGTACAGCAGAAGGTTGTCTCGAGAAACCCAATTTCCCAGGCAGGAGAGAGACAGGCTACTTGTTGCAAAACCATTCTGTAGGCAGTATCTCCCCCAGGGAAGAGCAGCCGACTGTGGCAGCTCTGTAGAGCAGCATTCTAGCTCATGTTCCTGTGAGTGAACCGATGAGGTAGGATATGGCTGACGGCAGGTCACAGGCCATTTCCTCAGAGGCTCACAGTCATGGGTTGAGCCCAAACCCAGCAGGCGCCTTGTGGTCTCAGGCCTAGATGCAGAGGTCAGGGTCAACATGTTGAAGTTCCTACTTCTACTAGGAAAGCAACGTTGGGACTAGCTGGGTAGCGTAGGCTGAGTAATTATGGGCCAGAGTGTGAGCATAAAGACAGGCTGTGAGGAAAGGCCCCTTCCTTAGACATGGCTCTCTCTGCGGGTCAGCACTGAGGTGCCCAGACTGAGAACAGAGACTTCGAGAGGCCAAGGATTCAGAAGAACCTTCTTAGGTGGGTTGTACAGAACAAAAGCGTTGCCTAGACTACAGGGATGGAGCAACATTAGACAGATGGGATTACATGTGAAGGCACAAAGGGTGTGCGTGTGTCTGTGCACGTACAAGCACATGCAAATTCAATGTCACAAGTAGAAATGAAACCCGCTTGTGAAGTCGAGGGTCAGGGACCAAATGATGCTACAGTTTGAGCCATATGTTAAAAATTTGGTCCTCAGTTCAAGGACAAATTGTGAGGGGGTAGCACCTTTAAGAGGTGGGGCCTATTTAGAGGTCTTCCAGCCAAAAGCGGTCATGCCTTTAGATGAACTCTAGGATCCTGGCATTTCCTTTCTCTCTGGTTTCTGGCTACCATCAGGAAACCTGTTAGTCCCCCATATGCAGCCTCCCATGTCATCAACCTGCCATGCCATACTGCCTTGCCACAAGCACAAAAGCAAGAGGGCCAGCCCCATGTGCACTGCAACCGCCACAAACTGTAAGTGAACATAAGTTCTCCTCTTTCCCTCAGCCACCTCAGGTATTGCATTAGATTGAGCTAAGAGAGAGTAGAGGGTCCTGTGTCCTAGATGCCACCGCTGACCATGCCATGCTGTGACTGTCCCACCCCAATCCCTCCACCTCCCAAACTATGGCTTCAGGAGTCTTATCCTTCAGAACTAAGACACTTTGGGCTCAAATCCAGATTCCACTGTAGCCACAAACCACCACCTTTCATGCACTGACTTTCTGCCCTACTCCCATATTTACTCTGGAAACTCTCAGGCTCATGGTATTCAGATCTCCGGTATCTTTGCTTCAGATACTTTGCTTAACTTGAGGGCATGACGAGGTAACTCACTTTAGCCATCAGTCAAAAATCTGAGTGCTGCTAACCTCACAGCTATCCAGAAAAGCCCAGTTCTTGATTAACTCCTCCATTAACCCTTCTCTTCTTTGGTAGGCTATTTCCATTCTCTCCCAGCCAGTGGCCTCGTTGAGGCTCTTTCTAGATGATGTCCCTGCAGCTGGTACTCATGTCTTCCCCGACAGAGCAGCAGAAGCATAGCTTTTCTATCACTTGTGAGAAAATGACTTTTCACTAGGCTTGTGCCCTCTTCTGGGAGTTGCAGTGATGTCACAACCCAGCAGTCCCATAAAAATGGCGTGTGATGTGGAAGGACAGGATGGAAGGTGCCTGAGATGGGTCCTTAGACACCCTCCTCCCTTTGGACTACAATATAAGAGGCAAACTTCTGTAGTGAGGAGGCGAGCAGGCCTGCTTTTCGCCCTGCCTGGCTCCAGCATGGCTAGCTTAAAACCCGAAATAACAACACACAAACTGTATTCATTTAAACACTGCCTGGCCCATTAGTTTCAGCCTCTTACTCACATTTTGACTAACCCATATCTAATAATCTGTGTAACAGAGTGGTGTCTTACCGGGGAAGATTCAGCATGTCTGACCAGGCGGCTGGCTCCATAGCGTCTGTCTCAGAGAGGAGAGGCATGATGACTGCCCAAGGCATCTACCTAACTTCCCTTCTTCCCAGCATTCTGTTCTGTCTACTCCACCCACCTAAATCCTGCCCTATCAAAAAGCCAAGGCAGTTTCTTTATTAACCAATGAGAGTCCTCCATCAGCAAACGTTTACTTTACTGTTTGTTACAGCAGATTCCACTATAACCAAATTCCTGACAAAAAATGGGATGATCAACCAGGGTAGTATCAATATGACTTGCCTTAGCTCTGGCCCCTTTTTCATTTGTACCTGGCTAGCTCCCTTTCTAATTTCCCTCTGTAGAGTTCTAGCTCCTACAAGGCTTATAAGCCCCTATTCAACCTTGCACTCCCCATCAGAATTACTGCCTCTCACACCATTAGAAGTGTTGAGACCAATAGGCAGGGTCTCCTAAGATGTCCTGCCACCCTTGCAAATCTTTTCTTCTCACCTCAAGGATACGGTGTTTTGGCCAGACTCCCTGGATTAAAACACAGCACTACTTACGCAACTGAGCTCAGCTTTCACTTGCTCGAATGCAAACTGGACAGGACAGTGGGTAACCAGTCCCATGCCTGATGTACGGTGGCAACAGCTGCCTGCCACTAACACTGCAGGAACAGCGACTGCATCACTCTCTAATGTGAGCCCTTTATTGAGTTTCTATCACCTCCTCACCGAAGTGTCCACTTCTGGTTGTTAGACCCTCACGGCACCCCTGCCCACTTACCTCCCAACCTTCCCTCCTTGGGAAGGAACCTCATGTTTAACCAATAATAGCATGCTGTCCATGGGTCCAGAAAACCAAAATCATGAATCTGTACTCATTTGACAGGTGTTAATTAAAATGACTATTAATGGGATGTAGGTCAGCGTCCTATCAAATTCATTTCCCTTCCCGGAAAAGTACACCCACCTCCTATAATCACCAACACAAGAAACAGCCTGCTACACACCTTATGCCTACAAGCGACAGTGAGTTCCATTTCCTTCATTTGTAAAATAAGGGAGTTAGGCTATTAGTGCCATCTCCAAAGCACAGCTATGCAGAGGCGTGTGCAGGCGGAGATGGGAAAATCCAGTATTTATATCCTCTACCAGATCTTATACTATTTCAGTGCACCTAAGGGCCACATCCTGTGGAAAGAGACCAGAGTTCCTCAACAGGGACGTGAACAGCACGAGCCAGAGGCCGAGGCCAACAACAAAGGGTGCCTAAAGCGTGCAGGGCCTGAAGGTCAGGGAAGGTGGAGCAGGGAACTTCCCACCAAGCCCAACAGGCCAGCCTGTCTCTTCCATTTCCTGCCTTCCCAGAAGGGCTGAGGAGGATCCTATGGGAGCACTTAACACAAAACAAGAATCTGTTTAGGTGACCAAGATGGCTGTCAGGTCAACTACACCCTCACCACCCTCTCCTTCAGCTAAGGCATCTGTGGGACAAAGGGGCATTGCCTAGAGATTGCAACACAGAACTCAAACACAAACACTGTGCACTGCACTTCCTGGCCTCGTCAGACCAATGCCATTCTGGCTTCAGACAAGTTGGGGCCGAAGGATTTTTACACATAATAGTAACTCTGGCATTTCTGTGAAGCCGGGAATGGCGGCCAACACCCCCTTCAAGTCGCCGCCGATCTCTGAAGACAAATCCTAAATACACATACTTTTGTGACTACGTAGAGCTAGTTTAAGTTGACAGACCTAGGTGCCAGGGGAAGGAGGAGATGGCTTAGTCACCAAAGCACCTATCAATGGACCACAAGGATCTGGGTTCAATCCCCAGCACATACACAAAAGCCAAGTGTGACCGTATAAACCTGCAATCCAATGCTGGGAAGCGATCAGAGAATCCATGACGCTTGTTAGCCAGCTAGTCTAGACAATCAGTGAGAGCAACTGAGGAAGTCAGCTCTGCCCTACACACACATAAAATTAAAATGTCTAGCTGGACATGATATTGCACACCTATCTTACTGCCGACACTAGGGGATCAAGAGTATTTATATCTACTACCAGATCTTATACTGCAGGACACCTCATAATGGAAAGTTCAGAATAGAGATAAGCAGATTAGTAGCTGCCTAAGGCTAGGAGTGGGAAAGGAGGGCTGGAGAGATCTCAGAGATGAAGAGCACTGGCTGCCTGTCCAGAGGACCTGAGTTCAAGTCCCAACAACCATGTGGTGGCTCACAGCCATCAACAAGGAGATCTGGTGCCCTCTTCTGGATTGCAGGTATACATGCAGGCAGAATCCTGTATATATAATAAATAAACCTTAAAGGAAGTGGGAAAGGAATGTGGGCGACTGCAAATGGGCACTGGGTTTCTTTCAGGAGTGACGTCTGAGATGGAGAACAAGGCACAATGGTGCCCCACTTTATTCCAGTGTTGAAGAGGTTAAAGCAGGAGGAATGCATGGCCAACCTGGGCCACAGTCAGAACCTCCTGGGCTGCACTGTAAGGAAGGTCCTGTCTCAAACAAACAAAAAAAAAACCAAAGACAAACTGAATTAGACTGTGGTTGATGACCATTCAACAATGGACATATCAAAACCCACCTACTTTGAATTCAATTATCAATTATATCTCAGTAAAGCTATTTTTTAAAACCCAACAAAATCTAACTCCTGAGCTGCAGACATAGCTCAGGGGTTAGAGCAGTCACTGCTCTAGCAGAGAAGCCGGGTTCCATTCCCAGCATATATGTGGTGGCTCATCTGTAACTCCAGTTCCAGGTCATCTGACACCCTCTTCTGGCCTCTATAGGTACCAGGCACACACACGGTGCACACAGTACATACAAGCAGGCAAACACTCATACACATAAAATATAAATAATTCTTAAAATTTCTTTTTTCTAGAATGCCTAATAGTCATGTGTACTCATGATAAAACTACAGTTAGCCCGCCCTGTGTTCCATGTCTTTGAACTCAACCAACCTTAGACCAAGAAGATTTGGGAAACTGCACTAAACATGTATGGATTTTCAACTCAGTGTTCCCTACGAGCACAGCAGGGCAACTATTCACGTTCTATTGGTAACCTAGAGAGAAACCATTTTAGGAGCCTTCAGCATCTGTGGATTTGGGACCTGGAACCCACCTCCTTTGAGATGCTGTGGAGTGACTTTTTTTTTTTTGGTTGCCATCACTCTGATGTAGGTCTCCACCTAATAACCTGTGCTAATTCTTGGATGCAAAAAAAAGGTCAAAACCTAAAAAAGATAACCAGAAACGCTGACTCCAAATGGAAAGTATCTCCAAATTTTGTTTAAAGTTAACTTTTTAGAAGATTTATCTATTATCTACACAGTGTTCTGCCTACATGGCAGAAGAGGGCACCAGATCTCATTATAGATGGTTCTGAGTCAACATGTGGTTGCTGGGACTTGAACTCAGGGACTCTGGAAGAACAGCCAGTGCTCTTAACCTCTGAGCCATTTTCCAGCCTCCAAGATGATAACTTTCAAACTGTGCTTATTTCTTAATATTTTTTTTATAGATTCAGAGATGCCCTTACTACTTTAGACATGTCCATACTACTAAGCTAGACATGGTGGTTTTACTTTTAGCCAGGCAGGAGGATGGCTGCAAATTTTGAGCCTAGCCTGGGCTACATTGCAAGATGCTATGCCAAAAAATTTTAAGAATACTGTCAGCAAAGACAGCCTACGGCTGTCTCTGGTGCTCTATCAACGTGCTCCTTTTTTATACACTTATGTTTTTCTGGGGGTGGGGAGAGATAATGCTCAGCAGTAGTCACAAGGTATACAAGCCACTGGAGGAGGATCAGCTGTGGAAAGCTTGGAACTGTCCTTTTCTTCCCTTGTCACTATCTCCAAATAGTTCAGCAGAAAAACCTACTGAACCAAAAGAGCACGTACATGTGCCTATGCAAAAGAGCTTAACAAAACCCAAAGCAAACTGAAGCACGTCTTCACTTTACCTTAAACACGTGTGCGCGCGTGCAACGCACGCCTTTTAAGTTTATGACATCATGTGCGTGTGTGTGCCTGGCACCTCTGGAAGTCAAAGGGATCCCCTGGGGTTGGAGTTCCAGGTGACTGAGCCACCTGCTGTTGTGTTCTGGGATCCTAACTCAGGCGCTCTAGACAAGAGGTGAGCAGACTTAACTACAGCCATCTCTCCAGTCCCAGAGAGGGTTTCTCTGTGTAACAGCCTTGGCTGTCCTGGAACTCGCTTTGTAGACCAGGCTGGCCTCAAACTCACAGAGATCTACCTGCTTCTCCCTCTTGAGTGCTGGGATTAAAGGCGTGCACCACCACCCAGCTGCCTTTTTTTCTCAAAGCAATTCTTGTACACTGAACTGTGACTTCTAAACACTGTTCTCATCTGACGATAGAAAGAGTGCACTGAATGCTGGAAAAGACGGGAAGAGCTGATTGCTCTATGAAAGTGATGTACACCCTAGGATTTGTTGACTGCCTTTTAAGATGTAGGTTATTCACAAAGCATCTCCAAGTTACAAACACATCAAAAGAAACATTTTAAAACTGAGACATGTGGGGATGAAGCGCATCATGAACACAACACCAGCATGTTTTGTGTGGACAAAACATCTGCACGATAGGCTGTGTGGACAGAACACCAGCAGGTTAGGTTGTGTGGACAGAACACCAGCACGTTAGGCTGTGTGGGCAGAACATTAGCATATTAGATTGTGTGAGGGACACTGTGCGTAGGACATCAAGGTCCTGATTGCTTGTGGGAGCTTGCACTGCGGGAGCTGTTTTTCAGATGTTCTGCTCATTCGTAAGGCTTATTTTAACATAACAGCCCTGTGTTCTTCCTCACAGCCCTGAGAGGAAGGACAGAGAGGCAGGCCGCTGTAGGCCGCCCAGTAAATTCACAGGCTCACTTGACTCTCCCTTAGGTCAAGAAAACACATGCCATCGACTGGCTCTGGAGAGACGGCTCCATGTGATATTTCCTTGTAATACTAATTCCAACTTCACACGCCACAGAGGCCAGTAAGAGTCAGCTGCCCTCCTGTAGGGGTTTTGGAACTGAGGCACACTCTCATGAGATCAAACACAACTATCCAGCAGTTGCATGTTCAAAGACTTCCAAGACACAACCACCAACCACACATTATGAGCAGTATTTGAATACCATTGTATAAAATGAGTTCTTTAATTTTCCAAGTGTTTTAAAAAACAAATTTATACTTAAGCCAGCTTTGAAGAGAAGCATAAAAATTACCAATTTAAACTAGAAACAAAACAACCCAAGCCCACAGCAACCGAAGCGCCAGCTCTGTGTACACAAGCCCAGGTGCACACAGAGGGAACCGCGGGCATAGAGAGGGTTCACTTTCTGGAACTGTATCATCTCCTTGCCCAGAGAGCAAAAATAAATAAGGTCACCACTGCTTCTGTGAATCTGCCCCAGCCTTCTTCTGGCTCACAGGAAAGCTGAGATGTGATGAACGCAGCCACCTCTTCCCCAGACAAGAGAGCAGAGCCATGTTCACTAAACAAGCAATTTTCTATGCAGGGGCACTATGGCTTTTGTTGTTGTTGTTAAATTTTTCTCTTTACCTTTTCTTCAATTTTCCTTCTGCTGATATACTGTCTTTCTTTGTATAAGGCAAATCAGGCATTTTTTATGCTGTTTTTCCTAAGAAAAGTACCATGTTTTGAAGACAAACCATTCCCAAAAGCAGTGAGAAAAATATTAAAACAGCTGTAAAGGTGAGTCACCTATATCACCTCAGTGAAGTAAAACATAGAGATAAAAGCAGTTGGCACTAAGACAGCTATTCCAAATATCTGTGTCTAAACAATTTTTAAAACTGTTTATTTTTTTAAGAATGCACCCCCTAGTCCAAAGTAACTATATTTAAAAAAATTTTTGGCCAAAAAATTTACAAAACCCCTTCAGTTCAACCTAATAAAAGTGGTATCTAGAAAATACTCCACATGAAGTCTGTCTTTAGAAGTTCAGGTTTGAAAGCATTCCTAAGGCACGGTGTTCTGGGAGACAGGTGCTTCTGCAGGCACTGTGCTAAGCATCTGCAACAGGCACTTTCTTCGGAGCTGTGGGTCTGGGAGAGCAATCAGACGTAGGCTCCCAGGGCGGCATGGAACTCTGTGAGGCACTGGACCAGCTGCTGAAACTTAGGCCTCTCCTCCGGGTCCAAGGCCCAGCAACAGGCCATCACAGCAAACCTGCGGAGTGACGTGGAAACAAGGCTAGTCAGGGTCTTGCGGTCAGTTCTGCGCCAGCTACGTTTTCTGTTCAAATGTGGTTGTGGAGAAGACAGCCTAGTAACAATCACTTAGTCTGACTATGAGCTAGCAGTTTTAGAATTGAAAAGAAGCTGAGTTATTTGGATTACACACATGGATTTCAGTTCTTCCTGAGAATACAAAATACACAGCAGGTGCAGAGTTTCTTGTAAACACACAGAACACAGAACAACAGCCTGTGTCATCCTGGATGCTGAGGGAGAAGAACTCTGAGGAAGTGTTAACTGAAATCAGGATTCCTGATGAACTGGCAGAGAAACCTTCTTGGGCCTCTTAGACAACATTCACTTCTGCACTCACTTCCCAGACTCTGTGCACCCCACGGCCATGATGGAGAAGGCCAGCTATGTGATGAAGGCAGGAGGTCAGAAGCACCTGTCACCCGCTAGCCCAGAGCATCTTCCTGAAGCATCACTGACGCTTGGCAAGGCAAGATCACAAAGAGAAATATATCTGTCTTTCTGTCTCTGATCTCTGGTGTGGTCTATGTACATGTCTGTGTGGCTGTATGCATGTGTGTAGGCCAGAGGACAACAGTGAGTACTGCCTCTATTGTTTTCTATTTTCAGACAGGATATCTTACTGAGTTCATAGATGCAGCTATGAACGCTAGCCAACAAGCTTCAGGGATCTGCTTGTCTCCAGTCACCTTGTGGTACGGTCACAGACACACACTACCATACATGTCCTTTTAGTGGGTGCTGGGCATCCAAATCTGGACCCCCAAAAAGGCTTTTCTAAGTACTGGATCTTGTTAAACAGTCTGTTTAAACAAAAGTCAGGAAACTGAAATAATATCCTGTGAGTTTCCTCACTATTATGTTAGATTCTCAGACCAATTCTTAGTAATTAAGATTATGCGCCACTGATACAAGATGCTAAGGCATTCAACAGTGACTGTGCAGTTGTCCACAGGTCTCAGTCACATCTAAAGACTCATCACTCTCGAGGGGCAAGGCTCTGTATGAACACAGGAACTTGTTTTCCTACTTTTATAATAATACAGTAAATGCATCAAAGCTCACGTCCAAGACCCAAAGCACTCACAGTTCATCAGGGCAGTTGATTGGCTGGGCGATTCGGTAACCATCTTTCAGGTAAGCGGCCATCTCAAAGGGGTCGATGTCCACGTAGGGCGTCTGGCCCAGCGTCATGAGCTCCCACAGTGTCACTCCAAAGGCCCACTAAGAGAGGAATAGCAGCATAATGAAGGGACATTTAAAAACTGGATGCTGGTGTCTACAGCAAGCTATAGACCAAAACCAGCAGCTGAACAAACTCTTAAAGAGAATAGTGTTCATAAAAGAAATCTATCACACTGGTTAGTTTTGCTGGCTGGGATAAGAAAGAACATTTTAATAAATTTATTCTTTAATATGAATATTGGTATTATTTGTTCTGAGTAATTTATGTTTGTTGGAATAAGCCATTTTTACCACTGGCTATAAATCATGCTACCCCCAAATTATTTAATCATGCTGGGAAATGGAAAACAACTTAAATGGACAGAACACCCTCGATAAATGAAATACGTAGATTATATAAACTGTAAGAAGTTTTGAGTTTCTGATTTGCTTATTTTGCAGAGCTAGAGATGGAACTCGGGTATAGCGCACGAAAGCACTTGTTCTGTCACTGGGGTGCACCATGAGCTCTCTATTTACAACTTTCGGTCAGTAGATGGAAACACCCTGACTTACTCAATTCAGCAGGGGAACGGTCAGTAAGAACAGAACCTATGAAGAGGCAGCAGGAGCACTGGGGGACGGATTAGGCCTTCCCCTCTCAGCTCAGCCCTGCTGCACAGTAGCTCCTGGAGAATGTGCTGAAGACAAGCTCCAAGTGCACCCAAAGCTACTGGCATGCCACCGGGAAAGGTCTGGGTGGGGACAGTCTCCAGCCTGCTGTCACTTGTGAACACTGAACACACAACAGCTGAAGCCAGGGAAAGAGAGCAATGCCTGTGTGCCAAGAGCTCAAGAATTCTCGCAGTATTTTGCCAAGAGCTTCCAGTCACATTCAGTTTGCACAACAAACTCGAGAAGCTCAGATGGGGAGCTAAGATTCATAAGGTGAGAAAGCAGGTGAAATTAGTGGCTTTCCCAACCACACATTTCCCAGTGAGTGAGAGAAAAACTGGGGAGTGGGGAACACAAGGCAAATACATTCTGCAGAGTCCAAGCACAGAGCACTGAACTTGAGGTTATTGCTTTTCAGTATGAATGAAATCTGGAATCAGTGGGTAAAATACACGTCTCCTTGTTTTTTTATAAAAGCTTTTGCAGGCTGAACATCTCTAATCCAAAATGCTCCAAAATCCAAGTTACAGAGCTGACATGACAATAAAGAAATTTCCATACCATAAAACTGTTTCATGAACAAAATCATTAAAAATATTACACAAAATAAAACTGTGTTTAGACTTGAGTCCTATAATACATGCACACGCACACACACGCACGCACGCACACACACACATACACACACACACACACACACACACACACACACACGTCTAGAAAAAAATCCTGACATTTTGGATGAAGGATACTCAACCTATTAGTGAGTAACAGCCACATTTCTTAGCAGAATCTATGAAAATAACAATGGAATGACATTAAAATTTACTCTAAAAAGTGATCTCCTTTCCAGTTCTAGCTTCTTTGGTCAGCAGTCCTTCGTGTTTCTTAACGCCACATTCCTAGTTACAGGGATTAGGATTTCAATACATCTTTTGGAGAATTGGGGTGGGGAGGTTATATAATTCAATCCACTACACAATGCTATAAACTCTTAAGGAGCAGGCAGCACTTCCTCAACATCAAAGCCAAAGGGTCCGGCCTTTCACAGTGAGCAGCACAGCTATCTGACCTTGGGGTTGCTTTGACAGAGGTCATGTAAGTAAGAGGTGTAGGTGAATGCTCTTCTCTATTTTGGGGGGAGGTATATGTACACTCCTCTCTCTCTAACCCAGGCTGATCCCAGACTCCAGCAATTCTTCCTCAGCTTCCTAAAGTGCTGGGACACCACTCGTGATCTTGCCATTTAAGATGAAAGACATGAAGCTATTCTTTCCATTAACAATACGGCATGGGTTGTCAGAAAGTATGCAATTGTTTTCATCTTAATGCACAAGGCTGGAACCACTGGACGATGGAACTTCTATGTGACCGATTGAAACATCAGACTGTCTTTAGCATAGCAGTCAGTCAGCTGACTGACAGTAAATAAATATGAATATTCAGTGGGAAAGTAGTGCAATGAAATACGCTTCCATGCTCTGCGCTGTCTGGCTGGACCCTGGCAGACAGCCACCAGGGAAGTTTTGTGAGCAGCTGTGGGTGAAGTTACCACTGGACTGGATGGCAAGGTTCTGAGCTAAAGAGAATCACAGGAGTCTAAAGTATCATTGCATTTGTTGGGCTTTGGCTTTTTTTTTTTTTAAGTCAGACATTGTATTGTGGTTGTTTTTCCTTTCCTGTTTTATCCTTTTGGAGACAGATACACCAACCTAAACCCACCCCACCACTGCATTTTCAAAGTCAGCAATTTTCTTGGTTTCCTAAACTTAGAGCTGAAAACAAATTTGCCTCCGCATAAATCTTACCTTGAGGCTGACTCACATCTGACGAGATTCTGATTTTAGGCAAATGAGTTATAAGGCTTTTAGGACTATTAGGAAGGAATGACAGCAATCTACCACAAGAAGGATGTGAATCAGAAGACCTGGTAGCAGAACATGATGTACTCTCTGTGTGTGCGCCTCCGCCACACACACGCTGAACTCCTGACCCCAGTGTGATGGAGTTAGCAGGTAGGGCTTTGGGGGAGTTGACACCACGAGGGTGGAGACCCCAGGAGTGAGATTGGCACCTTATAAAGACCTCAGCAGACCCCACTCCTCCCTGTGCCATGTAAAGATGTAGCAGCAAGGACGTTCTGATCCAGACCTCACACTCGACTTCCCAGGCTTCAGCGCTATGAGGAACACAGCCTGTGTCTTAAGAGACCCAGTCTTCTATCAGCCATAACCTACTCAGACACCACTTAACCTTGAAAATCAGCAATCTGTAGCTGCAAGTAAAACTAAGTCCTTAGACACGGATACACATGGCTTCATCGGAACATCAGGGTCTTCCAAGGGAATATGAAGCAGAGGGGAAGAACAAGCTTTCAAAGCAACCAGGAAGAGAGATGCTCAGAGCCCCATGAGATCTCGAAAGGCAGCAGCCACAGACAACACTGCCTGGGCAATTGCTCACTTCCGGAAATACTAGAACTGGTCTTCCTTCTTTCCTTCCTTCCTTCCTTCCTTCCTTCCTTCCTTCCTTCCTTCCTTCCTTCCTTTCTTTTTTACAAAACAGGGTTTCTTTGTGTGGCCCTGGCTATCCTGGAACTTGCTCTGTAGACCAGGCTGGCCTTGAACTCACAGAGATCCACCTGACTCTGCCTCCCTAGTGCTGGGATTAAAGGCGTGTGCCACCACTGCCCGGCTAGTGCTCATTTTTAGGAAATATCAGGACAACTAAAGTTAGAATAATACAACTAAACAGCATCTTAGCATCAAGAATAGTAAATCTCTGTTTTTTAAACGAAGTCTAAACTCATCTTTTCATCTCTGTGTTGTTCTTTGTGTCTTTATATTAATTCTCTTAATGAAAATTGGAAACTTAAATAATAGGTTCAAGATTGCTGGTGTGTAAAACCTGCAGCCATGAGGGAAACAATCCTCTAAGCACTACTCTAACCTTAGTAATGGAAAACATAAAACAAAAAGCATTCTATACTTTTAAAAATAATAAGCACCTTCCAGCAACTCCAGCCTTCACTGAGATACCACCAGCGTTCCAAAGGCAGCTCTCAGGGAAATACTGTGAACCTTGAGGGTCTCCTGAGTGAGTCTGCTCAGTACATGGCAATGGTCTCTAGAACACTGGGCAAACAGGAGTAAGATGCAGATGCAAGCTCTGGATAACACAGATTTTTTTCCTCCTAGGGAAATGCCCACTAATGTCTACAAAGAAACAGCAAGGCACTGGGGCATATCTGATTTGCCCTGTGGCGTAAAAACGGTTCAAATGCGGTAAAAGACGGCTGTAAATCACACTGGTAAGATTAGCACGGGAGTCATTTCCTTGATTTGTTTTTCTCAAGAAAATGCTTTTTAAACACAATGTAGGACCATAAAGACAAGAAAACCAGTGTGAAAACTCTCAACTGTGGTTTCCTGATTGCATTCAGCCCTCAATTGGGGATAGAGTCTTGACAGCTGAACTATGTTAGCTACTACAATTATCTAAATAATTCAAAGGAGGAATCTATCAAAAATTTTTTTTCAAATACAGGAAAAGTCATAGAAATCTGTGTTTGTACCTACATTTGACGAAAATATTGAACAAGAACAATACCCAGACAGCCCTCAAAGGGCCTATGTGAAATCACATAAGATTAGAGACATTCATAATTAGCTGAATCTGGTAGTGGGCATTTCCTAAGCTGATAGTTAAAAGATGATGGTAATACCATTAGACTCTTTTTTTAAAAATATTTATTTATTATGTATACAATATTCTGCCTGTGTGTATGTCTGCAGGCCAGAAGAGGGCACCAGACCTCATTACAGATGGTTGTGAGCCACCATGTGGTTGCTGGGAATTGAACTCAGGACCTTTAGGAAGAACAGGCAGTGCTCTTAACCACTGAGCCATCTCTCCAGCCTCCCCATTAGACTCTTAACGCACCAAAATATTGGAAGTTTTCAGTAAGAATTACAAAAATAAAACCCAGTAACAATATATTACTTTTATGACAACAGGAAACAAAAACAAAAAACAATGTGTTTCTAAGCAGATCATGAAAAAGTCTTAACTACAAAGAAATGCAGAACTGTTAAGGTTCTTTCAAGGAAAGAAAAGCGTCCTGTCTATGGCCATACCACCCTGAACTCACCTGGTCTCGTCTGATCTCAGAAGTTAAGCAGGGTTGGGCCTGGTTAGTACTTGGATGGGAGAAAAGGGTCCTTATTCCTACAAATGTTCATTTTACACACCTACAAAGTGTGCATTTTACACATGCACACTCCAGTGGGGGTGAGGGTAATTTTTTTTAGTACATGATGGTGAAAACTGTTCAGCAACCTCTAAAAACGATAGTGAGTACAATTCTGACACCCACCTCCTAAGCTGGGCATGATACCCACCTCCTAAGTTGGGCATGGTGGGTGGAACACACCTTTAACCCCAGCACCTGGGGGACAGAGGCAGGTGGAGCCCTAAATTTAAGGTCAGCCTGGTCTACAGGGCAAATTCCCAAGAACAGCCAGGCAACTCTGCCTAGAAAAATAAATAAACAGAGCAACTCTGCCTAGAAAAATAAAACAAACAAACAAACAAACAAACAAACAAATAAATAAATGAAACCTCCCCTCCACCCACAGAGGTAAATGAACTCTGCCTGTGTTCATGGAGTTGTTGGCATTTTCTACCCCAACATTAGAATGTAACATTTAACAATCTCTAAGAATTTAAAGCAATATTCAATGCCCTAAACTGAAAGGCAGAATTTTCACACTAATAGGCAATCATAGTCACAGAAAAAGACATAACCTTTAGTCCCAATTATTCAAGGCAAAAGACACTTAAAGAAGGTATCTGTGCATGAGAGAATTTGTGCATGAGATGAATCTAAGAATTTAAAAGAGAAAAATCTGAACATTTTTAAGAGTTAGCCACTTTAAATGTAACCAAGGGACATTCTTATAATGATGTGCTAAGCCCAACCAAAAAGAATTTTAAATAAGACAAAAATATAATACTTAAACCCTGGTAGCACATGCCTGCAATCCTAGCACTTAGGAGGCTGAAGCCAGATTTCATGTTTAAGACCAGCCTGAACTGTAAGAGTGAAAACCTTGTCAAAACAGGGATTGGTATTGTGAGTTTAGAAAATTCTGTCAAGATGTCCATTACTGAACTCATAGTAATTAAAACAAAATAAAGCTAGGCCATTTGAGGAAACCTACCACAATAGAAATTTCTTAAAATATATACATATATGAAAGACAGGCAGATCTCTAAGTTCGAGGTCAGCCTGCTCTACAAAGTGAGTTCCAGGACAGCCTCCAAAGCTACATAGGAAGAAGCATCATCTCGAAAAACCATTTAAAAAAATAAATTAAGGGCTGGAGAGATGGTTCAGAGGTTAAGAGCATTGCCTGCTCTTCCAAAGGTCCTGAGTTCAATTCCCAGCAACCACATGGTAGCTGACAACCATCTGTAATGGGGTATGGTGCCCTCTTCTGGCCTGCAGGCATAAACACAGACAGAACATTGTATATATAATAAATAAATAAATATTAAAAAAATAAACTAAAATTAATAAAAATTAAATTAAACCATTAACACACACACACACACAAAAGAAATCTAAATGGAGTCACCAAATGATGGAAGAGAGAATGCCCCCCAACTAGACATCTTTCACCATCAAGTGAAACTTCCAGTAACAGGAAAGAGTTACATCTAGTTGAGCTGCTGCCAAAGGGGCCCCATGGAAATCCCCAATCAACTCATGCTATTGCCAGGGTTATTGGTTGCTCTTCACAAGCTGATAAGGACTTATCACTGAAGACAACACCTACATTAACTCACTGAACATAGAGAAGTCACACTGGTGCCTAACTAAGTGTCTTCACCCCTACTGACTAGTGTTTACGGCACACTACCGAAAAAAAAGGTAAAACCACCAACCCATTCACAAACCCTGAAATCTACGATGGTTACTGCCTGCATGATGCGCTGGTGCCATAGTGGCACAAACACTGTGGGAGTAGCCGACCACTATCTGACTGGATTTAAGACCCACTCCATGACATAGAACCCATGCCTGATACTGGGTGGGTGATCAAGAACCTGAGATTAGATTGACCATAATCTTATAAGAAAACCAAATACTATTGTTATGCTAAAGGAATAATATAGCGATAAAATGACTCCTAATGACATTCTACCTGTCCCATAGATCAGTGTCTTGCCTAGCCATCACCAGAGAACCTTTCTCCTGCAACAGATGGGATTACTACAGAGAACCACAGCTGGACAAAGTGTAGACAGCGAGTCTCTGGAATTCTTAGTCCTAACTGGACTGTCTCCTCAGAGCTCAAGGAACTATGCAGAAAAGGCGGCACGAAGATTATGAGAGCCAAAGGGGACAGACAACAGCGAGGAAACAGTATCTTCCAGACACGAGGACTGACATACATATGAACCCATAAGAATGTGGCAGCATGCACAGGTCCAAGCCAGATGGAGTTCCAGGACTGAGAGGTGAAAGTGAACACAATCCCTAACCCAGAAGCTATTTCTGATTGATAACTGCTTACAAAGGAAAAAAATTCAGTTCTCTGCAATGGATCTCACTGGGTTTGGAAACAGTTAAGGGCAGGCCCCATGTTCAGCAGCAGTAGGCCAACACAAAATAAACTCACTGATATTTCTGGTCTCATGTTGTTTTGTTTGGGCCTTTTAAAAAAACTCTTACTGGTCTTTTGTATATTTTGTTTATTATGATTTCTGATTTTGTATTTTTATGGGTTTTGCTTTGTGTGTGTGTCTCTGCATGTGTTCTTATGCTTTATCTTTGTCTTTGTTTTATCTGATACAATTTGGTCTGTTTGTATTTGCTGTTTGTTTTCTAAGAGAGAGAGGAAGAAGGCATGGAGTTGGATGAGTGGGGAGGATCTGGGAGACAATGGGAGAATAGAAACCTCACTCAGATATACTGTATATGAAAAATCTGTTTTCAATTAAAAAGTGAAAAAATTAAATAATAAAAAATAAGGCTGTCAAAAAATAGAAACAAAGTATTTGGTATAACGGCATTCTGAGTCCGACAGGATCTTACACAAATATGAATGCTCACAAGTTTTATAAAATATCATGACTGCAAAGATAAGTGATTATAAGTATGATTTTGAGAATTTTTTAAAGCATGATGTTCCAGTAGCCCAGAGCAGTTTCATTCAGTAATTCAGCATTCATACATTATATTCTAGTTAAATAAAAATACATGTCTGAACAGTGCCTGAAGAGGCACCATCTGTACTGTTTAGATTTGCATTATATTAACTAGAGTCCCATTCGTTCTGCTTATCTGTACCGTCTAGATATGCATGACATTAACTCGAATCCCACTCATCCAGTTTATTTTTGCTTTAGGAGTCCTAGAAAGTATGTGATCATAAGTGTGATTTTAAAATAGCTTTGCTGAGGCTGGAGCGATGGCTCAGCAGTTAAGAGATGCTCTTCTAGCAGACCCAGACCCAGGTTCAATTCCCAGCACCCACATGGCAGCTCACAACTAACTGTCCCTAAGTCCAGTTCCAGGGGATCCAGACATACATGCAAGTAAGATACCCACAAACATAAAATAATTTCTAATTATTCTATTATATTTTGGAATAACTACACAGACACAAATCAATTAAGCAATCCATACTGAAGCACTATTGGACATCTAGCAATTCACATTACGGCTCCAGACATCTTACACGCTCTTCTGAAATATTTTTTAACGTTTATTCTTCTCCTATACAATATATCCTGACTATAGTTTCCCTTCCCTCCACTCCTCCCAGACCCTGCCTGCATACCCCTCTCCCCCAGATCAATTCCTCTTCCGTGTCAAAAAAAAAAAAAAGGAGCAGGTCTCCCAGGGATATCCACCAAACATGGCCTAGTAAATTACAGTAAGACTAGGCACAAACCCTCATTTCATAGCTGGATGTGGCATATGAGGAAAAGGGTCCCAAGACCAGGCTAAAGAGTCAGAGACACTCCTCCCCGCTCTCCCACTTTAGTCCCACAAGAACACCAGGCTACACAACCATAAGGTATATGCAGAGGACCTAGCTCAGACCCATGCAGGGGCTGTGCTTGCCACTTTAGCTTCTGAGAGCCCCTATGAGCCCTGCTTAGTTGATTCTGTGGCCATGTTGTTCTCTTGGTGTCCTTGACACCTCTGGTTCCTACAACCCTTCCTCCCTCTTCTGAATAGCTATCAATATTCTTTTTACCAAGAAAAAAATTACTATTTTCCAGTCTCCTGAAGTTTACTTTAAAATAACAAATATATTTACAAATTATCATCTAAGAAATGACTCCTTTTTCCTGCCCATCAAATAGCTTTTGAGTTTCCAAAACTATGATTTCAGTCCAGGCAGAGACGCCTACTGATTTCACTGGAACGCTAACTTGTGAACATTAACGTTACAGAAAGAAGCTGTTTCATGACAAGAAGCTCTGGAGAGCCCAGACCTGGTTCTCTGCTTTCTTGTAAGCTGAACCCTTAAGACTCTACATTTATCTTCCCCCCACCCGCCACCTTCTTTCCAGCATGCTGCAGGCTTCTCTGAGCAACATAAAGCAGGTTCCTTTTGGAGTCAGCCCGGCAGTCCCTCCTGGAGTCAGGTAACACCCATTCTTATAATCATGTGTGCTTACTCTACACATTTCATATGTCAGGGTTGGGTTTTTGTTTTTTGAGAATAGTTAATTTTAAAATAAGTAAAAAATGACTTTGACTATAATATATATAGAAAACCTTAATTAACAGGAAAGGTTTTTTAAGAACTCAGTAAATTATTCATTCACATCAAGTGAACAAATTTTACAATACATAGTACATAAAAAGAAAAATACATCAAACAGCATCCAGTTTATAAAGGAGAAAAAAATCAATTAAATCATAATTAATGAGAGGTTTTTCTTTCTTTATCAAATCATTCTGTTTCCAAATACTGTAAATTGGAGTTGTTTTTCAATAAGAAAACCAGATCATTTCAATTATGGAGAACAGTGAACTGAATGATAGCCCTAAAGATCCATTTCCTAACCCCTAAAACCCTTGATGGAAAACAATGTGACTGAGACCTTGAAAGGAGAAGCTTATTCTGGACTGTGCAGGATGAATGCAGTCACCAGTCTCGTCAGAGAGGAACAGAGTTCTGAAACGCATCCAGTGCATATGAGTGTGCAACACAGATGGAACCACAAACCAAGCACTGCCACCAGCCACCAGATGTCTCTGGAAAGATCACGGTCCTGCCAACATCTTTAATTCAGCCTCTAGAACCTTCTGTGAGAGAATAAATCTACTGTTTTAAATTACTGTGGTTGTAGTACTTTGTTATAGCAGCCAGCAAAAATTAATACACTGAGTATATGACAGAGTTTACACTAATCAATGTAAATAATAAACTAGTAAAACTGGTGTCAGCAATACACTATTAAAATAGAAATTTCTAACGCATACAAACTGAAATTAAAAAGGTAACTCAATAATAAAATACAATGGTATACAAAACACAGTAGGCCCACTTCTTCAATGCAGAAACATGAGATCAAATCCCAATTAATTATATAAAAACTATAGTATTATTGAGAGATGATTTAGGAAACCTTAAAAGCAAAAGTTCTTACCAAATTTCTAAATATACAGCTACAATATGTAACAGACAAGAGATAGAAAAACACATTAGTTTTTCATTCTTCTTTTCTTTTTGTTCTCTGTGTAGCCCTGGCTGCCCTGGAACTTGCTTTGTAGACCAGACTGGCCTCGAACTCACAGAGATCCGCCTGGCTGCTGAGTGCTGGGATTAAAGGCTTAGTTTTTCACTCCGACTTGAGATAAGTCACTATGTACCCTAGGTGGGCCTGGAGCTCATGAGCCCCGTCTTCGCCTTTCAAGGGCTGGGATTACAGGCATGTGCCACCATGCCTGGCCCAATTATGATCTAAACTGGAATAAAAAGTCAAGCAATGAGAAAGAAAACTATGACAGCAGATGAGAACATGTGGCTCCTGAAACTGCCTCACTAAATAGAAGGGCCCAGATGTGTGATCTGGATGAGGAGACGGAGTAACTGAAGCATTGCTGTTCAACTGAGAAGAGACCATTTTTAGAAAGCAATGCCTTCTGTGCTTTAGTAGCTACTTGGTCATCTGAGACTTGCACAGGGAGATAATGAGCTGGTCAACTCTCCCAACCTCCGTGTCCTACTCTAACACTGGACACCAGTGCTCGCCATAGTGGTCAGCTTGTGTCAACAGGGAGAGCACAGCACCAGCCCAGGATCTGGGACAGTTTCTGTGTTGTAAGAGGGTCAAAAGGGAGCTAACCACACATGCTCTCTAGTGAAAATACCAAGGACTAGCAGCAAGGTTTTTAAAATGACGAAACGACTACATGCTGTTGACCCCTGGGCTCCAAACTCACCACGTCGCCAGCGCTAGAGAATTCATTGTTAACCAGGCTTTCCAGAGCCATCCATCTCACTGGTCTGTTCTCATTGTCCCCCAGACAGTGGTAGTCCATGGGAAATAAGTCTCTGGAAAGGGCATTGTCTGTGATTTTCACTTGAAGAGTGTCGTCAATGCTGAGAAGTAAAAACACATCAGGGTGTCAAGAAGACCCACCGTCACCCATACACAGTCTGAGTCCCACAATGACTCCCAAGAGAACCCCAAATCCAGGAAGCACTACCCAGCTAGTGAAAGTAGCGAGCCCTTGACACCTACACACAGTTCCTAGCAGCCAGGTCTTTATGGATCACTTCCCTTCTTGCCAGGTAGCTCATTCCACAGGCAATCTGAATAGCCATATGTACCAAGTCTTGCTGGGAAATTGCCTGTCATAACAGAAAAAAAAAGACATTTGCTGACAGTACAAAGGTGGTTTGAGATCTGACTCTATGAGTCCATAGTCCAACCCTAAAACACTTCCTTGCACTGAGTTTTTTTAAACCTATTTCTCAAGCAAGATGTGCTCTAGAAGTACTGTGCGCTGCTCATCTACTTGAATAGCCCCGGATTTGCCATCTGTATGACTTCATCTACATGACGTAGCTCATCTGCTGCATGTCTCTAAAATCAGCATTACAGAACAGCTTCTCGGTGACTCCTGCTCAATGACCATGGAATCTCTGAAGCAACATGTCAAAAGGGTGTGCAGCAATGATCTGCTCTTTTCCTTTGTAGTAGTAGGTTTTATAGGATTACCCCTAGGGTCCTTCCACTAAACAAGTCCATAGCTCTCTCTGCTGACATGTTCCTAGATGCACAGCAGCACTGCAGGCTGGGGAAGGAAGTTCTCCCCCTGGTGATACTCGTGGGCCAGAGCCTCCAACTACATGGTTCAAACCACAGCTTTATCCTTTTAGCTTAAACAACGTATCATATACATTAAGCCAAATTCTCAGTGCAGATCTGAGTCCATTTTTCTTATTAACTACAATAGGTATGCTATTATAAATCTTAAAACCAACTTAATGAAACCACAAAATATAGTCGAGGGCAAAACACCAAGCAGACTCTCTTACCACTCCTATAACACGTCTGGACTCTGCTCAGGTGTCCCAGCAGAGGATATGGGTAGTAAAACTGATGGCATCTTACAGCCAAGCAATGACCTCCCACAATGCAGGCCTCTCATCATTGCCACTGTTAGCACACTATGGTCACACAGACCTGTTATGGTTTCCTTTCCTGGAAGGGAAACCTGGACACACGTCTTCAGAAGCTATCCTGCAAAGGACTGAGATGCTGTCACCGGGCACCGGAGGTGACTATGAATGAATGCCCAGTGAACAAAGCAAAACAGCATCAGTCAAGTGTGCTCCAGGGGAACCACGAGTCATCCTTATTTTCCTCTAAATCAACAGATTATAAATAATGCCTGATTCATTCTGAGGTTCTTTGCAAGTCTTTAAAACACATGTGTGGTTATTAATATCTACTTCAAAAGACATCAGAAACCATTGGTATTTGGGGAAAATTTCTCACCTGTGGATTATTGGCTTCTACTAATTTGCACTGCCGTAGAAACAACTTAAGATTCCCCCAGTTCATGTATGGCAGTATCACCATGGGCTTTTCTCCTTCTTCTATGCACACATGAGTAATAGGAAGAAGGTTTCTATAAAATAATAAGAAATTGGGAAAAATACAAATGAAATCTAAAACTTTATGGGTTTATCTTAAATTAAAATAAAGATAATCGAAAACAAAACAAAATCCCAAAAACATCTAAAAAGATAATCATTACAACTTTTATTTACAAATGTTCTCCTTTTTGAACCATGTGTTAACAGTCTCTGTATATATGAGCATTCTTTGTAGGATAAAAATTACTAACACAAAATGGATCCCTTTATACTATACTTTCTGAAGATACTCTAGGCACGCTAAGTCTCCATGCCAAAGGCTAATCACGGACAGCTGAAAACGGTTTGGCCCGAGTGCATCAGGATGAAATACCACTAGTCTCACCAGCACACTTAAAAATAAAAAGGCCCACACTAGACTGTGAATAAAAATATGGTCATCCAAAAGGTCTTTAACTGATAAGTAAAATGCTTATGGTCACACAGAATTTAGAATCCAATTTTTAAAAGCAAAATTCACTATCTGGATGAAAGAGAGGGAGAGAAGGGAGTGTCTGTGCACCTTGGCCTTAGTTTTCAAACTTGTAACATGGATTTCACCAACTAAAGACAGTTTTATATGCAAAATACACCAAGTGTATGGTGAACAATCTTATCTACCTTACCTTTCTCTCCCTCTCTCCCCCCCCACACCATTCTCTGTGGAATGACACCCCAGCTAATGTATGAAAATAACTATTTTTCCCCAAGATTGTAACTATTTAAGTAATCACCTCCACTTTACTAAGCCAGAAGTAATCACAGATTCAACTTATATATTCAGTGTCATGTCCTGTGCCATTACAATATTTAATACCTATTTGAAACACATATAACAATGATCTAAAAGCAATCCTATTTCTTAGTAAATTTTGTTTCTAAGGATAGTTTCATAAAGAATTAAATATCAAACATAAAAAGCTACAATACCAAGATCACTCAATAGACTATCAATAGTGAAAAGTCACAAACAACGTGAATGCCCAAGAATAATGAAATAACACGTTACAGCTGAATGATCACAAATTTAAGAAAACATGAGAGGAGCTTAAAGAACATGAGACACAAACCACACATTCACAGGATAGTCACAAAGACAGAGGGAAAACTGCAGAAATATACCAAGGAGTTGTCTCTTTGACTCATAAGACTACAGTTAGTTTCTGCTTTGCCTTTCTTTATGTACTAAAAACGTCCCCACTGAGCAGAACTGTAAGAGGCATTAGTCTCTAAGAGGCACTGGACCCTCCAGGGTTTCTGCTTGTACTACTGACAGCCAGGCCAGGGAGAAAGGCTAGGGAACCTACGGACAAAGATCAAGTATAAGGAGAAGAAAATGCAGGTATCATGAGATTCCACGCTCCATACTTTCCCCTGGGCTGCTGGACATTTCCTCCCAGTTAAAAAGGGAGAACCCAGGAAGAACTGCAGAGCCACACGCACCCCCAGCAACCTCCATGCACACAACAACTCACAACTCACTTTGAGTCAGCCAAAGCAAATCCTGACTTCAGAATGAGTAGGTGAACTGGCCCCTTCTTTAGCCCTAAAGGATTATCTCTGCTCCATCCCTCACGACTGAAATAGTTCAGCAGAATTAATGGCATTTTGTCCAGATACAACAAATACGATAAATGAAATCAAAACTTTTATTCTATAACCCCAGGATTAAAAATCCTCTGGAGTCAGTGGTTAAGAACTAAGAACACTGGCTGCTCTTGTAGAGAGACCAGGTTTGATTCCTAGCATGCATATGGTGGCTCACAACGGTCTTTAACTCCAGTCTCAGGAGATCTGAAGCCCTACATGTGGTGCACAGATATACATATATTCAAAACACTGATGTACATAAAGTAAAAGGGGAAAACCAACTCTGGAAGCAGTAATAAGCTTTATGGAAATGTTTTCAAGAACAAATGACAGCCCTTCGCTCTGTTCATTTTACAAAGAAAAACAAAGAGAAAGGTCTGAGACATCTCAGAATGGATTAATGGGTGGGTGTAAAGGAGGTGCGTGTGGAGAGAAGGTAGAGGGAAGGTGGGGTTGTGGGGCTGGGAACACTTCCCCACTTGCAGCCTTAAAGCTGTGTGTCATTCAGCACTAACAAGTGTCATCATCAGGCATTCTGGGCCAATGGGGACTGCAAGTCACAAGAAATGGCTTAGGGATTCTCTGACATGAAGTAAGGGAAGCAGATTATTTTTAATTTATGTGAGTATTTACTATGATAAAAACTTATGCTTACAAGTCCCAGTGGAAAAATAAAAACAAAAAATAGAATTTCAAGATGCTTTAAAATGCATCAGTGCCTCTACCCTTCATCACAGAATATTAAAACAGAAAGCAAACTTTATAAACACACCAGTTCAAACAGTGAAATCTGCAAAAAGGTAACATTTCTTGCCAAGCACATTGAGTCTGCACAAAAAATTCTATAGTATTGATCTAAGATTACTGTTTCATTTTTATTCTGCGTCTAGCACCAAAACGGGAAGTTAATGAATCTTTAAATCAAAGAGAGCGAACACACAGCCATGAACGCCTAAGACGAAAGTGTGGTGAGATGAAGTGCTACAGGGAAAGCTGCACACGAACAGTTTTATCCCTACAACTGGAGCCCTGATGTCACTTCCCACACAAGACGACGAGTTGACCAAGCTACAACCTGCCTACAAGTCTCCCTCTTATCCAGTTATCAAATGTTTCACGTCAATATCACTCAGCTCCATTCTGTGGGGTGTCATGGGACTGCTAATCCATCATGGCGGGATCCTGAGACACCATGCAGTCCACAGCTCCATGAAGGAATGCTGTAGATACCTGCCTGGGTTGCTTAACCAAAGAATGCTTAGGGATACAGTGGATCTAAAACAACTTCTTAAGGAAAACCTGCCTTTGCCTGCATTTATCCCTGCCACATGCTTCTGTGCTGGTGGGTAAGCAGTTCTCTGGGCAGAGAACTGGCTAGGAGAAGTCCTAGCACAGTAGACTTGTGGGAAACACAGCTGGCGTGCCCTCCACGTGTCAATCAAGACTCACTCACAGCACTGTCAGAAAGGACAGTCCAAATGTCCCGAGGAAACAAAAACACATTTGGGGGGGCTGTTTGTTTGTGTTATTGTTTTATTTTGTTTGACAAATAAAGCTATTTTTTAAAAGCACATATAACCTAAAAGGGGAGAGCTGTCTATCCGTTCCCCACAAGTGAGGACGTCAGTTCCTGGGGCTGAACCTGGCCAATGAAAGGCAGCATTCTTGAGTCGTGGAGCTCAACTCTTTCATGGCACACTCTACTATTCCACAATACTGAATTCAACTTTTTTCCAAAGCCTATTGTTTTTCTTCAGTGAAATTTTTAGAAATGAGTATTTACTTTTATATCAGGCACTATCTACATTATATAATAAACCAAATGTGACATATCTTAGAATCTGAAACTAAAAAACTTTTTAAAATTCCTACCCTAAACAAAGTATTTTTTCTTTTCCATCTGTTACTAAGATTTACTGGACTTTAAGGTTGCCTTTGTTTCAACGAACCAGAAGTTAAGAATTATATTGCTTTAAAAAACAACAACAACAACAAAAAAAAAGATTTAGGGCTGGAGAGATGGCTCAGAGGTTAAGAGCACAGACTGTTCTTCCAGAGGTCCTAAGTTCAATTCCCAGCAACCACATGGTGGCTCACAACCATCTGTAATGACATCTGGTGCCCTCTTCTGGCCTGCAGGCATGGAGGCTGAACACTGTGTACATAATAAATAAATCTTTAAAAAAAAAGATTTACTTATTATATATATGTATATATATATGTGTGTATATATAAGTGTGTGTATATATATATAGTGTTCTGTCTGCATGTATGCTTGCACATAAGAAGAAGGCATCAGATAGATGGTTGTAAGCTGCCATGTGGTTGCTGGGAATTGAACTTAGGCCCTCTTAAAGAGCACTCAATGCTCTTAACTTAAGCCATCTCTCCAGCCCAGAATTATGATGTGTTTAATCCCAGCCCAAACAGTTGTCTTCTGCTCTTCGTTTGTTTTCTTTTCTGCTAACACAATGCCAAAAGTCTGTCTCATTTTCATTACCAGTCTTATTTTTATGTGGCTGTCATCTTCTTGGGCCCTCAAAAGCCAAAGTAAAAAACAAAATGAAAAGAAGAAAGTTCTGTGTTTCTTATTTTTTATCAGAGCTCAAGTAACCACTCAAGTCCACTGAAATGGAATCATGGTGCCCTCTGCATACATCACTTCCTGTTCCCAGAAGTCCATAGACCCTTTCAACATGTAGAGTCATGGTTCATTTTCTGAGCATATGAAATTCTCATTAGTCATACAAACTAAGGTGAGTCTACACAGTATTTGTGTGTGGTGCATGTACATGTGTATATACATGTTTGAGCATGTGTGTAGAGGTCAGTGGTCAACATCATGCGTCTTCCTTAGCTGCTCTCCATCATGGTCTCTCACTGACCTGGAGCACACTGATTCAGCTAGGATGGTCAGTGAGCTCCAGATATGTACTTGTCTGTACCCCAAGAACTCTGGGTCATAGATGTACACCACCTCTGAGATCTCTAATCAGTGCTTTGCCAGCTGAGCTTAGTGACACACGTCTTTAATCCCAGCACTTAGGAAGCAGAGGCAGGCGGGTCTTGGTAAGTTTGATGACAGCTTGGTCTACAAAGCGAGTCCCAGGACAGTCTGTATAGAAACCCTGGCTCAAAAACAAAAAAACAAAAAACAACAACTTTGCCATGATATTGATGCTGCTGTCCCTTGGTGATTCTTGATCTAGAATTTTCCCTACAAGTACCTTTTGTGAAATCATACTACAATTCTAAGAGATGTAATAGATAAATTAAATAAAATGTGGTATAGCCATTCCGTAAACCACTAAGTAGCCTTTTAAAATGAGACAGGAATTTATAGTTACCAACATGAAAACCTAGAAACAGTTATTTTTATTAGAATAAGAAATGCATTAATTTTATTAAAGATAATGCTATCCTTTTTAAATGTATACTGGAAACACTAACATGTTGAGATATCTAACATATTATAAAATATCTCTACAGACAAATACATAGATGCTGTTTCTAGATATATAGACCTCTACCACAGACACACACAGACACGGTCACACACACACACACATACACACACATTTGAGTGCACACTCAGCAAACATGACAGACCATCAACCTCACTATATATCTAAGAGTGATGGAGGACTTTCATTGGTTAATTAACAAAGAAACTGCTTGGCAATAGGTCAGAACATAGGTGGGTGGAGTAGACAGAACAGGATGCTGGGAGAGAGAAGGCAGACGCTTCAGGCAGTCACCATAGTGAGTCGCCATGCCTCTCCTCTCCAAGAAAGATGAAGGTTAAGATCTCTCCTGGTAAGCGACCACCTTGTGGTGCTACACGGATTACTAAATATGGGTTAATTAGCCAATAAGAGGCTGAAACTAATGGGCCACGCAGTGTTTAAAAGAATACAGTTTCCGTGTAATTATTTCGGGTGTAAAGCTAGCCGGGCGGCGAGACGCAGCCCCGCAGCTCCATCTACATAAGAGTAGTTGAAGTATTTTTGTCAATGGTGTTCTATATATTTGAAATTTTCATTGCAATTAACTTTAATCTATGCATCACTTTTGTCATATTTTTAAGGGGAGACAAGTGCATAAATATGCACAGACTATTTTATAAAGCTTAGTTGTATCCATTTATTATTTACGTAGCTTACATACTGCCCCCTATCTTCTTTGTGCTTTACTATCTTCAAATATTATTCAATAAACATGCATTTACCATCATAGTCAGAAAAAAAAAGGCAAAAAACAAAAACCAAGCTATTGCAAAAGTTTTCAATTCAGAACCAGACAAAACGTTCTTAAATAATAAAAGGAACTGAGCTGTGCTTGATGCTGAGGTGTGGCCTTTGCTCTCACCTGTGATGGAGACCGCGAAGCTTACAGCTCTCAGTCAGCATCATCGTCACCTGAACTTCAGACGCTTGATCTGTATGAAGAAGAGACATAGCCTTGAATGACACTGTATTCGGGACATTAACATTTTATTAGCAAATACCTTTTACTCCAAGGTAAATTTTCATTGTAAGTTAAGAGTAAATCAAGAGATACAGCCTAAAGTTCCATTGCAGCAGACAGAGCCCTGCTGTATAGGTCAGCTTTCTCAGAAACTCCACAGATGACAGGAACTAAGTAAGGTTCCATAAGCCAAGGAGAAGAGACGGCAGTAGACTAGGAAAACACACAAGACACACAGAGGGCTCGTCCACTCTTCATAAAGATGCCATACAACTACTAGGGAAATACAGAAGCACAGATGGAGCCCAGAAAGATTATAAAAAGACTCTGGGTCCCACTACTAAGTGAAGATACCCAGACTGAACTAGGAGAGGCCACTTCCCATCAGACCAGTTGCCTGCTGATTTGGGCAAGAATGTATGGAGGCAAGCTTGTGGAGGTGGGTGGGAGAAGCCACACTAACAAATACGAGAACACATTTATTTGCACTTGCATCATCACCAAATGCAGACTCATCAAGAGCCACATGGGCTCCCTGGAGTGTCTCAGAGATAGGTCTGCATGAACCGACAGTGGAAGTCATTAATTTAAACATACATTAAATTTCAGGAGCAAAGTGCAAAGGTCTGTGTGATCACTAAAAACAGAATTTCATGAAAAAAAAAAAAAGAAAAAAGATCAAAAGATCCAGGAGCATGTTTTTCCCTGACTCGGAGAAAGAGTCATAAACTCTTATGCTGGTTCCTTGGGATAAGATAACTTAGATTTTGCACCTCTCTGTACTGTTTCAACTTTCTGAACTTAAAAAGTCTCCTGCTATGTAGCCTAGGGTGGCCTCCAACTCTTGGTCCCCCTGCTTCAGCCTCTTAGACGCTACGATGACAGGCATGCTGTACTATTTGTGGCTTTGGTCCAGGTGACACTGGACATCCATTAGCTCTCTGTGTACAATTTTTAAACTTAAAAAAAAAATTTTTCCCATAAAAAATGTGTTCTCTAAAACGAAACCCCAAAACCCAGAATTTATTCTTTGTAAACTACTGTTTATCAAGCATGTGATAAGAGGAAATAAAGCAACGACCCTGTAGGAAGTCTGCTGGCAGTACACAACACACACTGTTAACCAAAAATCACCAGGCTAAAGGATAAACTCAGTGTGGGGCGTGCCCCGCTGTGCTTCCCTCAGCCCAACACCAGCCCTGACTGGAGGCTGAGGACCCCTGTGTTCTCCCGTTTCCCTCCAATTAGGGAGAGCACAGGAGTGAGAGCAAGGCCTAGCCATGACAACAGCTCTGGCTCAGAAGAGCAAGCTTATCGCAGAGTTGCAGAATCCGTACTGTGTTTTCTTATCATTATTATTTCCTTTTCAACCCTAAATCAAGCCAATTCTGTGTGGAAAACTCTTTTGTTAATCCAGGATTCATTATGATCCATAGAGTGTTTATAAATCCAAAAAATATCAGCATTAAAATAAAATATGTCCTTTAAAAAATAAGAAAACAAAAAGCCGTTTCTTTTACTAAACTTGTGGCTCAAACCTCATATTTATAAAGAATAAAATATAAAAAGAGTCATGAACACCATCCTTCAAAACTAGTCAGAAAGCCCACTACAATCTAACAAAATATTAGATGTTTTGGGAACTAAGGGGAGTTGGTAAACAAAAACTAAATAAAATAGCAATTTAAACCATTTATCTAGAAAAGGTAAGGGGAGTGTGAAGGGTTTTAATTATTTGCAGCTGCCTTAACTGGGCAATTTTGCTAAATTACAGGCAATAAATTCCAAGCATTTTACTTAGACTAGTAAAACCCAAATATTTAGAAATAATATACGTAAGTCTTCTATCCTTCCCATGTATGCCTTTAAGTAAATTTAGAAAAAGTTATCGTTTAACTTTGTAAATCTCAAAAAAAAAAAAAAAAAGGAGTATAGGTAAATTCCCCTCAATCTCTGCAAAGTGCTTAATTTCTTTTTCAGAAATTAGACTTACTAGGTTGGGGAGAAGGCTTGGTCTGTGAAGCACCTGCTTCAAGCACAGGGCACAAGGTTGATGGTGACGTAAAAACCAGCACTGTTGAGACATGTCCAGGTGGGTCCCGCCTAACTGGAAAGCCTGGGCCACAGAGAGATACCTGTCCCCAAAACAAGGTGGGCCGGGCTAGAGAGACAAAAAGTTCTGGCAGCTTTTCCAGAAGACCTGGGTTCAATTCCCAGCACCCACATGGTGGCTCACACCATCTGTTCCAGGGGATCCAACATACTCCTTGGGGTCTGGGGTACCCATGTGGTAAAAACACACACAAGCAGGCAAAATACTCATATACATAAAATAAAATATTTAGAAAAGAAAGTGAGAAAACCAAGGTGTATAGCACTTGATTAAAGAAACCTAATGTTGACCCCTGGTCTCGGCATATATGTACACTTGCTCACCCACAGGGGTGGGGTTAGGGAGTAGCAATGGGGGCAGGGACTGTCAGGCAGGCATTCCCTAGGATACTATACAGCATATAACAGAACAAGATGGAGAGGAAATGAAAGATAAACTGCGTATATCTAAGGTACTGGGGATCTGAGGACATTTAACTGTTTTCTTTGTAATGTCTCTGTTGAAAAATAATTGTAATATTTTCTTAGGTGGGATAAAGGATGGTATGAAAAAGTTTTACAGGACAAACCCAAAATTAGATACAGCAACAGTCAAGTTAAGAACTTACAATTTAACTACAGTTAAAATCATATCTAATGTTTAGTAAGTTAGAAAACTATTTTCTATACCTGATAAGAAAAGTGAGCCTCTGAGTTACACTAATTACAAAGGTCTGGCACACAGAGACAGAAACAAAGCTTTACTAGCTTGAGTCATCTACACGTAAACTATTATGAAAACAGCAAGAAGACACTACCTTTAACTGTTTTTACAAATGTTTGCTTTTCTTTATTTGGATCTTTTTCATCTACTAAAATCCCATGGAAAATACGCCCAAAAGTACCTAAAAGAAAAAATAACAGTTAATGAGGCCATATGATCATCTATCTTCACATCACAAAGCTTTCTGGCAATGTCACCCAACATGATGGATATGGCGGTCATTATTCTCGCTCCAGAGTAAACCCTGGACCAAAGCAGCTAAAAGCCATCTGTGTCCACAAAGCCACTTGCTTTGAGTTTCATAAACTAAGTATATGAGAATGTTTTTCTTAACTTCCCTAACTAAACTAGGAACACAGTCAGGACTGCTTCCTGCATAGCTACAGGTATCAGCCCAGAGAGTCGCCTCTGATCAATGGCAAAGGGACAAAAAGGGCTTCTCCTTTCTGCTGATGCAGACTTCAGTGAAGAAATTGCCAAGGTGCAAACCCTGGCTTGAGAGGTTCCATGCCTTGCACCGTTAAGTCTCAGACAGGTGACTGAACTCTCAGGTCATTCTGTGTTCCTAAAAAGCTCTTACAGCAGAAAGAAATCCTAACACTTCTGTGGGGATAAAGCAGTGGTTCAAACAGATATATAAAAATCCCCACAGATTTATTAGTGAAATATTTTAATTTTAATCCTCTTTTTTCTTGTTTCATTTTTCTGGGGAGAGGTTGTGAGTCAGGGTTTCTCTGTATAGCCCTGGCTGTCCTGGATTCAAAAGGCTTTCTCATGAGACGAAAAATTAATTGCATGTTGTTCTTTCACACAAGACCATTTTTACGTTCATCCTTCCATAATTTAAAAGAAATGCCTGAGATGCTTTACATTGCTGTGGACATTAAACACACCCTGGGCTTTAATGTCTGTCACATTATGGATGTGCTGAAGTTACTGGTGCCCGTGTGGAAGGTCCCACTGAGGCACAGAAATGGAGGAACGTGGATGCTGGAGGCAGAAGGCATTGGAGAACCTTCGTGCCTCTGCACTGTCAAAGAAGCTCCTCCGTGGTACACAGTGGTTCCCCATGCCCAGTCCCTCTAACTAACCGGGCGAACCCATACTAAAAGCACATGTGCATACAGATCAAACAGTTTATTCCCTGTCTGGATTATCTAGATATATCTTTAATTATGTCTAATCTGACAGATGGAAAGTGGCCCATTAACTATTGCTTGATTTGTATTTATCAGAGTTCCAGTGAACCTGACCAATTTACAAAATTTTAGTCAGCCATGTTTTCTTTCCTGAAAGCAAAAGTTCTAAACAAACAAACAAAACCCAACCATTTCAGTTCCAAAAACATCAAGAAAAACACCTGATTCCAAATTTCCTCAAATTATGAGCAAGTAACCTTGCTCCATTCTGTTTGGGGTCCCAGAAAACTGTAAGCAAAACCATTAATTCTGTAGGAAATGCTGTCTGGCCTAGCTACCCTCTTCAGACTGCAGACAGATCTGAAAGCCAGTTATTCTTAGAAAATGGACAGATGCAGCTGCAGCACTCATACACTGCAAAGGGAGGGGTGACACCTGCTTCCACTGAGGGCCATTTCCTTTAAGGGACTTTAAGTTTCTCACTTTGCTGAGGCTAGCTTCCAGGGGTCCCAGCAAACAGAACGGTTTCATATGACCAAAAACATTCCATAGCAAACGGTGGCAGAGGAAAGAAGTTATCTGCCACCTAATAACATGAAAAGCTCAGGGCAGTTATTTTATTGTTAATTTCTGTCCTCCTCTTTTACCATCTCCTTAATCAAGACCCTAAAACTCAAAACAGAAAGCAAGGACCTGCAAGATGAGGTGGAAAGAGTACTGGATATGTCAAATACAAACTCTGTGAACTCTTTCACGTGCGTCCTTCCATCTCCGCTCTCAGCTAATCTAAGAGTGATCAAGACCACTATGTTGTTAATTCTACTATTGTGGAAATTCATTCAGCCAATAGCCTTTTGGGTGCCAGTCCATTAGGGCGTGGTCTGAGGTACTACGTGGGGACTGATAACTCTAAGATGCTGTGTGGTTTCTCTACAGTCACACAGGGGCTGGAATCAGAGTCTAACCCCAAAGCCCATCCATCCACTTGATCACCCACAACCCATGAGAGTAAAAAAAAATGATCCAAATATTTCAAATACACCTGCTGGGAACTGATCACTTTAAAAAAGAATAAATAATAAAATATACACCTATAGATAATAAGTGCTAGTCTATGTTTTATCACACTTCAAAATCAAGATGCTCATCAAAGCTGCTAGGGCAAACCGAGTGAAGTTTAAAAAAAGGAAAATGAAATCTTATTTTTTTTAAACAAATCTGAAAATTTAGAGAAAATAAGTACCTTCTTGAAGTACATCTTTCAGTGTTATCCGTTCCCTGGATATTGCTATATCCTTCACCTTGGCTTTGGCCTCCAAAAGGGTGACACTCCGCAAGTCGTTCTTCTCTATCCTCAAGGTAGGATAACCTGAGGAGCCAACAAAGCCAGACCAAGCAATATAAATACCCTACTGTGGCACTGGAGTGGGCTAGTTATTTATGATCTCAGGACTGAAGGCACAGCAATGAATAATGCAACAATACAAAAGCAAACAAATATATACACAAACCAGAAAAGCTACTTATGAAGGGCACATAAGATGCTTAAAAAAAAAAAAGAAAGAAAGAAAAGAAACTGGAGAGATAGCTCAGTGGTTAAGAGAATTGTCTGCTCTTCCAGAGGACCCAGGTTCAATCCCCACAAGGCAGCTTACAACTTTTTAACTCCAGGTCCAAGGGATCAGACACCCTCACACAGACATACATGCAAGAAGAAAAAAAAAATCAATGCATACAAAATAAAAATAAATTAAAAATATTAAAGAAAACATTGCAACCCACCACAATACTACCCCCAAAAGTATAAATACAGTGAAAGAAAAGCTAAAACTATGACTACTTGAAGGCCTTTAAGACAAACGGCATCCTCTGATTTAGACTTTAATCCTTCTTATGTAGTTTTCCTTCCAAATGATTTTCAATATAATCATGTAACAAAAGATCTTTTCAAAGGAAGAGACATCTGAAAAGGCATCGTTTAATAACATGCATCATCATTTGATCACTTGCGTTTGTACTCCCACAGCCTAGCCTGGGGTCCAAATTTAAGTTCACTTAATTTCCACCCACTCTCAATACATTGACAACAAAAACAGAATTTACAGCCATAATTAAAAGTTCTCATGACAAGAGAATAATTAGGATAAAAGGAAGAACCACTATGGGCAAACAAACTGAAATGGCATTTCTAATGACTTACTACCTTTGATAGATAACAGAAAGAAAGCAAGGAGGAGGGATGGGCAAGGCTAGAGGACGGGAAAGGAGGAAACCATGCGATTACATCTTAATTTTTTTTAAATATTTATTTATTTATTATGTATACAATATTCTGTCTGTGTGTATTTCTGCAGGCCAGAAGAGGGCACCAGACCCCATTACAGATGGTTGTGAGCCACCATGTGGTTGCTGGGAGTTGAACTCAGGACCTTTGGAAGAGCAGTCAATGTTCTTAACCTCTGCACCATCTCTCCAGCCCTACATCTTAATTTTTTTTAAAAAAAAATGGGGGGCTGTTGACATGGCTCAGAGGTTAAGAGCACTGACTGATCTTCCAAAGGTCCTGAGTTCAATTCCCAGCAACCACATGGTGGCTCACAGCCATCTATAATGAGATTTGGTGCCCTCTTCTGGTATGCAAACATACATGGAAGGAATGTTGTATACATAATAAATAAATAAATCTTTAAAATAAATAAATAACTGGAACATAATGAGCATCAGTGGCTGCCAGAGGACTATATGAAGGCACTAAAAAATTTCGTAACAGATGTAGTCTGGCAAAGCCTGAACCCAATGATAAGCCATTTTCACATGTTTAATTCTACCTGAAGTTCTCTGAGTGTCTTGGATCTGTGCTATGTTCTATTCTGTTGCCTTGAAAAATTCTTGGCCAATATATCTTAAGTTTTTGGGGTTTTTTTTTCTGCCTTCTTTTCTTTTCTTTTGGAGACAAGGTCTCACTAGAACTCATCATCTGCCTCAGCTTCCCAAGTATAGGGGTTATGGGTATGAACCACTATGCTCCATTCCTTTTTTGTTATTAGCTACTATTTTCTCTTGAGACAGGATCTCACTATGCAGAGCTGGTATCCCTGGCTGGTGTGGAACTATGTAGAGCTGGACGGCCTCAACTTTACAGAGATACACCTGCCTCTGCCTCCTGAGTGCTAGGATTTAAAGTGTGCACCACCATGTCTGGCCTTCCTTTTTTAGTTATAAAACAAATGTATTTCTATTGAGCTTTTTTTTCTCTAAGAATTTCCTTCTTTCTTCTTTCTTTCTTTCTTTCTTTCTTTCTTTCTTTCTTTCTTTCTTTCTTTCTTTCTTTCATCTGTTGAGCTTTTTAAACAGTGTTTTGTGGTGGCTGGAGAGGAAGAGGTTAAGTTCCCAGCACCTACATGGCAGCTCATGACTGAAACTGGTCCCAGGAGATCCAATGTCCTCTTTTGCTCTCTGCAGGCACCTCATGCCCACGGTCACATATACACATACAGGCAAAACACTCATACATATAAAATAAATGTAAAGGTTAGAAAGTTTTAAGTGTTTTGTTTTCATCATCTATTAATAATGAATTACCTGGTTCTTTATGGTAATGTTTACAATTCAAAACAAAAATTAAAAATTTCATATTAATGATAAATTTTTAAGATGTAAATATACTTTTATTGCCTTTCTTAAAAGAAAAAATTTATCATATGTAGTCACTGAAGTATCTACTTATAAGGTCATATCCACAGGCAAGAACAGGCCCTAATAAGCAAAACCTGGTGTGTAAACATTAAAAGCAATGGCGTGTCTTTCTGAGCAGGTGTGACTTTCATATCTACCATGGCATTTTCGTGAAGGGCTCTTTCTATTTCTTTCTTTCTAGAGAGTGACAGTAGGTACTGCAATGATTTCTCCTAAGTTTCTTGTCATCCCCTCTTTCTTGACACAGTGAAGGAAATGGATCACCTCTGCAGAACTGGCCCCTCTGCTCCTTGGTGTATCATGTATCTTCTTTCTCTGCCTCTTTATTACACAAAACTGCAATTCCTACAGCCTTGGTTAAATTCAAATATTTAAATTTAAATTGGTTAAATTCAGGCTAATTATTTTGGGTTGGAATATCATATCCACAGGTACAAAACATGTTTGCAGCATTTTTTCTACAGCTAATTTTTCTACAGTGGATTCGAAGAGGATTTGGGCTAGCTAATGGTAAAGCCTCCATTTTCCTTTGTTCTTAGGGTTTTCATCAATGACAATCTTTCCTAAATAAGGTATTTTGTTAAGGATTGTAAATCTCATTTTCTAATTGTATCATTCCTTTCACTTTCATAATCTGGGCGCCTTCTGTAAAGAAATGTTTATCCTAATCAACCAGCACCAGCTCGTGACCCTGGAATATAATTCATTTAGCTAGCTGCCAAAATAATAAGGTAGTGATGGAACCCTAGATATTAATTATGCTGAGCAATGTTAAGCATTATAAATGTATAGATTATTACACATCTTTTGTAATCCACTGCAGTCATCATTCTCTTGGATACTCAATGGCTCCGTCCTTGGTCAGTGGGGGCTTCAATCTGCAGCAACACGTCTCAGAATTACTATGTTCATTTCCTGACCCAGACCTGGGATCTGCTTTCTCCTAAAAATGCTCATTCTTTTTCAGGGGAAAATTCAGAAAGACCACAACAAAGGGTGGTGGCTTGAATAAGGATGGCTTCCACAGGTTCATATACTTGAATGCTTAGCCACCAAAGAATGGAACTGTTTGAAAGGATTAGCAGGATTAGAAGGTGTGGCCTTGTTGGAGGAAGTGTGTCACTGAGGGTGGGCTCTGAGATTTCAACATTCCATGCCAGGCCCAGGTTCTACACCTGTGGATCAGGATGTAGATCAGCTATTGTCCTAGCACTATGCTCCCAGGCATAATGAGAATGCGTGAAACTGTAAGAAAGCCCCCAATTAAATGTTTTCTTTTGTAAGAGCTGCCTTGGTAGTAGTGCCTCTTCACAGTAATGGACCACTGACTAAGACACAGAAGAAGAGAGTCTTGATCTAACTTTCCTAAAACAAAAATGCCAGTCCAAGGAAACGGATAACTAACTACAAAATCCTAAACTAATTAGCCACCTTTCCAAGTCAAGGTCTTATCTGGGACTCTTTAGACCTTTCTTTATCTTATATTTTGTTTTCATGCTGATTCCCCACTATAATTAAATTATATTTCCACAAAGACTATATTATTACATGCATATTTCATATCACACTGTATATAATAAATCTGTCAATTAATTATTTTTTAAAAAGAATTGCTTTAGCTCGGTGGTGATGGTGCATGTCTTTAATCCCAGGACTTGGGAGTCAGAGGCAAGAGATCTCTGAGTTTGAGGCTAGCCTGGTTTACAAAGCAAGTTCCAGGATTATCAGGGCTACACAGAGAAATCTTATGATCCCTCCCCAAAATTAAAATAAAAATACCCCCAAATACATAGCACTGACGTGCATGAAAATAAAAATGGACCAGGAATGTTGGCCCCTATAAGGTCAATCAAAGTTATGTGCTAGAGTTCCAGGCTAGCCTGAGCTAGAAACCAGTTAGGTAACATTCATCAAAATTCTGTTAATCAGAAGGAAATTAAGGGGGCCTGGAGAGATGGCTCAGCAGTTAAGAGCACTGCCTGTTCTCTCAGAGGTCCTGAGTTCAATTCCTAGCAATCACATGATGGCTCACAACCATCTATATAGTGGGATCTGATGCCCTCTTCTGGCATAAAGTTGTACATGCAGACTGAGCACTTCGATTCATAAAAACAAATAACTCTTTTAAAGAATCTTTTTTTAAAAAGAAGGAAAGTAAGGCTCAGGAGATGGCTCAGTAGCTAAGAGCACTCAATACTCTTCCACAGGACCCAAGTTCAATTCCCAGAACCCAAATCAAGCAATTTTCACCAGCATTCGTGTGTGGACGTGTGCACACATGCATACACACAAACACACACACACGTTTAAAAAAATTAAGACACTAGGGATGTCACTCAGTGGTAAAGCACTTGTGGCATAAGTGAGGGCCCTTGGATTTGATCCCAGCACAGTGGGGGGAAATTTAAAATTCCATGTACATAACCAATGGTAACTAGCTTGTATTATGATTAGAAAACAGCATAAAGGACTGGTGGACTGCTCCATGACACGGAATATGGTCGGCATGTTGGAGACTCTAGGCTCAATCTCCAACAGCAGGTGAATAAAACCAATTGCAAGTTCCTATGTGTTCCGTGGAAATATTAACTCATTCCCTAAAACTACCTAAAAACTTTCAGTTTGGATTTGTAGAGAATTGATTTATAAGCTCTTTTAATATCATTAAATATGGAAATCTCCCCCAAAGCAGAATTAGCTTTAATAATTTTTATATTAAATACTCCAATTTTAAAATGTTTTATTCAATGTTCTAAGAAACAAAACTTGAAGATCAAACCAACTTTAGAACAAGTTAGATAATTCCACAAATACACTAACCATATTAGGGCCACAGACAGAGACCATACAAGATTTGCAAACAGCTGTAGAATTAAATTAACTCTTACTGGTGATGGGAGTTGCATTGTTGGGTGTGTCAGCTCTCAGATACTGAGTCGTCTGGGTGGACGGCTGAGACAGCCCTTGGGAACTACTGCTGGCGCTGATGCTGCAAATAATTTTGAGAGAGAAATATTTGGCAAGTGAATCTCAGTAAGAAATTTCTTTTGCGTACATATAAAATACATGCTACTTTACAACCTGCCTAGAATTCTCGTAGATAAATGCATTCATCCCTATCAGTATTCCATTCTGAACTCCTAAGCTACTTCACAATACATGGTTCAATTTAGCCTTTTATTTGTACCTCCAAAATGACCAAGCATGTCATCATAGCAAAACTGTTCAGAAATGTAGATGGAAGTCCTCAGAAAGCAATTCTGAACCTCACACAGGGTATATCAAGGAACTATTGGCTCATCTCTCTAGAGAAGAGCCCATACCATTCAGCTGGACTGGCTTTCAGAAAAGAGAAACAAGTTCCTTTAAGTAGTGGTCCAAAGCAGATGGACTTGAGATGAAGTGGTCACAGTCTACATCAGTGTATCATGTGCAAGTGTAGGAAGCGGCATCATATCTGACCCGTTTCCCCTCTTCACCTCCCCTCACCCCACTTCCTTGGAATTCACAGTTCTCAGAAATCTCTAGTACTTGAAACTTACATTATACCACACAATACCCAAGTAAAAGGAAACCCTGAAGGCAGTGGATGCAAATCTTGTTAATTAGATATCTGCAATTACTATAAATCAATGGCTCCCAAACCTTTTCTGTGGGTGATCTTGTTCCTGGTCACCCCTGGGCACATCCTGACCTCACTGCCTTATTTTAAGTTTGTAGCCAAGGGGAAGTAAAACAGAAACTCAGCATAGATGGAACTCCTGTAACTACAGAGGCAGTAGAGCCATCAAATTTCCTATGTATGAACAAAGTTTGGACTGACTGCTCTTTGTGCCTTATCACTGCACTCTCAAAGCCTAGTGATTACAATGAGACTAGTGATCAACGGCCATATGATCTGGAACACTTGCACATGTACTTGTATTTTGTCAATTTCAAGAGTCCACACACATGTGAAAACCATAAAGACATAAAATATCCACACAATGAGTGCTGTAAGCTCTATGTAGCCTTCTAAAAGGTTAATATAATTTTGAATTATTATATTGTGGTTAAAGTAGTGAGATAGGGGTGTCCTCTGACAAATATCTGGAGAGCATCTGTATACACAAGCCATTTTGCTGAGCACATCCTCCATCTGAAATGCCTGTGTGTCTAATGGGATGCCCTCAGCACGCTGTCCCTGCACATGCTCACATTTCAGATTACTATCTTCCTGTGAGCCTGCAGTCAGCTTTGTTTCCAAGCAACTTTGCTGAAGGGACTTTCAACTCAGAGAATCTAACAAAGATTTGTCAGGACATCGTGTGGTCGGAGTTCTGGAAGTTATTAAGTAGTGATTTATGTGAGTTTACATATGTAGTTGGTCATAAGCAAATGAAAAACATAAACCTTTAAATCATAATTGCCAGCACCACCAGCTGCACAGCTTAGGCAAACTATTCCATCCTTCTGGAGCCTCACACTCTCTGGGGATAAAAGGAACATAAAGCAACTCCCAACAAGACTGCTAACGGGGTTCCATGGAGGATGTGCAGGTACAGCCCTGAGGATGCCACTCAGCCCTCAAACACACACTTATAAACCATCATTATTTTACCCTGAGGAATACTGTGCATCATGTCCCCAACCTTAGAATAATAAGGACCTACAGGGTGCATGCTTTTGCTGAGGCGTTCTCAACGATCTCACTGAAGACTAATTTGTTAGAAGTTCAGTATTTGGTACAGTGGGGGAAGGGCTGCATCTCAAAGGGGAAGCAGATGAGGAATTCCTCCTCAGAAGTGAAGCGAGAAAACCTTCCTCACAGGATTTCTGTGAGGCTCAAATTTATGATGGATGTGAAAGCTCAACAAAATGCCCTGCAAGCAATGGTACCTATGGCCGAATAAACTTCAACAACTGAACACTAGGTGGCACTCCTGGGTCATCTAAAAATGTTCAAGATTGCTAGCGGTCAAGCAGCCTTATGGCCATGTACGTCAGACTTTGATTTCCTTAAGATATTGGGGTGAAATGTCCAAGAAAAGAATAAGCAAAGCAACAGTGGAGAGAGAAACATTTTTTGGAACCAAAAACTTACTTTATAAGAAAAGCAAGGTATAGTCAGAGGCCTGCCCCTGACATCCAGTAAAGGCCACACGTTCATAGCTACATCACAAGACGTAGAAAACAGATTAAAATGTATATTTGCTAACATTTAATAGTTTAAGACTATTCTAAATAGATCTGATTTTCAGAAGTAGGCATCTTGGTTTAGAATAAGCTAAGAATTTGGACAGAGATCTTCAAAATACTAAATTCTTACTCTGTATTCTCAATAAATGTTTATCAAGTGTCTATGGGGTGGCGGGTGCTGCTCTGGCTGCTGAGGACACAGCAGTGAACACGAAGTAGTTTCCCGCCCTATTTACAGCTGGGACTTCTTGCTGGGTGTCTCACTGAGGCAGACCATAAACTCCATGGGGAGAGTTAAGTGCCCGTCCACTCTGCCCTCTCCAACAACACCAGTGCCTGGCACAGTAAGCCCCTGACCCCCATGTGAGCCCAAATCACAGTGAGTTAACTACTCGCTGATGCTGATGGAGAAGCCACATTCACCAAGTGGGAAGACATAACCCAGACAGCAGAACACTTGCTTCTGACAGGAGTGGCTGCTACTTGATGAAAAAGGAACTACTCAGTGTGGATTAACTTTCCTGCTTCTCTTCATTCTTCATTCAAATGGGTGTCCTGGATAGTTTTTGTCAAGCTAGAGTTGTTTCAGAAGAGGTAAGTCAATTGAGAAAATGCTCCCATCAGACTGGTCTGAGGCAAGCCTGTAAGGCATTTACCTGATTAATGACCCATGTGGGAGGGCTCAACTCACTGTGGGTGGTTCCATTCCTGAACTGGTGGACCCAAGGTGTCTAAGAAAGGCTGGGCAAGCCAGTAAGTAGCTTCCTTCCTGCATGGATTCTACATCAGTTCCTGCCTGGACGTCGCTCTGGGATTGAGTGTGATCTGCAAGTTACTAACTGAAATAAACCCTTTTCTCTCCAAATTCTTTTGGTCATGGTGTTCTATCACAGCAATAGGAACTCTAAGCAGGCTGCGGTGGATACACAGAGAAACCCTATCTCAAAGAAGAAAACAAAAGAAACTCTAGTACTCTTTATATCATTATGTATGCCAGTCTGTTACAGCATGAAGGTAAAAACAAATACAGGAAAAACAGACACACTCTGTCACCGATAATGATGAAGGTAGTGGGATGCTGGAAAAAAATGGAAAATAGAAAAATGAAAATACCACCAAATAACACATCCAAGTATCGCATATGCAAAGAACTGATTTCTCAATCTCCGACAGGGAGACCACAAAGAAGACAGTTGCAGGCTCATCTCTCTGGGGGAGACAGACACTCCGCCCCTTCAGGACAGACTCACTGGTGTAACAGACTGCAGATCAGTTTGCTGGGTTAGGAGAGGGAAAGTCACATGTGTGGGCTCCATGGGTCCCTGATGAGAACACACCTCAGGGTAGCTACACTCTCTGCCTCTAAAGAAACTCTATATGTAACAGGTCACTGGCTCCTGGGTGCTCACAATGAATGAGCTCTCTACTGCCCCAAGAGTTCACTGCAGTACAGGTTCCTGCTAGCCTACCAGGGAACACAGCCTGGCATGCAGCAAGCATGTTATGTAACTACAATACAGAAATGATCAGAATGCAGACTTCCTGCTTTGCGCAGGTCATTATGGTACAATCCCAGAAGTCACCGTCTTTAAAGTCTGTTTCTGGGTCTTGATTACACAATCAGCAAAAGGACTCTGCAGAGAGGAGCAGCAGGTGTCTCTTCAGTGCTGTCAGAGCGCTGCATAGGAACCTGGGCTCCACCATCAGCTTGCCTGGTGTGTAGTTGTTGCTAGGAGGACCCACGATTAGCATACTGCACCTTTCTGAAAATGAAATTGCCACGGCGGCACTTGCTGCATTTGGGGCTGAGACCTACTACCTCTCTAGCATCATTTCTCTAAACCCCACTATCTCTGCTTTACAGGTGAGGAGGCTGGAAGGCTAGTCACAGAAGATCTGGACACAGATACAGACAGCCGGGCCCCAGGGGCTAGCTCTTAACTACTAAGCTATGCCCTGAAAACAAGCAATAATATAAATTGCTTTTATTCAGACAATATCTAGAAACCTAGAGAGTTTGAAGCTCCTACTTGTGTGGAGACTACTTACTTAGCTGGAAGACACATACGTTTCATGGAATCTAAGTTACAGAACAACTTCAGCTTGTGTGAATTCATGACCTTAAAACACATACCAGCAGTCAAGAAAAACACAACTCTATGGGCATCAGGAGAGATCTGTGAATTGGGCCTAACAGTAATGTATGTGCCTGTTAGGAAGTGGAGGCAGGAGGATCAAGAGCCCAAGACCAAGACCAGCCTGGGTTCAAGAGACACTGCCTCAAAAAAACAAAACAAATAAACAAAAGACACACCTAAGTGTGACTTATGACTATCCTGCTCTTCAGTGACTCCTGTCGCTTACACCATCTCTCAAAATCATATACAAAATGTCTGTTATCGCTTTTATCCCCTCAACTGCTTCCAAATGTCAGTTCATCCTCTGTTAACACTGAACTCCATTACCACAGTGTATACCACACATTCTGAAACATAGCATCCACTATCCTAGCTAGCTGTCAACTTGACACAGCCTAGAGTCATATGAAGGAGTCTCAGTTGAGGACTGCTCAATCAGACGGGCCTGTGGCTATGTAGATGAGGAATTAACCACTGATACGAGTGGGTCCAGCCTACTGTGAGCATCAACCCAGGCAGGCGGGCCTGAGATGTATAAGGAAGCTAACTGGACAGGAGTGAGAAAGCCAGGCAGTTAGCATCCATCCCCCCGTAGTTTCTGCCCCAGGTTCCTGCCTTGATTTCCCTTAGTGACAGGCTGTGACCTGAAAGTGTAAAATGAAATAAAGCCTTTCCTCCTCTAACTTGGTTTTGGTCAGCGTGTGTTACCATGGCTACAGAAAAGCCAACTAGAGCGTCCGCACGTGCTCCACTGTGCGCCCATCACTTCTCTTCCTTCTCTACTCGAGGAAGGGAAGGAACAATGAAGACAGTACTTAGGAGTACTGCATCCATCCAGCTCCCTGGCCTTTCTGGATCTTGTTTATAAAGGAATGTTTCCCTTTATGCCTTTTACAGGTCTACCATACAGTGTTAGGACTCAGAGTTTAGGGAGAGGAGACACTGCTCTCTGCCTGGAAAAAGCTTACATTGTCGTTCTAGGAAATCTGGAGTATGAATTATGGGTTTAGACTGGCAGAAAGACCCCATGGCCCCAGTATGAACAAACACTCTGAAGGGCAAGGTACAAGGCACACGGTGAGGGGTAAGGACTCACCCGACAAGGTGCAATTAAGGATTCAGCAAGAGTGGTAGCAAGTCAAATACAATGCTGAGAATGTCTTAGATGGTGTGTAGGAGGCACTAAGGATTGTGGGTTGTGAGCAGGCATCTACCATTCCATCTTTACTTCTCATTGCGTTCTGGCTACAGCATCATCTCTGACTCACCCAGGTTAGGCAGGCACCTTCTGTATTCACACACTACATTATACATATCACAATAATCAATTCTATACTGTAATTATGAGTTGACATCAAAGAACCTTGATACCATGAAGTGTATCATTAATCTTTGTAATCCCAGCACTTAGTGTGATTATCTATCCAAGGTATCTCTACTCTGCTATGTATTAGGATCATCCAGAAAACTTTAGAGCACAGCAGATACCCAAGTGGGGAGGGAAGGCAGGTGGGAGGGAAGGATAGAGGGAGGGTATTGGAAGAATCTAGAAGGAAGGAAGGAAAGGAACAGTTTCAAAAGGGCAATTGGAGCCTGGAAGCAAGTCAGGATAATAGAGATGAAAAACATATTTGCCCACTACTTCTCACTAAGTTATAACTCCACAAAATTTAAAAGATAAAAATAAAAGCAGGAAAACATAAAGAGGGTAACAAGGCATCTTATTTCCTCTTTGGCTGAGGCTTGATCACCCTCCCTCCTCCCCTGCACCGGTGCGCATGGATGGGGGTTGGGAGGCACTCATGCACATGGCAAGCAACTGATTTTATTTTTTCTTTTCCCAAAACATGTACAATACCTGTCATCCAGTTCAATCCTTTTCATACTATGAAGGTGCAAAACAGCTAATATTATTGCTACAAGAAATATTACTGCACAACAAACTCCTACACTGATATAAAACACACGCGTGGAAGTAGTTGGAGCTGCATGTACAGGATCATCTGAAACAAAAATGAAAAGCACATTAGGCTTTTTAAACAAAGCCGATGGCATGCTCTGTCCTAACACAGTGAGTACTCACCGTTCCTCACAAAACCCATATTTCATCACACTCATTCTTTGATAAAAATCAGAAACCTGCAGTGTGGGGCTCACGCAAATTTTGGTGTCTTTGTTATAGTTTTAAGAAAAGACTTACAATTTCTGGTTAATAAAAGCCATAGACCCTCAAAGGGGGCATATATAAAGTGCCCAGTCCATAAGACATTGGCAGAGCTGTCCCACAGAATGCTCTGCAGGAAAGCAATGTTCTACTGCATATTTACAGAAACAGAGAAATGGAATATTCCATCTAACACAGTTGCCACTAGCCACCTTGGCTATGTGGCATGAAAAACAACTAGAGCAATTTTATATCATGCTAATGAATTTACAACTTTGAGGTTACATGGGGCTAATAGTCACCCAGCTGGGCAAACAGCACAGTTTTTTTTAATCAATAAATATTATTTTGCTTCTTTGATTTTTTAAAAAAGGTTCTATTGATTAAATATGATTATACCCAGCTAATGTTATTTTAAGACAAGAAACACCTCAGGAATAGGAAAATTAATTCAATGCATAAAAGATTATACCACACACACAACACACAACACACACACTCTCTCTCCCTTCTTCCCTTTCTTTCTCTGCTTCCCTCCTCTCCTCCCTCCATCCCAGGCTGATCAGAGGACAGCAGAAGGCAAACTGTGAAGGGGCTCATAGAGACGGAAGTATACATATTATGAGTAGAATGCTGAGACAGAGCTGCACATGTTTCACATCACAACCCTATCTTAAAGTACCCAAGGAATCTGGAGTTTATTCCAAACGAGACTGGCAGTCACAACAGACACACGCAATGGCCTGAGGACTGGATGCTGCGTGACCCAGCTACAGAGGGAGCAAGAGCAGAGCTGGAATGAATGAGATCGTTACTAAGCCCTCTGATAGAGAGGCTACCTAGGCTCTGCTGAAAGAGCTGGTGAAGGCACCAAGTGAGCAGAGTGAAGCAGAGTCACAAACTTACAGGGGCTCAAAGGAAAAGGCAGCAAAGCTGTGGCTTAAGAACCCATTGATGCTACCTTTAAGAAGCTATAAAAAAAAAAAAACAGGTTGGAGAAGCTTGAGAATTAATTCTTGAATATTTTTTTCCTTGTGTATAAGTTAAGTTTAAAATTACCATGTGGAGATGTCAAACAAAATAACAGACAAGCACTGGGTGGTAGAACCAGCTCAGTGGGTAAATGTGCTGCACAAGCCTGGCCACCTAAATGTGGGAGCCACATCAAAATCAAGTACAGTGGCGCGCACTTATAATCCAACATTCCTAAAGCAAAACCAGCAACCAAACAATTAAACTTTGAGAAAAAAAATCCAAAAGATCAATTCAAGCAATCACGTGGGAGGGCTAGCTGTGCGTAGGTGAAGACAGGACTCTCGAGGGTTTCTGCATGCCAAGGGAGAGTTGCAAAGTCTTGGGAGGGGTGGAAAAGAGCTAAGGCCTGCGTGGACAATGAGACTCAAGCAGTGGCCAGAGCAGAGCGTCTTCTGGGCAAGCTGTCCACGTGCACTCAGTCCAGCCACTCAGCTTTCGGCAGGCGTAGCTGCTCCTCCTCCTCGCTGAGGTTCAGCTGTCAGAACCCAGCTGTCCTGCAGGTCTCAGGCACTTTCCTTAGACAGCTGCTATCTCTATCCTTTAGAGGAGGTTACATGCCCCTCCTCAGGGTTTCCAAAGTCCCTTGTACTCTCCCTCCGAATCTCTCAGTCTACCATGCTGGGCTGCCATCACCACCTGATGCCTGTTCCATCTCCCCTGGAACACTCTAAGCACCTAACAGCTGGGCTGTTTGCTCAGTTTGCTTCTGCCTCAGTCATATCATCCTGGTCATTGCAGACTCAATAAATGTTGAATAGAAGTATAAAAAATAAAAGGAACGAGCAAGGAAGAGAGGGAGGCCAACACTACCACATTGCTCTTCCTAAGAAATACCCTAAGAGCATTAAAAAAAAATAAAGCACCAGAATTTAAGTAAACTTGGGAAACAGTGGCATTTAAATTTTTTCTTTTCTTCCTTCTCAGAGATAAATAGTCTAGCAAGTACACAATCTCTGACATTATTTTGTCTTTTGAAAAGCTCTACTTAATTCCTAGCACTCCAGAGGCAGAGAAATGAGAATCAGAAACTCAGGGTCACTCTCAACAACACACAGAGCTCCAGGCCAGCCTGAACTAGTGTGTGTTGGTCTGCCTGTCCCATCCCGCCCAAAGTGTGTGTTATATCTCTGTCACTGTCTCTGTGTGTGTGCGCATGTGTGTTTGTATGTTATATGCAGGTGTTTATATGTGTGCACATGTATAGAGACCGGAATCTGACCTTCATTATCTTCCTCTATCATTTCCTACCTTACTTTTGGAGACAGGACCCCACGTAGACCCTGGAGCTCACTGACCAGCGAGCTCTGAAGATCTGCCTGTCGCTGCCCCTCTTCCACCTCCCACCTTCCCATGCCACACAGTGCTGATGGTACAGGAGTATACCGCAACACCCGGCTTTTACATGGGTGCTGGGAATCGGAACAAGTCTTCATGTTTGCGTAGCAAGCACTTTACCAACTAAGTCATCTTCCTCTCAAAATAAAAAAATAAATAACATAAATTTGCATTTTCACCTAGATGAAATTAGCTGAAGGTTGGGTCCAAACTATGAGTCAGATTCTCTTAACACTGTGCTAATGAAGGTCTTACACATATTTTTTTTGATATTTGTTCCTTTATTAGGCCTACCTGAGAAAAATCACAATATAAAGTCTTGCTCCTAAAAGGCGTTTGTTAGTTTGTCAGTGCTGTAAAAGATGTACAAGTTTCAATTCTCAAAATCTTCAATATCCTAACAGCTTCAATTGGTCTATGTATCAATCCACAGAACCCCAGCAGAATAAAGAGCAAACTAACGTCAACACTGGAGCAGGCATCAAGCTCCACGCAAGCACACTCACGTGCTCACACACTCACATGCACTCTTCACTCTCATGACAGAGAAAGGTAACACGGTAACACTTACAAATAGTTCTGCTAGTGTTTCTGTCCAAGGCTGAAGTTTTTACTTCTTCAAGTTCTGGATTAAAAAGGAAATAAAAGGTACTTCAGAAATGGCTTTCCATAAGAATCCTTACACACTAACACACACACATCCTCTGAACACGAGGTATTTGCTGTGCATCCTTCTATGGTCATCAGCGCCATCACAGTAGAAAAACAGCCTGTGCTGGTCACTTACAGCTTCCCAATGAGATAGATAGGTTTCCGTGGTGAAGAGCGTAGAGAAACCCACAAACTTACCGTCTTCATGGAAACTCACGGCACAACCAGCTCAGTGGAAAGACTCTAGAATGCTAGAGAAGGAATGCTTCCTGATCCCTAATTCTCACCCAAAGATAAAGAAACTTGCAGGGAATAACAGCTCTTAGCATTCCACACAGCACAGGGGTGCTTGCTAGTGCAGTTGTGGACAAATTACGACCACACATTAAAAAGGTGGTATATAGTAAATCTAAAATGGAAATTTTCAGAAGTCAGGCATGGTAGTGCATGCCTTAATCTCAGTTTACCAAGGAGTGTCACAAGTTTAAGGCTTGACTGGGTAGGTAGTGAGTTCAAGGCCAGCATGGGTAATTTAGTAAGATCCTGTCTCAAACAAATATGCTAAAATAGAATTTGAATACAGCTCAGTGGCAAAGCACTCTCCTAGCACACCAAGTCCAACCCTAGTATCCATCCATCCTCCATCTTGACTAGTTATACAAGTCCAGGTAGTGTCTTCAAGGCCCAGTGTCCTCATGCCAATCACATAACGATAAGATTAGAGTAGAGCCTCTATAATCCCCCTAGGCTTTAAACTTACATCAAAGTAGGTATATAACTCATAGAACTAGAACTGCACCAAAGCTAAGGGCGCTAATTTTTTATTTTAAAAATGTCTCTACTCAATGCAATATAGCTTCTTTGTTAGTATGTGTCTTGACATTTGCCACTGTAACTCACTTGCTGACCCTGGATGTTTGAATAACACCCAGCACTAATTTCAACTGGAAAATTTGTAAATAGACAGTTTCACAAAAAAGCCAAGAACCCGGGTTTGCCCCTTAGCTGCAGCACTTTGTCTGAGCCTGGGCAGGTTACTCAGCTCTTCTGAAAACACACCACCTGGAGCTGATGTAAGGCTATGTGGTTCAGTGCAGGTAACACTTACAGACCACTGAAAGTACTGAGTGAGTTTATAGTTTGTTTTGTTTCTACCTTAAACAGTAAACAGTTCGACCTATTTGTAAATTCAGAAACTTTACCTCTGGGCTACATGGAGATTAGATAACCTTTAAGAATTCTTAACATCTCAAAACTCAGCCTTGGTGTGCTAGCACTCACTGCATCTGTGGTGACCCAAAGAGCAAAAAACTATTAAGTACCCACACATGACATCCTAATTCTAGGCTAGATTTAATTATCCTTTAAACCCTCTCTGAAACAGCATCATGCGTATTTTATAGATGAGAACCTGAGCCTCACACGGTGTAACAACTTATCCCCTCCTGAGAAGAGCAGAGATACGGTTCCAACCGGGCCCACATGACCCCCAAGTGAAGCTCCTGCAGAAGCCAAGTCCATCAAGCAAATGCTTAGTCACAGCTGCTGTGGCCCCTGTGGAGTTCATTTTCCTTCTTTACCTGTCAGTCATACAGGATCCACTTCACACATCTAATGGAAACATGCGGGCAATTCTACAGACAGAGAACCAGAGGCTGAGTGGGGTTGAGTGAGATCCTGGCTACATACTATCTGGGGTTACCCCAGGATTCCATCAACTTGTCCTTTTCTCACAACTATATTAAAGACTTGGTCATAATTAGTCTGTAAACAAGCACCACGATCTTCTATGAACCTCTTATTTTCATGAAACACGTTTTGTTAAATACAATCCTTACTTTTGTAGCACATTTTCCTTCGTTTAAAATTTAAGACTGTGAAGTTTTTGGAAGGATGTACTGTCAGGTTGAGCTGCATTAGTATCATGACTTCAGAGTCTACTTTGCCGGTACAGGAAAGCTCGACCCGAAACACTGTTTAAAAGAAGAAAGAGAAAATACTTCAGTGTCCTAAAAATCAGGATCAATGCCCCAACAGTACCATTCAACGTTTTCATTTATTTCTGCTCTCAAATAAAACAAACAAACACATTTAAATAAGTGGACCAGACAGAAGCTTTCAGAGACTGAATCACCTCAGTTCTGGACATTTATTTTCTTTAATATTCATTTCTTTATTTATTATGTATACAATATTCTGTCTTGTGTGTCTGCCTGCAGGCCAGAAGAAGGCATCAGATCTCATTTCAGATGGTTGTGAGCCACCATGTGGTTGCTGGGAATTGAACTCAGGACCTTTGGAAGAGCAGGCAATGCTCTTAACCTCTGAGCCATCTCTCCAGCCCAGTTCTGGACATTTATATTCCTTTCACTGTAGATATAGAAGAGTGCTGAAGAGGAAAGCAAGACAGAGAGGAAGGACAAGGACTGTCGAGCTTTCTTGAGATTTTGAACATGCTAGTTTGTTGTATTCTGCTTTCCAATATACTGAAGCTACAAAACCCTACAGCAAACCCTGCTGACCTTGCCAGTCTCACGAGAAACAGTAACAAGATTACACGATAAGTAACGACTATGCAGTAACAAATACAGTTATATATCACTCCAGGCCTTGAAGGATGTAAATGTCAGGAAGGCAGCATATGTGTTGTTCTCTGTGGGGCAGACATGAGATGCACAAAATAAAACACATATTCCTAGAGCAGGGCATCCTTTCTTGCTGTCTAGCTAACAAAATGGGGGAAAACAAAAGCCACGCTGAACTGGGTGGCAGGAGAGTTCCTGTTGGACTTAGAGCTATGACATACAGATGAGCAAATACAAACATTAACACATCACCATGACAAACAGAGCCATAGTAAGAGCATGTTTGGAAGTACTCTCTGTGGAAAATGTGTATGTGTATTTAGTGATCACATTTAAAAATTATCTTATCCAAAAGAGAAATTACTCATAAGTACCCCTTAGGAAATAAAAACATTGTTACTGGGGTAAATTACAATAAATGTATAAACGAAACTGACAAATTCTTCGCTAGGAATTAAAAACAACACTGCCCTTCTAAATAGGATTAGCTTTAAAAAGTTTTCTAGGGCTGGAGAGATGGCTCAGAGGTTAAGAGCATTGCCTGCTCTTCCAAAGGTCCTGAGTTCAATTCCCAGCAACCACATGGTGGCTCACAACCATCTATAATGGGGTCTGGTGCCCTCTTCTGGCCTGCAGGCATACATACAGACAGAATATTGTATACATAATAAAAAAATAAATTATTTTTTAAAAAGTTTTCTAGTGATGTTAATAATGAAAAAGTAGATTTTAATAACTTTTTTCCTATCTTTTGGTTTAAGATTTCTTTCCTATAAATTGAGAAATTATTTCACTATCTATATGAGTGGATCAGAGATTTAGGCATTTCTGAACATCCTTGCTGACCAACAAAAATTAACCAGCCTTCCAGCACTGTCTTAAAGCCTAAACGAGCATGTGCCACTAAGAATGAATGAATAAATAAGTGAATAAAACTGCCAGGAAAGCTCTACTTCTTTGTTCTTTAAAACAAAGTGGTGGTGGTGATGATGATGATGGATTTTAAAAACTCCCATGTCCTAGAGTCTTTCTGTGTTGCTTAGTTTTTATCAGCTTGACACAAACTAGAATCACCTGAGATTGGAATCTCCAGCGAAGGTAACTGCCCCCATCAGACTGGCCAGGCACATCTGTGGGGCATTTTCTTAATTAATGATTGTTATGGGAAGGCCTAGCCCACTGTAGGAAGTGCCAGTCATGGGCAGGTGGTCCTGGGTTGTATAAGGAAGCAAACTGAGAAAGTCATGGAGAGCAAATAACGCTCCTCCAAGATCTCTGCTTCAGTTCCTGCTTTGAGTTCCTGCCTTGGCTTCCCTTGAGAATGGACTCTAGAAAGTTGAAATAAACCCTTTCTTCCCCAAGTGGTGTTTAAGACAACAGAAAACTCCCCAGGATACCTTTCAAATGGTCTGTTTACAAGCTGTGAGGGTAAATACTCAGTCCACTTATTCAGACACATACTGAGCGCCAATTGCATGCCAACTGCTGGGCAAGGAATCACCAGATACTGTAATAAGTTTATTAACAGTTACATGCCAAGTTGGTATGGGCAAGAAGCACAGAGGAGTTAACAACTGGAGGTGGGAAAGGAAAGGGATGGTGTAGACTGCATCTTATACACTGGATAGATGGGAACTCACAAGCAGAAATAGGGGAAAGAAGGTTCCAAATTGAGGCCAGCACGTACAAAGGCCTGGGTGTGAAAATTATATACAAACTGGAGTGTTTGAATATTCTGGGGCATGTGCAAAGGCCTAGGTATGAGAACTGAACAAAGATCAGACTCTTGGGGTGCTGGAACATGGGCAGTGGCCAGGGCAGGTGGTAATGGACGCAGGAAAAGTTGAGAAGTCTGCAATGAGCCAGTTGACTGGAGCAGGAGACACTAGAGGTCTTGATGCCCTGTGGTCAGATGCAAATGGACAATGGCCACCCAAGTCAATGGTAGCGGGTGGGACTTAAACCAAAGGGAGTAAAGGGCAGAGGCAGGGACTCAGATGCAGATGCCAGAAACACAGAAAAGGAGCCAAGGATGAGCTAAGTAAAGACAGCTCTACAAAGATATAACAGAATTCATTAAAAGTGCTTTTCAAAGCCAGGCACTCAGTACACTGTCCTTGTAGGGATGTGAGGGAGACAGCTGAAAGCAGTGTGCTAAGGCTGTTTTCGCTGGCTCACCTGATAAAGTGCGTGGCACTTCCCCTTGAGCAGAGATATTGACCTGGGGCATGCCCATAGCCACAAAATTGTCTACTTGGAATCCCAGCTTATATTCAACCTGTGAAATGAAGAGAGACAAAAACATTGGACCTGTAACAACAGAAAGGACTTCATTAATGAGCTCATAATTAAGCAGGGCACAAGCTATTCACAGGTGCAAACAATTTCAAAGAGCAGGTCTCCAATCCCAGCACTCGGCAGGCAAAGGAAGGTGGTTCAGTGAATTTGAGGCCACCTTGGCCTACATGGTGAGTTCTAGGTCAATCAAAGCTACAAAGTAAGACTCTTTCTCAAAAAATAAATAAAAATAATAAAAATAAAATCATACTAGGAATTTTCAACCAGATAAAATTCAATCCGAAGGCTATTTGGTATCTAGACCAGGACCACCCTTTCCCATAAAACTCCAGCAGCCTTCCTGACAGTGATGATACAGCCAGAGATTTACTGTTACCATGGTGTCACCACAACATCATGACTGCCACCAAGGGGTGCGAGAGAGCTATCCCTAAGGTACCCTCGGGCTTTCTAACAATAAAAGGATGACTGCACAGCTGTGCCAAAGTTATCTCTGAAGAGAACCATACAGCCAGGAAAGGTGCAAGAAGGAAATTAGCATGGCTCTAAAACCACGAAGTCATGTGACCTACACAGATAAGCAACTTTTCCCAAGCTTCAATTTTTAGAAAATAAGGATCATTCAACATGAGGAGCAACTGTGTTGACAACAGAACACACTGTGACAATGGCTCGGGGCCCTTTGCTAACTGAAGACCCAGAAGCCTCAGAAGCCTCTCCCAATGCCAAGCCACACTTCTCAGAAACCACCAGCTTCCTCCCACTCCAGGGGTTCTCATGCAAACCTCCTGTGCTGTCAACACCGCTGCATTCCTTTTTGTTCCCCATGTGAGAAAAACCTCAGGATTCTGGACAGTCTTTCCTACTCTCAGCCTCTTCACAGCTATCTCCCTCACGCTCTCCCTCAACATGACTTTCCCTTCCAGGCAACCTCCTCCTCTTCCTAATGTCCTGGGGTCAGTAAGGGTCTGAGGCTGTAATGGCCTCTCTAGAAGTCCTGTGTGGAATCACCCTCTACTCCGAAGCTCACTCCCACTCCCAGTGGCATGTCTCCTGACATCCACATGCTAACACACTGGACTCTACAGAGGTTCTGACCTCTGGCTCACTTTGTCCCCTGCCATCCACAAGCTAACACACTGGACTCTACAGAGGTTTTGACTGCTGGCTCACTTTGTCTCCTGCCATCTTTCTGTTAACTTTGAAATGCAGTGTTCATTCTGACATACCACTCAACTTCTCCATGTCCAAAACAGATAGAAAAATACTGCCCATTCCATCCAAGATCCCAGCACGACTACTGACCACCCACCACTGGTCCCTACAAAAGCAGTTCTTTGTGCTCACTACTTTAAGTCAGACAACATTTATGAGGCATGTTTATGAGCCAAGGCTGTGCTTGTAGAGGGGGAAGGCAGTGGTCAATTAAACTACTTCCTTCCTTCCCAGCACAGCCAGGACCACTTGGTTTCACGTTCCCACAGCCTGAGCCCCAGCAGGCACATCACTGACACAGTCATTTTGACACCTTCTCCTGGTTCACTCCTTATTCCACACATTTGGATAGCAGCTGCTGCAAACCCACTGCCCTTGGCTTAGCTTGCTGGGGGAATGAAATCCTGGGGCACAGAGTTTACACATGATGAGACCCCATCCCCACCCCCGGCAAGTCCTGTGCCCAATGGTTGCTCTTCTTCAACCTCACTGATGGTCCTTGGTCCTTACTGCTACGGCACCTTCCCCGCTTCTTCTCTTTCAGCTAGCACAGAGGAATTTTGTTTGTCCTTTCCAGCATCGGACAGATCTGTCAGAACATCTACTCTCTGTAGTCTGGTCCCAAAGAAAGATCCAGCCTCTCGTCACAGAATAAATCCTTCTGCCCATACACTAGGCTCCAACCCATTTCACCACGACAAAGATCTCATCTTGTCTCTCACTCTCCTTTACCTCCAACTATCTGCTAGGCATACCACCTTGTAACCCTACAGCCTCACATTTAAAAGATTCAGAGTCGAGCTTCCCCCCCTTTCACCAAACTCACAAAGTTTCTGTAGAATGTCATGCTAAAGAATCCAGCCTCTGCTCAGGTCACTATCTGTAGCAGTCTCCTCTCATAGATACAGACAGGCACCCTACTGAGACACTGTCTGTGAGTTCCTAGCTAAAGTCACTCTGGGGCCAGGATCTCTCACCTGGGAAATTAGTTACTTGGTGACACTTCCTGCTCCCCAGTCCCCTCCTGGCTGGGAATCAGAGAATCCGCCTATAGGCATATGCTATGAGACTTAGTCCATCTTCAGATATAAAAATAAGACACTACCTCTATCACATGGATTCTGATGCCTCTCTCCAGACACCCTGCCATGCTGTCATTCTCTGATGCTAGAGCCTAAACTCTCCTTGAGACGCTTGTCACTGTTGCCTGTCTGCCCATGACATTAATAGCTTTTCTAGAAACTTCTTACTTCCCTAGCAATCCCCTGCAGTGTCCCTCTTGAGTAATCCCCACAAAACCTTTTGATCTCCTTTATTAAAAGCCTCAGTTACTATAAGCAGAGGAAGAGCTGTCCAGGGACCAAAACCCCTAGGAAAGCAAAGACGGTACAGCCAAGGAATCAAAGGACCCCAATGGCAGAGCTGAGGGCAGGGGACAGAGTATTAGGCAGGTTTAGAGAGGGAAAAGAAATGATGCTGTAGGTGGAGGCAGGGAAATGAGGAGCGGAAGCAGGAGCAGGAGGGGACAAAGAGGCTGAGGAGAGGCTTAGAGGAGCCATGGGAAGAAGCAGGAAGCCTGCCCTTTGGTCAGGCTGAATGGACAAGAGAAGCATCACAAGGCAGCAATCTCCTCCCACTGGGCTCCTTAGAGTACCTAATTTTTAAATGTACTTTTCAAAGTCAGAGAAGACTGCCAATTACTGAAATCCAATTTTCCCTACTTTGGCACGCAAGGATCTGTAAGGAACACTTGTCAATCACCTTTGAAGAAACAGACCTATTTAGAAACTACCTCACAGAGTACCAAACAAAAAACTCTGAACAGCAGTTGTTTATCAGCAAAATAAACAAGCCAAAATACTTCAGAAAAATTACTAGATAAAATATAAATATTTGAAGAAGCTAAAAAATAAACGTTTGGTATTTTTCCCCTACTTGGAAGACATGGCAGCTGATGAGTGAGACCGTCTCTCTCTGGAACACAGATCTAAAAAGGGAATGTGCTCGCTATGGTCCAACGGCCTTTCACTTTCTCTGACACTGCCAGACCTGCCTTTCTCACAGCTACTTCCCTCCACTGGGACACAGCAGGCTGGCTCCAGAGGCTGCTGCTGCAGCTCTGACAGGCTCTCTGCAGCCTCTCCTGGACCGACACCAAGGAGAGTGGGTGGTGGGAGTCTTCTGCCACGTCTTAGTATGCCTCTGCCTTTTGGCTATCTAGGATAGCTACTGACACTTAACAGACACAGTTGCAAGCTTTTTCTTGAACGCTGGGGAATTTTCTGGAACATACAAGAAACTAATTATCTGTTAAGACCGCCTAGTAGTCTACTCTTGAGAGAATCAATACCAGAGCTCTACTCCCATCTTAAAACACAATTAACACACTCTCAACCACTCACTAAGGCACGCGTGACGTAGATGTTAAAGAAAAGGACACACACAGCTCCAGCCTCTGAGGGAACTAAAATCTTTGGCACGGCCAGTCAAGTAAACACTACAGAACACTACCAGCTAAAGCTTTGATGTGGAAAAACTGATGTTAAAGTATCTGTGCTGCTGAAGTGATACACCAGGGCGTCTGGAGACCCTCGGAAGCAAGTATTTCGTCTTCTGGCAAATCTTAAAGAGACCAAGCTGAGAGTTTCTGACAGAGTGTCAGACATTGAAAGTGGCAGCCTTCCTTCTGAAAGTTTATGACTGCATCTCAAAGCCAAACGATCAAGAAAAGCCATCATCATACCACTCTGGCCCTCCTGGGTGACTGCCATTTCAGGTCACCTAGAGTGCCTGCTTCTTCTGCCTCCAGACTCGTTTGAGCAAGTCCTTCACAAACAAGGGTCACAGTTTCCTCTTGCAGGAAATGATCAACAAACCAAAGCACAGCTATACAGGAAAATATGATTCAGTTATTTGAAGGGGGGAGACAAAAATCAATGCGAAGGAACAGAGAACCTTTACCAGGACACGTTGCCCAGAACTCTGCACTACACAACAGCATGACACATTTAAGTGTATATATGCACAGCACATACACATACACTACCTTCCTTAGGAGACAGAATCGGGCTAGAAGGCCAGGTGAGAACAAAGATCTGGACGGGCTTGCTCAGCATGCTACTACAATGGTGGAAAACCTTCCTTTCCATTGTATACTCTTTTAATGTTTGGAATTTTATCATATCCATATACTGCCTACTCATATGATTAACTTTTTAAATAAGCTGCAACTAGTCAACCGTGCCAAAAGTCACCAGATTCTATGACCTAAGAACTAGAATTAGGAACTGCAACATCGTAAGAAGAAGCCCAAAGCTATAGTTTAAAAACATATTCTAACCAAGTGTGGTGGTGCACATCTTTAATCCCAGCACTAGCGAGTCAGAAGCAGGCAGATATCTAGGAGTACAAAGCCAGCCTGGTCTATGTTGAGTTCTAGGACAGCCAGAGCGATAGAGTAAGACACCGTCTCAAGAAAAGGAAAGGAAAGGAAAAGAAGGAAAAGGAAAGGAAAAGGAAAGAAATCTACAAGATAATGGAATAATTAGAGTTATACCAGGCCCCTCCAGTGTTTACCCTGCAAGCATATATATATTCAGAGAAGATCCCTCCAAGCTAGCTTACGCCATGACAGGTTCCCCACTATCAGTAACTTCTGAGGCTGAAACAAAACTTGAGATTGACACAAACTAAAGCAATATCAACTAGTGAGACATTAGAAAGACGCTGGGGATAACCATGAACTGCATTAAACTTCCTGATTCTGGAAACTGTACTTGATTGTGTAAATAACACCAGTGTCCTGCAGACTAAGGCATTTAGGAGTGAGGAAGGCAATACTTTCAATGAACTTTTAATAGTTCAAGGGCAAACAAAAGCAGGGAGCAAATAATACAAACAGTTTCACTTGGCAAATCTGTGAAATGAGGATGTAAGATTTCTTGGGCTGGAGTAATCTAGGCAGTCAGAGATGTGAAGAAATCACCAATGAATAAACCAGACAAGAAGTTGCTAAGTCCCCACGTTCAGCCTCTAAGGTTACTGGGGCTCAGCACGGTGCACGCGGGAAGCTGCCAATGCTGCACCTTTGTTTCACTGTGAATATGAAAACTGTATTCAAGTCAACAAGAGTGCCTGGAAGAACCAGCTCAGCAACGCTTCTCCCCACACACGCACACCCATCCTCCAACCATATACGGCTTCTCCATAACAACAGCGTCATCATCAAATCCAACTGTTCTCTTCCCAAGTTAGAATCAGATCCCACTGAAAATGCCTGTAAGGACCCAGTCGTAGGTGATGATCATCCACCTGGTGGTCACCTAAACCTGATGTTTTAGCAGAACAGGCTCAAGACTCTATCTGTAAGACATAAACCTGAAAAGTCCCAGTGCTCCTCGGTGTACTACCACTCACCCTTCTATGGAGAGGAAGGCCCATCCTCAGGGGCAGTCCCTGTCAAGCTGTCTGCCAGCGGCTCTTACCTTGGACTTTGCATGCCAAGTGAAGTGCAGGAAGTTTGTCTCACTGGGCACTAGCAGGTTAAAGGACAGAGCGTAGTGACTAATAAGATCATTTCTCACATAGTAAAGTTCTGCGTCAAGACCTAGAAAAAAAAAAAGGAGAAACAGTTAAGCATCCAAATGTCTTCAGAGTATCACAAACACTAGTGCAGTGCAGAGAGAGAACGCTGATGCAAAGTGTGCGCTGCAGACAGCTGACATATGAGCAGCCTCACGAAGCAGGAGGCTGCAGCATCATAGCCCGCAAACAGAGAAACCGGCACCCAAAAAGTAGCTGTCCTTCTGAGACAGCCATGCCAGGACCACCTGCAGCCACTTGTATCTCTGGATACAGTGCCTCTCGGAGGAGCATCAAAGAGGAAGAACTCCTCCTTCTTCAACACTGACCCATACGTAGAGGGAGGGAGACTGCCTGCACTGGAGTTATGGAAGCTTATGAGCCACCACCTCTTGGTCTGAGCTAAGTCACTTATCTCTCCAGCCCCTGAAGAAAAGTTTTACACCACTACCTTCAGTGGAAAATCAACTTCCTGTGGGTTAAAAGAAAGGAAGGAAGGGAAAGATGGAGGGAGAGAGGAAGGGAGGAAGGAAGAAGAAGAAAGAAGTTACAAGGAAAATAAAACAACAGTAATTACTGGTGCTATCAAGGCAGTGAACTTGAGGCCTGGGCACTGTTAACAAAAGAGGGAGGTATTAGCAAGTGTTAGAGACAGGCAAAGAATCAAAGAACTGAAAGAATCATGGCAGAATTATGTCCTTTAAATTGATTTGCTGTTAAAGTTTAGTCCAGATGTTCCTAGTGCTCAGGCAGGACAAAATGAAATTGAAATCGTACATTTCCTGAGCATGCACAGCAGGTCTGAAACCCAAGGGTGGTAAGAAAGAGGTCAAACTGGCACCTCAGACCTCCCAATCGCACAGAGAAAGCACAACTCCGCCACAGACAGTTCACCTGTCAGCGTTGCTTCTTCATTTGACTCGGATCTGATAATCCCTTTAAGTCAAAAATGAGACTTGGGCAGCACTGTTTTATGCATTCTGCATGGGAATACAACGAGAGAAGCTGGAAGCCTGTGCAGAAGGCTCTCCCTGCTGACACGACAGGAAATGCTAAGTGCAGAAAGACAGAAAGACCGCAGGAAGATATAGGGATTGAATGGGAAAGAAATATGAATTCAAAGACAACACCAATAATCACAGTAATATGTGGTTTAAATTCATTTAAGGGGCTGGAGAGGTGCTTGGCAGTTAAGAGCACGATTGCTCTTTCAATGGACCTGGGTCTGATTACACCCACATGGCAGCTCGCAACAGTTCATTACTTCATTCCCAGGGGTCTAATGCCCTCTCTGGCCTCTGTGGGCACTGCACACATGCAGCGCACAGACTTTCAAGCAGATAAAACACCTATGCACATAAAAATAATAAAATGTTTACAAAAACTCACTTAGGCCTGAGATATGCTAGTATAGGTAGGTTTATAAAAACAGGACTAAAATAAAGTTCAGAAATATATGTCAAGAAAAAGGAAAAAAACAAATGAAGCAGAAGTGACAGCAATCAAGAAACCTACCCAAGGAGAAAACTCTAGTCACCAGTAAATTCAAAACATTACAGACGATAACACCAATCTTAAATAACTGTCAGAAAATAAGAGCAAAGATCATTTTATTACTCACAAGGCCAGCACAAACCCAAGAACTAATTAAAATAACACAGAATAGAATACTACAGACCAACATTTTTCACACGGATTCAAACATTCTCCACAAAGTATTAGCAAATGTAATACAGCAGTATCTGGAAGGCAAAACAAGTAACTTCCAAAAAGTCAGAAGTCACCACACTAGTAGAAAAGGAAAGGATAACAAAGCGGATGTGGTGGCTCCCACCAGTAATCCCAGCACTAGGGAAGTAGAAGCAAGAGGGTCAGAAGCTGAAGACCCTGTTTCAAAACAAAACACTGAGGACATCTCAGATTGAAAGCCTATACTGATAAAAATAATTAACAAATAATGAATGAACAAATCCTTTCTCGGTCTGGTAAAGAGCACTTACAAAGCCACACAGTTAGCATGCTCAATAGTGAAGTCTTAAATTCTTAAAATCACTTACAAGGTAAGGACATTCCTACTCCTACTCAATTTCATACTATGGGTCCTTGCCAATGAGAAGACATTACAGAAATTATAGGTGTAGAAAGCCATGAAAATCCATTAAACACTATGAAAAACTAGTGGGGAATTTGTGCTAGACAAGTGCTTTTAGGAGAAAACTCCACTTGTGGGAAGAGATCTGCTGCCCCTTTAAATGCTAGTTAGCCTTCTTCCAAGATAGTCTATGCTTTAGATAGGGCTGTGCAAAGAAACCAAAAGGAATGAGCTTGAAGAGGCCCAGGCCTCTTCTCAAGACCTAAGGAAAATTTGCTCTCAGTCACATCATCTGAGTAGAAGAGAGATTGGTGCATTTCACAGTAAGATATACACAGAGCCATGGAAATGTGAAGAGGTGCTAAAACACATCATTAATCTTCAGAAAAACAAAGGTTAGAAGTAAAATGAAAACCATTAGCACCCAAGAGAATAACTACAATTGATTCTGGCAACGCTGGCTGGCAAGCATGAAAAACAAAAAAACAAAAAACAAAAAACGCTCAACTGCTTTGAAAAGCTTATAAATGAAACACACTCTTACTCTGTGACCATCAATTCCAATTGAGGTAATTATGCAAAGGAAATGAAAACACTGTATCCACAAAACACTTGTGCACAGATGTTCATAGGCCTTTTATTCTTAATAAGCAGAGGTGGAAACAATGCAAATGTCTGAACTTGATTCCAACTGTTAACATTTAACAATGGAATACTGCTCTACAATAAAAACCAGACTTTGTAACAAGGATGGACTTCTCAGATTCAAAGAAACTTGACACATGAGAATATCAACTATTTGAGTCCAGTTAGATAAAATTTCTAGAGCATACAACACTAGTTCACAGTGATAAAACTCAACCATGTCCATCTAGAAAGAAGGATAGGAGGCAGGAGGATTACAAGGAACTTCCTGTGATAATGGCAATGTTCAATATCTTGCCCTGAGTCTAGGTCACAAAGGTGTACATAAGTAATTTGTTTTTAACTTTGGGGACTGGGGGAGTGTATGCACATGTCAATGCAGGTACTTGCAGAATCCAGAAGAGGGTGTTGGGGCCCCTGGAGCTAGAGTTATGGGCAGTTGTTAGTCTCCTGACATGGGAGCTCTGCAAGAATTTTAAGTGCTTTTAACAAGGGAATCACCTCTCCAGTGCCAAGGTAGGGGTGGGGGGTTGGTGTTTTGGTGCTGCTGCTAGAGCTAACGGTTGGGCTCAGGGCCTTCCACAGGCTAGCAAGTGCTCTACCACTGAGCTACATCCTCTGCATTTCTTAAAGATCAATCTACTGATTTACTGAACACATAAAGCCAATATATTTCATTTTATATAAGTTTACCTAAAATTTCTGAGAGGAGTAAAAGACAACACTCAAAGATTTTTACCTCTTTTTAATCTCAAAATTAATTACTAATCACAAAATAGGATAGCACAATCAAATAATTTTTTAAAAAATTGGTTATATAAGTAATCAATTTCCAAATTTCAACATCAAAAACTTTCCCAGGGAAATAAGGAGTTCTTCTCCTGACAACACAGCAAAGGGGCTGGGACAGGAAGAGAACTCTATTTCAGTAGCAATGGCCCGCAAACCAACTCAGCTCCAAATAGCTCTTTCAGCTCCATTTCAAGAATATTTAAGGTGACTACATGCACACGGGCTCTCTCCCCAAGGGGCACAGACTGGCCTGTGTGTGGTTCCTGACAGAGCAGGCTGCACTTCCCCTATACAATCCCTAGGGCAGGCTCACCGCGAGGCCTGCAATTTCCATCCTCGCACATTTTAATAGCTTTCCTCTGCTCTCAGGCAGCCTGAGCCGCAGTGAGTGGTTTGACTGGGCGACCCACCTTACCTCATAAGGTACCAATTATGCTTTTGTTAGTGCTCTCTGCTCTGGAATAGCAAAAGTCTTGAGTGGTCTGCCTTGAACCTTCTTTTCACCATAATCCCTTTATTTTTAGTGAATAAGCACTCTTGATATTGTACCAGAAATGCTTCTGTTCTTTAAATATAACACTGAATGCTGGGCAGGGTGTGGCAGCAATCTGTGACTGTAAACTTATAAGCAATGTAAATTCCTAGCAGGACAGCGGTGATTAATAAACCATGGTCACATCTGTAAGAAAACGATGATTCTAAACATTTCTTTCTCTGCAGAATACCCTCTGAGGTGGTTGGTACCCAGGGATCATGGCCTTTCAATCTAACCCATTCCTGTTCATCCTTGCAATACATAGACACCTGTTATGGTTGAAGTTTGGTCTGTTGCCACAAATTCATGCTTTAAATGCTATGCTTATGCTTCTATTTTGAAAGCTGTGGAGGGAGCCTTCAGGGAGCACACCCTGCTGTCAGAAGTAGGTCCCTAAGTGCAGGTCTCAGGAGGTACAGGCCACTGGCTTCCAGCCTGCCTTGTCTGCTTCCTGTCCGCTGCCTGTAAACAAATCACTGCCTGAAGTCCTGCTGCCAGGCCTTCCCTGTCATGACAGACTGGACCCTCTGCAATGCAAAGCAACAGTCAGCCTTCCCTTCCGCAACTCGCTTCCATCAGGGTTTCTGTACCAGTAATACAAAGTAACTCTGACGACTGACACCATGAACAGGGCTTCTACAAATACAATGAAATGATCTGAGTCGGTGTAGGAGGTCCTTCTGTTTGTGTGTTGCTTTCACTGGTTAACAAATAAAGAAACTGCCTTGGCCTAGTTGATAGGGCAGAACTTAGGTAGGCAGGGAAGACAGAACTGAATGCTGGGAGGAAGAAAGGTGGAGTAGGAGAGACGCCATGGATCCACTACCAGAGATAGACATGCTGAATCTTTCCCGGTAAGCCACTGCCACGTGGCGATATACAGATTAATAGAAATGGGTTAAATCAAGATGTGAGAGTTAGCCAATAAGAGGCTAGAGCAAATGGGCTAAGCAGTGTTTTAAATAATACAGTTTCTCAGGGCTAAGCTAGCCGGACGGCCGGGATGAATAACACTGAGTTTTGTCCAGAAGTTAATCCTAAAGAAAAACAGGCAAGAAGCAAATATTCAGCCAATTTTCAAAACTACCTGACACCTAGAAGTGTTCAATAAATATTCAGGAAATTAAAGTTAAATATATATATATATATATATATATATGATATAGGAATATGTGTGTTATGTATGCTCCACTTTTTTAAAGAAAGTAAATATCAGAATATACTAAGTAGTTGATTATAAATAGTGGATTATGAATGATTTTTATGTGCCCTTATTTCTTTTCTTTCTCCTTAAGCTTTCTTTGAAGGATGAACATGGTGGTACATGCCTTTAACTCTAGCACTTGGGAGGAAGACAGGTAGATCCTACATAGTGAGTTCCTCGCCAGTACAGCCAAAACAATATACTAAGACCTCATCTAAAACATATGTTTTCTATTAATTATAACTAGGAAAAAAACTAAAGGTTTTCAAAAACATTTAGAGAAATATGCACATAGCATTTAGTGAGTCCTGAAAACCAAAATCCAATTACTTTCTTTAGTGTTTTGAATGAAAATGGCCCCTATAGGCTCATATATTTGAATGCTTGGTTCACGGTTGGAACTGTAAGGATTGGGAGGTGTGGCCTTGCTAGAGGAGGTGTGTCACTGGAGGCGGGCTTTAAGGCTTCAAAAGCTTTTACCATCTGTGGGGCCTTGTGGGTGTGGAGCTGCAGCAACTGCTCCAACACTCTGCCCACTTGCTTGCTGCCATGCTCCCTGCCATGATGACTGTGGACTCACCCTTGAAACTGTAAGAAGGCCCCCAGTCAAATGCTTTCTTTCTAAGCTGCCTTGGTCATGGTGTCTCCTCACAGCAACAAAAAAATACACTTTCAGTCGGGTGATGGTGGGGCATGCCTCTAATCCCAGCACTTGAGAGGTAAAAAATAGGCTCTGTGAGTTCAAGGACAGCCTGGTCTACAGAGCAAGTTCTAGGACAGGCTCCAAAGCTACAGAGAAACCCTGACTTGAAAAGCAAACAACCCACTTTCTTTTAAAAATCCATTAAGGTTTCTAAGAGCTAAGAAAACAGCTGCCCATGTCCCCCATCCCAATTTTTTTCAATTAAAAAAATTACTATGAAGATATCATCTTTGGTATATTAAAGTTAACACTAATAATGACAAATCATTAATAACTAAAATTCCTTCCTCCACCTTCCCTTAAAATATCCCGATATATCAAAAAGCAAAATCTGGTAAGTACAAAAAAACGAAAGAGCACAGTTTAGGCAGAATCTCCCCTACAGCACTGACGCTTCAGACTGGCCCTGTTCACTGCAGAGACTAACATGGAAAAACCCTAGAATGCTGGAACAAAGCAAGTTTTCTGGAGAAGAAAAGGCCATCAACAAAGTCCATTTCCAAACAATTCTGATCCTATGCAAAGAAAGCACAGTCTCAGGGGCCTCCGAAAACAGCCATTTGCATAATCTTACCCAGTAAGTAACTCTAACTCATACTGAGCGAGCTTCAAAGTTTCTTTTTTAACAGGGAATAGAGAATCCTTTATACTACGGAAATGCTTATGATAAAATAAACATCAATCTTTTTTTTTAATGTTCGTTGGTGTTTTACCTGTATATTTGTCTGTGTGAGGATGCCAGGTACCCTGGAACTGGAGTGACAGACAGTTGTGAACGAACTGCCATGTGGGTGCTGAAAATTGAAGCTGGGTCCTCTGAAGAGTAGCCAATAACCTCTGAGCTATCCCTCCAATCTCAATAAATGTCAATCTTCATTAGCTCTAAATAAAATGTAAAGCGTTTCTGAGGCTGGAAAGAAGGCACAATGGCTAAGACCACTGACTGCTCTTGCGGAGGACCCATATTTGATTTCTAGCACCATATGGCAGCTTACAACTATCTGTAACTACTGTTCAAGAGGATATGCCCTCTTCTGGTCTCCATAAGCATGTACATGGAGCATATACATATATACGGACAAGCAATCAACCAACCAATCAATCAATCAATTTTTTAATGTAAAGCATTTCTAAACATATAGAGAACCCAATGTTAAGTACAACTGGGGTGTGAAATTAGTATACAGAGAACAGAAAACATGCACATCTATAATCAGTATAGCCATAACTAAGGCACACATCAAGATGGTACATTACTGAAACCATCTCCCCTCAAATCACCCACAAGACAGTTACATGAAGTTATCAACAGCCAGGCTGGTGACACACTAGTAATTCTAGCAATTGGGGTGTGGAGGCAGCAGGCATTCAAGGCATCTCAGCTACTTACCAAGTTTTTAGTTAGTCTGGGCTACATAAAACAGTGTTCACAAATAAAAACAAAACATGGGGCTGACAAATGGCCAAGTGGGTAAAAGTACTTGCTGAACAAGCCTAGTCAGCTAAATTCAGTGCCCAGATCCCACAGTGGAAGATAAAACCCCTGAGAGCTGTTCTCTGACCTCCACACTGGTGCCACATCCCTCCCCATAGCTATAAAATAGCGATTTCCCCCTCATTTTAAAAGTTATCAGTTATAAAGAAATGTACAATCAACTTCTTAAGGCAGGAAACGCACAGGCCACAATTGGTCGACAGTGGGTGAGAAGAAGGCTGAGTGACAGAAAGCTCATGGAGGTTATGAGTCTGCCCACATTCTTCACCTTCAAAGTGCTCACCCACATAAAGAAAAACAAGAATGCAGGAAACAGGCTAGAAAGATTATTTACCAAACGTGGTAATGAATGTTTATTATTTTTCTTTTTCTTCTTTATGAACATATATTTTCCAAATGGTCAATAGACAATGTTTTGCACTGACATCCAGGAAATAAAATTAGGAAAATAATAGGAATTTTAAACAATTTTATCTTAATTTTCTGACAAATATTAAATTTATAGGGAATAACATACTTTATATTTCTGGATTTAATCTTTTTCTTTCCTTTCTCATCATATACTCAAAGGGGGAAAAAAGGCAAGTGAAGATAATACAATCTATCCCTTTCCAACTGCTACCAATTATCAATGCTTCAACTGTAACCACAGTAATTAAATGCAGACTGAGCTCAGGGATGGGGCTGGCAGATATAACTACGGAGAATGGTGGGGCGGGCACCTACCAACTCAAATGGACACTGAGGAGTAGTGTTGAGGCAGAGAGGAAAATAACACATTCCACAAATGCATCAGTGAGCCAGTTTCACAGCAAGCCCTAAGTACAGGAATGCTATAAGACCAGGAACAAGGAAAGGTCGTGGAAGGAAGGCTCAGAGCTAGGTCAGAACAGGAAGAGGATGAGTCTAAAGGTTAGTTACTCCAACGTGTGCCTCTTTAGAGAAGAGTCCTGAAAAACCAGGACCATCACGATCCAAAGAGAAATAACTGAAAGAAAATCAGAATAGGTTCTGATGTTTTGGGGAGATAAAAGTCAATAAAGAAAACTGGTCTTAGAGAATAAAGTCTTTGGGGATCACTTTGTAGAGGTCTTCTGACTCCAATACTAATGGGCATAAGGTCACATAAAATAACAATCATACAACAAAAGAGAGGAGGATTCCCAGTCACCACCCTGGGGCAAAACAACAGAAGGAAAGACAGAATGCGGGGTAAGAGCAGTTCCTCAAAGAATGATTCCAAATGAAAATTAAGAAACCAATTCCATTTATAGCCACATCTCAAAGGATAAACTACTTAGGAAGCAATGTAAACAAAGAAATAAAAGACTAAGTTAAAAAATACAAAATACTGAAATAACTAAACAGAAAAACATCCCATGTCTATGGTTGGGGAGACAATAGGCTTAGTCAGAGGGCAATATAACCCAAGTATAGAGTCAGTGCAATCTCTATCAAAACTCCACCTGCCTTTTACGCAGAAATAGAAAAGCAGATCCTCAAATAGATATGGAATTGCAAAGTTGCTCCAAATAGTCAAAAGGCACATATATAGAAGACTGACATTTCAGTTTCAGAACTCACTACAAAGTGACTCAGATCAAGACAGTGCAGTAGTGGCACACATGCCTTGGTGGTAACCAAAGCTCTCTAATTTGACGTAAGACCTGCTCAACAAGAGGGAAATCATGCCTCGAACTGGAAACCTAGCCAACTACCAGGGCTAGTGAAGTCATTGGTCTTGGAGGAGCGCCTACAACTGCCACTTTAATAAACCAGCATAATCCCTAACTATATTCCAAATATTTATCTCAATACCCACAGATAAGTCCTTCACTGAGGAAACTTCTGTTTTATAACAGAAAGAGACCATTACAGAAAGCCACACCAATCAAAATGCAGAGTTGTGAAGCCTAGTCCCAAATACACACACACACACACACACACACACACACACACAAAGCACAACTGCAACTAAGGCTCAGGGATCACTGTGGAAGACAGGAAGGAGGGAAGGAAAGACTAAGAACCAGAGGAACAGGAAGTTGGCTATGAGACGTTAGAAGCTACACTCATAAAGACTCACCAACATGACTGATTAAATATCAGTTGAACGAGGACAACAGACATCTAAAGTGGATTAGAGAAAGTTGATGAGGCCTCAACTCTATATAAACTATAAGCAACTAAGGAATGCTGAGAGCCAGAGAACTAGTCTTCCCCAGGGACAAGCATACCAACCAGTTATTCAATAACAAATGGTTAGTACTGAAAACATACATAAAAGTAATATTATACAGACTGATCAGGCTGTATTTATGTATTTAGGAACACACAAACACAAAATGAAAACAGAGACCATGAATTTGAAAGAGAGGAAGGAGGGTTATATAGAAAGGCTAAGGGGGAGGAAAGAAAGGCAGAAATAATGTAATTATAATCTCAAAAAAATTAGAAATAGTAATAATAGTATGGTTATAATAAGGGCAGCCATTTAAACCAAAAGAACAGAATTGAGCCAGAAATAAAGTCATAAAATTCTTAAGACTCAAGTTTTGATAAGGGTACCAAGATCATTTACCAGAGAAAGACTACTATCTTTTCAGCAAATAACAGTGAGACAGAAGAATGAAACTGGACCCCTACCTCATACTACATATAAAAATTAATTAAAAATAGATCAATGACCTAAATATAAGACTTAAAACCATAAAACTCATAGAAAAAACATACAGTCATATCTTCATAACACTGGATTTGGTAACAGATTTTTTAAAAGATTTATTTATTTATTATGTATACAGTGTTCTGCCTGCATGTATGCCCAAAGGCCAGAAGAGGGCACCAGATCTCATTACAGATGGTTATGAGCCACCATGTGGTTGCTGGGAATTGAACTCAGGACCTCCGCAGGAGCAACCAGTGCTCTTAACCTCTGAGCCATCTCTCCAGCTCTAGTAACATAAGACAGGATACCAAAGCACAAGCAATGGATGACAAAAGCAGATACACCAGTTCATAAAGTTTTTAAAGTTCTATGTAAAAAAAGAAAGAGAGAAAGAAAGAAAAAAAATCTCACTATTACAAAGAGGACAACACATAGACTAGAAGATGATACCTGGAATTCACACCTGGTAAGGGTCTAGAATTCTGGATATATAAACAGGCTTCACAATTCAACAAAAGGCTATTATTGTGATTATAATCTCAAAAAGTTTTAAGAAATAAGAGTAGTATGGTTCTAGCAAAAGGGCAGCCATTTAAACCAACAGAGCAGAACACCAGTCCAATCTAAAAGTGGACAAGGGACTTGAACACCCATTTCTCCAGAAAAGACACAAAATAACCACATGAAAAGATGTTCCACAGTATTCAATACTAGGGTAACAGAAGTCAAAACGAAAACGAGGTACTTCATACTACCCAGAATAACCACAACCAAAAAAAGCAGAAATTTTCAAGAGTTGGCAAAGGTATAGAGAAACAGGGATCACTGCAGTTTTGGGAGGAATGTAAAACAGTCAGTCACTGAAAATATTCCAGCAGTGCCTCAAAAAGTTAAACAGTGTTACCAGATGATTCATGATTCTATTCTAAGTATATATCTAACTTGAACATGTATCCAATTGGGTACTTGCATGTTCTCAGACCATTATTCATAACAGCCAAAATGTACAAACAACTCAAAAGTCCACAAAAAGATGAAGAGCAAATTGTGGTATAAAAACAGAATGAAAAGATATATGTGAACCTCCACAATATTGTGCTACATGAAACTAGCTAGATGAAACACCACATTGTGTGTGAATCCACTCAGATAAATTTATAGAACATGGTTAGTGGAGACTTCAGCCAGTAAAGTTACCTGCCACCAACAATGACCTGAGTTCGATCCCCAAAAACCTCACAGTGGAGAGAAACAATTTCTACATAGGCAGGCAGGCAGGCAGGCAGGCAGATTTTTTTAAATAAGCAGCACTATGAAGACTCATAGGAGACTCAAAAATTCAATTCCACCGTATGAAGGGGGAGGGCCAAGAGAAGAGGGAACAAAACAGGGAAAACAGTACAGGCACAGTAGAAAGGGGCTCTGTGGAGGTAGACAAGGCAAATGCCACCGGCCATGAACTGACGAGGCAGCATTTAGGAATCAGAATGCACAGAATATTGCCATTCTGACTTAGGATAAATGTTTCAATGGTTCAACTACAGTAGCCAAACTTCGCTTCTTGCTGCCAATTTCAGTAAAGTAGGGATAATGCTCTCTCCTAAGGAAGGATAACATTTGTTCATAATTAGATTTTTAAATAACCCATATTTGATGCTGTAAAACTTGTTATTCCTGCAAAACTCTCATGACCCTATCTAGAAAACTAGGCTTTTCACTATACAGTGCTAAGTCCCAAATTTAATTCCTGCGTGACCTGCTCAACTGTACAGAATCTAATAATCCACCAAGTAAATCTTTTCCAAGTGATCCTGACAGGTAACTACAGGTTTCCCAATGCTGCCATTCTGTGGGCAAGCGGCACCTCAGTGAAGAAATCTCCCTTTATGAAGAGTGCCATCGTCACAGCACTTGACAGAATGCATTCCACGAGCTGCCTGTGGCAGGCAACCTTTTCTACCTAGCGCGCTTTAAGCATTCAACATCAGATGCATGAATAGCTGGCTGTTGATAAAAATCAACTACATCAAAGATGGATTTTAAGGAAAAGTTGTTTGTTTTTTTTAAATGCCAGGAATCAGTTAAAATAAGAAAACAGAAGTAACGCTGTGGAGATGCAACTAAAGCAGCATTATGGTGCGGACTTCTTTTCCTGGCTCTGAGACTAAGTAGCTGAGTGGCCTTTGGCACTCAATTCCTGAGCCATCCAGATGATATTAATCCCCCTTCACTGAAAAATTTTGCAATTTTATGACATCACCAGTTGTTTCCAGATGTCAGCCAAAACATAAGTATTCTATGATATCATCCATAATTCCTACATATCAATCAAAACTTTAAAAAAGTTCATGAAACCAAGACAATCTTTAAGGTCTAATCAGAGAAAAGTAACCAATGAATTTTAAACCACTAAATAAACTTATTAATGCAAAATGAAAATGAAGGACTCTTACTTCAAATGTTTCTAATTTATATAAACTAATAAACTGAAAATAAGTAAGTTTGCTGGACGGAGGTGGTGCACAACTTAATCCTTGCACTCTCTGTAAGTTCAAGGCCAGTCGGGACTACAGAGCTAGTTCCAGGACAGCTAAGACTACACAAAGGAAAAAAAAGAAAGAAAGAAAATAAATAAGTTTGTTCATCAAAATTTAGCAAATCTAGTTATACCCAAAGTACAGCCAAAAAAATTTGTTGAGAATATTTAACTACACACAGCAGTTTGCCAGGGCTAGAGAGATAGCTCAGCGGTTAAACACACTGGCTGCTCTTCCAGAAAGTTCTGAGTTTAGTTTCCAGCACACACATGGTAGCTCACTGCAGAGAACTGCCAACATCTAATGGCAGGGAAGGAGCTTTTTGTGTTTTTTTCCACAATTAAAAATGTGCACGGTCTTCAAACCTTGTGGCTATTCAAACACAAACCATGAAAACTGAGAATTGTAATGTACTACTCAGCCACACTGAGTATCTGCTTCATTTACTTCTCTTTCAACCTTAAATATCTTGGCAGAATTGAGTTCACAGTGTATAATTGCATACAGAGGATACAAGGCAAGGATGGTACTTAAAAAAAAAAAATCTAAGATGAATAAAAGATCACTATGCCCTCACTTTGCGCCCCTTTTATTTCAGGCTACCTCCTTCAGACTAAGACCTGTATCCACAAATCCTTGGTAATTCTGCGATACCTGATTACAGAAACTCAAAGCCATCGATCACAAAAGCTGTGTTCTGCTTTGTCTCTGCTAGTGGAGGAAGTCATGTGGACTTGGAGGAAGAATAAGGTCATTTGATCTCAGATAGATGCACTGCCACCTTCCCCCATCAGCAAATACTGTAGCAAATGGCTAAGGCTTTAAATTAAAAAAAAAAAGACCACTCCCAATAAAAATATAGGTCAAAGAAAAATGTATAAGAAAATTACTCCGGGCTGGAGAGATGGCTCAGCGGTTAAGAGCATTGACTGCTCTTCCAAAGGTCTTGAGGTCAATTCCCAGCAACCACATGGTGGCTCACAACCATCTGTAATGGGGTCTGGTGCCCTCTTCTGGCCTTCAGGCATACATGCAGAGAGAATATTGTATACATAATAAATAAATAAATATAAAAAAAAAGAAAAAAAGAAAATTACCCTAAAAAATGTGATTCAGTGTGATTTGTACACTAGCCGAGAGTATAAAAGGTACTTCCCAAATCTCTTTCACTTGTTCCAGTGTTAAAACATAAAATACAACCTCCCTGACATGGAGCCAGAATCCCAGCATCTAGACAATAATTTGGACACTGTGTAAATTACACTGTGATTGGTTTAATAAAGAAGCTGACTGGCCAATAGCTGGACAGGATAAGGTTAGGTGGGAAAACCAGACTAAGGACACTGGGAAGAAACGCAGAGTCAGAGGAGCTGCCAGAGAGACACGAAGAGCAAACAGAAGGTGCAAGATGAAAAAGAGGTAACCCAACATGGCAGAAAGTAGATTAATAGAAATGGGCTAGTTTACATTATAAGAACTAGTTAGTAATAAGCCTGAACTATCAGCCAAGCATTTATAATTAATATTGAGTCTTCAGGTCAGTTATTTTGAAACTAGTGAGTGGGAAGGAAAAGTCCACCTACATGATATGGGAGGTGATGTATGCTGTGAATGTTTTATTGCCATTGGTTAATAAAGAAGCTGCTTTCGGTAAATGGCTTAACAGACTAAAGCCAGACTCGAGATATAAATATAGAGTAGGTGGAATCAGAGAAAAGCCGTGTAGCCGCCTGCAGGACACAAACATACAGGAATGTTTCTAGTAAGAAACAGCCACGTGGCAATACACAGATTAATAGAAATGGGTTGATTTAAGATATAAGTGTTAGCCAATACACTTAAGCTATTGGCCAAACAGTATTGCGAATAATACAGTTTCTGAAGGATTATTTTGTGGTCTGGGCCACAAAGTGTTAGCCAGGAACGAACAAGTGGCCTCCGCCAACACCTACCTTGTTCCCTGACCTAAAAGAAAGCGATTTGAGCAGCTCACACTTACACCACTGACACAGTCAGAGATGGAGACTTGTACCCTGTGCTTCAAGAAGCACTGCCCAAATTCTTTCACAGCTACTCCTAGCAGGAGCACACTGAGGCCAGAGGACTCAGACCTGCCCGCTAATCTAGGCTGATATCACAAAACACAGGGAACTCACGGGCATCACTTCTCCCTGCCAGCAACAAGCAGCAGAGTGCTATCTCAGGAATTCAACTCCAAAGCTATAGGAATTTTTTAAAGGCAAATCACAGAGCTCTCTGTCAAAAGTTAGTTCCACAAGGACAGGCTCCTTGTCTGTTTTATTCAACAAAAATATACCCAGGAACATAAAATAAGGTCATGTTACACATGTAAGTGAATACTGAGTGTTACTGAAGGCAAGCAACCAACCATCTAAATGGTTCAGTAATCTGAGGCTTGGTCTGTTAAAGTAGTGGCAGATAGTAGCCACTCCAGTGGGTTGTGCCTCAGACAGCAGGCCACATACAGTATTTCCTCTTATAGCCAAAAGGAGCTCAAGGGTTGCAGTGACCTGCTCCTCCTGGAATGATCAATAGGTTCTTTCTCTGTCTCCTGCAGCTTATTCCAAGCCCTTTCTCATAACAGAGCAAATGTGCCAGCCTACTCTCATTGGTGGGGCCCAACCAGAAATGAAGCAGCCTGAAATATTTGGATATTTGTTTTTAATACAAAGATGCTGAAACCCCCACCAGTGACTAAAATAAACTGTTCTGAAGCTCATGCAGCATATTCAAATGCATGGCAGCACCTGTATTAGGAGCAACCCTTCTCACATACGCAAAGGCACACTCAGAACACTGGTCACACGCTGCTTCAGCTCACTTTTCTGCTGCTGTGATACGTCAAAGCAACCTGGGGAAGGAGATTGATTTCTTCTTATACAACCAATGAGGGGAGTGAAGCAGGACCCAGAGAGAAACAGAAACTCTCCTACACTTGCTGGCTCACTCACTAGCTCGTGCTAGACAGCTTCTGTTTCTAAGACAGGATGTCTCTATGAAACTTACTCTGTGGACCACGCCTCAGAGATCTGCCTGACTCTGCCTACTGAGTGCTGGGATTAAAGACATGAGCCACCACCGCCTGCCCAGAGATGGCACTATCCACAATGGGCTAGGCCCCGCCATGTCAATCATTCATCAAGAAAATGCCCCACAAATACGTACACAGGACAATCTGATGGGAGCAATTCTTTAATAGAGGCTCCCTCTTTCCAGGTCTGTCAAGCTGACCATCAAGGTCAGCCACCACACATGGCTACCCACAGAGTGAAGGAAGGGATGGAATTAACACTCAAATGTGAACTCCCAACCCAATACTCATCTGCTCACAAGTGTGCATGCACAAACAGACCCAAACCTTACACATTGCTTCTTTTAGCAGACTACTTCCTTCCTCTAGTCAATTATTAAGGAAATAACCATAGGGAGACACAAACAATAAGCATTTAATTAGAGCAGCAGGAGCTACATTGATCCTCTCAACTGAAATAATAAGACTGGACACAACTGACTCACTAGTTTAAATCACCGTCACCAGGCAACAGTGATCCCTGAACAAAGACCATAAGTAGGTGAGTTCTAAGGTTACAGTGCAGAGGAGGGAGGGAGGAAGATGGTTCATCACAGAGTCTGATGACAAAACTCACATATCTGAAAGAGAGAATTGGCTCCTCAAAGTTGTCCACATGAATGTTGTGGCATGTGCATGCACACAGATAAACGGATGGATGGATGGATGGATGGATGGATGGATGGATGGATGGAGACAGACAGACAGACAGACAGACAGACAGACAGACAGGGCTGAGGAAGAAACTGAGGCAACAAAAGTAAACTAAGCTTGTAGCATACACCTGTACCCCAGGTACTCAAGAGGCGAAGGCAAGAGGGTTGCTGTGAGTTTGAGAAGCCAGCTTAAGCTACAGCTTGAGTTCTTGTCTCCAAAAACAAAAACAAAACAAAATCAAAAGATAGTAATATGTTTAAAAGGTCAAAATCCAGAAAGATAAGATTCTAGAGATATGGTTCACAAAACAAATTACTAGAAAGGAGAGCTAAACAAGGTAAGAAATTCAAGGTCTGGAGGGTTGAGTTCCAGTGTCCTAATGGGACATGCATATAAGGAAGCCATTCAAGGGCAGAGAAAGTGTAAAAGTGAACAGTGCCCAGCACTTGGAATCTGGATCCATTCCCACCAGCCAGACTGGAGGGCCTCATGCTTCACGGTTTGCTGGGGATAAATACAGAAGTGTCTTGACTCACTGGTAAGGAATAATGAGCCCGATTACTTCATTCTGTTTTGTCCCATCCAACAAACCTTATAAGCAACATCCAGAAGACTCAAACTGTTTCCAAGTAATTTAACTGCATCCCAGAACAAAATCCAAGCATTTTTAAAGGACTACATAAATGTTCAGCAGCCAGGCATGCTGGCACATACCTACAATTCCAGCATGTAGGAAAATGAAGGAGGATCATATGTTCAAGGCCAGCCTGCATCATAGAACAAGTGTCTGCCTAAAACCAACAAGAGCAAAAACATAAAGTAAGGAAAAGAAAGGCAAGTAGGCAGGCTGAGGAGATGCTCAGTTGATAACATGCTTGCTACAGGAGTGAGAACCTGAGTTTAGACCCCAGCAGATTGAGTTGCTACAGTATCTTGATAACAGCCTGTGTCACTATCTGAAGTATATCACCAGCGGGAAAACAGTCTGTTAACTGATGACTCCCAAGAACTGAAAGACAGCTGCAAGTGTTACAAGCTGTGCATCTTATAGTCAATGAGGCAGAGCATTCAAGTCAAAAGGTTGACTCTTCTGAGCTCCATCTCAGATCAACTACAGGAACTGAGGGCCTGGCTCAGGAGACACAGCATCTACCTGGCATTCATGAAGACCTGGCTTGATCTCCAGCACCATATTAACCAGGTATGGTGGACACCTGGAATGCCAGGGCTTTGTGGGGAGGGAGGTAAGTCAGGAGGACCAGAAGTTCAGACTGCTACACCAGTTCGTACATCTAGGAATCTGCAGGTTGTTGCAGCTCCCCAGCTGAATTTCAGTAAGCACCAAACAGACTGCTAACATGTTAGCACAGGGTAGAAAGTGCACTTCTGAGCTGCATAACTGCTCACAACTGAGACCTCCAGAAAATTGTGTAATTTTCCTGAATCTTGGTTGTATCTGTTTAAAAAGTAACCAATAGGGGCTGGAGAGATGGCTCAGAGGTTAAGAACACTGGCTTCTCTACCAGAGGTTCTGAGTTCAATTCCCAGCACCCACATGGTGGCTCACAACCATCTGTAATGAGATCTGGTACTCTCTTCTGGCCTGCAGACAAAAATGCAAGCAGAACACTATATACATAATAAATCTTTAAGAAATAAACTGTTCTGGTGTTGCTGAAGAGCATGTGTGAAGTACCTGGTATGTGTAAGATGTGTTTGCTCTCTCTAGATTACAGGCATCTCCCAAGTTAAGAGCTGTGTGCATTTTATTCCAGCTTAAAATGTAAGTAAGACTGTTACTCAGCATTGTCATTGCTGGGAGCAGCAAAATAAACTGCTCAGTAAGCGCTTACTACACAACTCGGCCCTACACACACGTGTGTTTTGGCAAGGAACATTTTAGGAAGTGCTACACAAGGGAATGCTGTTTGGTAACATCCAGATTAGAGCATACATCAACAAGAATAACACACAAAAAAGTGTATTTCTACTATAATTTCAGAGTAACTTAATGGTTTGGTCTCAAGTACAGGATATTCTTATCTCTCAGACTAGCAAGATCTGTAAGGACAGTGACATAATGCCAGCAAAAACCAAAGTGATGCTTGACAGTTTCTCAATTCCAAGTGCTCGAGGAAAGAAATGGGCACCTTCCATTTACTCTTGAAGTGAACCTTGAAACCCAAGCAGCATTTTAGGCAGCACCTTCAGAATTCACTCATTAACTCAGGATATGACTCACAGAGGACAAGTTTAGCCATAATTGGATAGAATTTTCCTCCATATGTGCGATGGGGAAAGAAATTCAAACCCACAATTGCACAATGTCTCAGCCCCACTCTCCCAATGAAGAACACATGGGCTCAGATTAAGCTGTGCCAATACCACCAACCCCAACGTAACGCCTAGGGTTAAGGGTTCACTTCAGGATGCTAACCCACTCCAGCCAAAGCTGCCCTGTGGCAGGTTATGCCAGTACCACCAGCACGGAGTACATCAGCCCTCCCTCCCAACCAGAATTTAGCCTCAGATTTTGGAAGAGAGGAGTCTGGCTAGGAAGAATAATTGGCTCATCATACTTTTCTTTTTCCTCAACTGCCTTTCCCATAAAGACACCCAAATCTAAACCACGGACTCTGAAGAAGACCTTCTCTTTAGCCCCGAGGTCTCCTTCCTTTAAGCCTCCCAATTCTTTGCAATAAACCGGCCCCACCTCTTTACTTGCTCCCCCAATCCACGAACCATGGCAGGTGTCTTAACTATGACCAAGGGGCGGTTTCTATAACCCAGTACTGACTACATGCTCCTTTTCCTAAATTCTGCTTTACTTGTTTTGGAATGATTTGTTTTGTTGGCTGGGTTTTGTTGTTTTGTTTGGCAAGGGGGGTGGAGGATGGGGGTGGGGTCAAGAGTCTGGCCTGGAAGTCCTGATCTTCCTGCCTCCAAGTCTGGAGTACTGCCCAAATGCTTCCACAGCTTTCCCTTTCTTCAAATCTCTAACCCACCATCCAAAAACCTCCCAGTTGTCCTTGTCTCTTCTTTGCTCCCTGTTCTCATCCCAGCCACTTCTGAGTTCTGTATTTCACACACATCTGCCTACACACCCCATGCCACCCTTCAGTGCTTCTTTTTCTCTCTTCTGCCTGCCCAGCTCAACATTGAGATGAGATGTAAATGATTTCTTTCCTGGGTTCCCTTCCCCAAATGCTCCAAGCCTCTCTTTCCTCTCTCAAATGTAATTATTCCTACAAATAAACATTAACCACAGAGGGAAGCAACCCTGCCCATCACTTAGCCCTATCAATCACAGTCAAAAGGCATCACTCCTCCAATAATGTATCAATCCAAAATGGAACTCTTTACATGGAAAAATCCCCCAACAAAATCCTCAGCTCAAGAAGAGGAATCTAATCATTTTTAGTCATTATCTTTACAATACATAACACTTGATTTGGTTTCAATTTTCTTTCCCTAGACCGCTCTGAAGAGCAAGAGTCTAAAACCAGTGTGAACTGACTTTAAATAAACTGTGAACAAGCACGGCTCTCCCAGAAGCGATTCAGTGTGAAAGGAGAAGCAAGCCATCCTGAGGAAATGTTGACCTGGTCCACATCTCTCAGACGCTGTCTTCACCCCTATGCACGCCTAGGGACCACAGCTCCCTGTCACAGGCGTCACTGTCACCATGACTTCCTACCCACTGGCATCGTAGTCCCAAAACCTCTGGCACTGCTCCAGCAGTCACAGAGCACAGGGCTATGGCAGCAAACCTAAGAGGACACTGACAGTAACCAGGACCACAAACTAGCACTGCTTAAGATCTGGCTTAACTGCAGCTCTTAGAGGACTGGAGGAAGCAGCAGGGACAGCTGGGTCAAGGCCTCGCTTTCTCCATGTCCACAACACCCTGGATCAAGGTCCTCACAGTTAAAATGTGGGCGCTGGTAGCCAGTGCTGTAGTCAGTATTAGACAGTATTAAGAGCCACAGGCAGGGCCTCATGTGACATGGGATTAAACCCCCCCAAGAGCTGGCAACTCTTCAGAAAAAGCGGACTTCCACCAGGACCACATGCAAAGGGCATAGACTAAGGACCCACCACAAGCCTGTTTCATCAGTGCTAAGGTAAAAACCTCTCCCTGCATCGGAATTCATGTTACGATTCTAAACCCCAGGTAAGACAGATAAGTAAGCAGGGCCTCTGGAGGGGACTAGGTCAGAACGATGTGAGTGGGACTAGTGCCCCTGTAATGAAGACCACAGAGCCCACTTCACACTCTCACTGTGTGAGAACACAGCTAGGATATCTATGAAGCAGAAAGAAAGCCCTCACCAGAAACCTCCCCACCAGCACTTTGATGGTGGCATTCCCAGCAACCAGAACTGCGAAAAACACATTTCTGTTGCTTCTAAGCACTTCAGTTTGTGGGATCTTGTTTCAGCTGCCCCTGTGTACAGGATGAACGCGGTAGTACACACCTATAAGGACGATGTATCTAACACAAACGACTCCCACACATCAGCAGCACTCCCTCCACCACTCTCCCTACAGAACAACTGCCACAAGTCATCTTCAGTAAGGACCAAGCTTAGCCGCCATTACACAGCTAAGAATGTCTCAAGGCTTTAGACAGTAAAGGAACCGCATATCAAGCCAAGATAGAAAGAGGAAAACATCATATATTTTAGCAAACTTTTGCTGATGGAAAGCAGGTAGAGGAGATCACAACCCCCATGATCCCTCAGAGGCTCAGTTCTAGAGGTACCTAGGAGGTACTAAAGGCTGCCCAGAAGTCAGGACTCACAAGGAAGGAGTCACTCTGCAAATACTCAAAGCTGCAGGTCCCCAGGTTCAGCAGGAGTCCCCAGGTCAAGGAAATAGAGCCAAAAGGGAGGGGATTTTATAGCCAGTAGTCAAAGCCTATAACCCAAAGGGTGATAACTTCCATTCCTCCCCCAGCCAGGTAGTCCATATCCTGACAGCTGATTTATCACCCAGCATTCCAGAGACAGGAAGTTCCCAGAGGCTTCTTTACCGACACTGAGCAGAACCCTAATTGGATACAAACTCTGGTGTTTTGGACAGGCTTCCAGCACAAAGTCCACCTGCACTGCAGCAGACATCAGGATTCATCCACATCTCTCCTGTCAATCCCAGGACACATCAGGATTCATCCACATCTCTCCTGTCAATCCCAGGACCCATCAGGATTCATCCACATCTCTCCTGTCAATCACAGGACACATCAGGATTCATCCACATCTCGCCTGTCAATCCCAGCAGACATCAGGATTCATCCACATCTCTCCTGTCAATCCCAGCAGACATCAGGACTCATCCACATCTCTCCTGTCAATCCCAGCAGACATCAGGACTCATCCACATCTCTCCTGTCAATCCCAGGAGGCTTCAGGATTCATCCACATCTCTCCTGTCAATCCCAGGATGCATCAGCATTCATCCACATCTCTCCTGTCAATCCAAGCTATCTCACTCCTCACTAACAAAGCCAAGGATCATCCATCTATGACCATAAGCAGAACTGAAACAGAAAGGCAAAAAAAAAAAAAGTAATACACACCTCTGATAAAAATGAGGATGACACACTCATAAGACACAATGAAATATAGAGAACAAAAATCCTAAAACTTACAAATATTTTTTAGATGAAAGGGAGAACTCTCTGTCTACTAGCTTCATTACAAAGAAATAAAAGGTAAGGTAAGAAAACTTCAAGATCAACTTGGGAGACTCAATAGACACAGGTCAGCCATCTCCAAAAAAATATATGGGAAAAAATAAGGCATAGGATATTATTTAAAAAGCGAACAAACCCTCCCAAAATTGGAAGGCTTTACATCCAGATTAACAAATGAACCCAAATGCTTGCTTATAAAACTTCAGAATGCTGCCAGGCGGTGGTGGCACACACTTTTAATCCCAGCACTCAGGAGGCAGAGCCAGGCAGATCTCTGGAGTTTGAGGCCAGCCTGGTCTACAGAGCAAGTTCCAGGACAGGCCCCAAAGCCACAGAGAAACCCTGTCTCAACAAACAAACAAGCAAAACACTTTAGAATGCCAGAGGAAAACACTCTGAAAGTCTAATAACTGTGTGTGGGGTGAGGGTGGGGGGTTAAAAATGATTTCAGATCTTTTATTTGAAATTCTTACAAGAAAAATTACTGTTAGAATTGTAAAAAATCTAAAATTCTAAAGTCAGTCAGACTGTCTACAAAGTGTGAGGATAAAATGAAAATGTTCAGACATGTTGGGCCTCTTCCCCATGCACCCCACCATTCTGAGGACTGTGCTGAGGATATACACAATCAGCAAAGGAAAGCAAATCAAGAAAGCAGAAGACACGAGACAAAAAGAGGGCAGAGGAGGCACAAAGTGCTACTGTCCAGCCTGAAGCAAGAGTATGAAGGACACTAAATCAAGACATCGCTAGGAGAAATCCAATGGAACTAACAGATGTCTTGAAATGCTACCTGAAAGGGGGTTGGGAGAAGGGAGGAATCAGAAGCACTCAGCACGTACCTGAGGGAATACATGCACAGACACAAGGCAGACTAATCAGAAAAGCTCAAAATCCAACTCTTTGCTCCTGGGGAAACAAAAAATGGAGTGCGGGTGGAGTGGCCAGTTTCTATTCAATTCAGACAAGGACAATATACTGTATTTGTATACAGTAATATCAATACTGACTTCTGGCTTTAAAATGCACTGGAGGGGCTCAGAGGTTAAGAGCACTGGCTGCTCTTCCAGAGGACCTAGGTTCAATTCCCAGCATCCCACGAGGCAGCTCACAACTGTCTGTAACTTTAGTTCCAGGGGATCTATCACTCTCATATAGGCAAAACTTGAATGCACATGAAATAAAAATAAATAAATCATTTAAAGATTTTTTTTTTAACTGCATTGGAGAGTATGGTGTATAGGAATGATTCTGGAAGACAAATGCTCATTCCACACTGGTGCAGAAATTCAAAAGAAAAACATGGAAAAAATAAACAGAAGAACAGTTGAGAGAACTATGACCACTGGGGAAATGGAGCCCAGAGAGCAAAAAGGCCAAAGGCAGGGAGGGTACTGATAGTTTCTGGGTTAAGCCCTCTTTTGCTATTGGATGTTTTCAGCTGTGTGCTTGTAGTGGATTAAAACCACTTCTATCAAGCACGACTAGTTCAACATATAAAGTTGTCACTACTGAATTCTAGGTTTTTACTTGGCATTCTGAACCCACTGTCTTAGAAACGCTGTGAAATGAAGATTAGCTTATCTAAGCTTTTGGAAGGCATTCAACCATTTAAACATATGAAAATATGTAGGAACGCACTATTCCAAGGAGTGCACACCATAACAGCCACGTTCAGGAGGCCCTGCTGACATCCCTCTTCTTACTCTTTGCCATCCAGACAAAGCCAGAGAATCCTTCAAAGGCAGCGCCTCTGAGTGTGACATTAAGGGATAGAAAGAGGCCCTAGCTCTGGTAGATGAAGACTTAGACACTACACTGTAATAGGTCAACTCAGTTTGCTAGGCAGAAAATACTTCAGCGTAGATGAGAAACTAGGAGGCAAGATCCCCACTTCCACATCACACACTGCCAGGAGTGAGCATACTCGTTGAGTGTTCATCAATCCTAAGAAAATCAGTTCCTGGCTACAAAAGAATCACTTCAAGTACTAATGAGCAGTGGTCTCTTTTCTAACAGGCCATAATCAAACTTCTATATGCACAGTATCTTCATACCTTAAACTTAGTCTGCAGCCAGCAAACACTGTTTTGTGTGGACACAAACCATATGTGTAATATATGAAATAAGCCATGTCACCTCAAGCAAGTTATTTAAAGCCTCACTTTCCTCATCTCCCATGACACTTATCCCACTGGATAACAAGAAACTTGAGAAGAAGTAACATGTATAAGTTTACACTGCTCCCCCAGCAAGATGGCTCAGCAGATAAAGGTGCTAGAAGTCATGGTGGGTCACCTGAGCTCAAGTCGTAGGACCCATATTGTGGAAGGGGACAAGCTACTCCCTCAAGTTGTCCTCTGATCTCCACGCAACAAACACATCGTGGGACACACACAAATATAAATAAATAAATAAATAAATAAATAAATAAATAAATAAATAAATAAATAAAGCAAGCAAGCAAACTTCTAATGTGCAACATATCTACATACGTGTAAGCACTCGGTCCATGTCTGCAGCTAGCTGTCTTTGTCCCCAACTTCCATCCTGGCTGAGACAGGAGAAGAGGAAGTGCATGTCGATAAAGTCACAACTGTGTAAGTTCTTTCAACAACAACAACAACAACAGACAACACTTTACAACAGCATGCCTAGCCTTGGAGTTGCTTTACAAACCGTCATTTTTCTTAAGCCCTTCTCCCATGTTCCAAGAGCAACTGAGATGCAGTTTCAATTCTGTTAGATGAAATTCAGACTACAAGGAGGATTAAGACAGGACATTACAAAAACACAAGTCCTCTTTGGTTAGAATAGGAACCCACACATATAGCAAAGTCTAAACAGTCTGCTAAAAGCAATTTCATTCCGATGCTGAGCTCTCTCAACAGACCTCAAGAAACTCCACTAACAGACTAACAGGCAGGCCTGTGAGCTCGAGGCCAACCTGGTCTACACAGTGGATTCCAGACCAGCCCAGGATACTGAGTCCCTGTCTCCAAAATGGGGGGGGGGGGGGGGAAGGAAAAAAGAAACTCCTCTCTCTCACACACACACACAGAGGGAGAGAGAGGAGAGAGGGAGAAACATGAGCGCCCACAAAAATAAAAGTGACAGAAATGGATGTTTTGGAGGCGAACTTTTCAGTTCCAACACTCCACTCAGAAACGCCACACCCTGAGACCAAGAGGACTGCCTTAATGCACAAAAGGTGAAAGTTGGGTATGGTCAACAACCAGAGACTTCCTTCTGATGGCTGGCCAGGCCTTCCTTGAAGGGCTGACCTTTCGAATCCAAAGTTCCAAGCGGAGGGGGGGGAATCATTTTCCAAACGGACTCCCACACAACGGAGCTAACCAGGTAAATGCAACTACTGACCGACCCAAAGCCAACTTCTCGCTCCTGGGTCTGCAGAGCAGGCGAGTGGCCTGGAATCGCAGCCCCAGGTCACACTCAACGATCCCCAAGACCAACCTCAAAGCAGCAGGTCCGATCGGCCCTAAGGTGTGCAGGATGCCACACACCCGGGGCGTCCGGCTCACCTTGCCCCCACTCGCTAACCAGAGAGCACGCGCGCAGCAGCGTGGCCTCTGGGCCACCCACAACAAGCTAAGGGACGGCCACCCAGGTCCGAAGCGCCGACTCCGAGGCTCCGGAGCTCCGCGGCCTAGAGTGACCCGCGCAGAGAGGCTGCGGCGAGAGCGGGCGAGCGAGCGCGCGCGGGCGGGCAGCAGCACCGCGGGCTCACGAGGCCCCGGGAGCGGCGCTACTCACCAAGCAGCCGGCGCACCTCGTCCTCGCTCAGGTAGAGGCTCACGCTGGGCCCCGCAGGAGCGGCGGCCAGGGCCGGGGACCGCGGGGCGGCGGCGGGCAGCAGCGCCAGCAGCAGCAGCAGCAGCGGCGGCGGCGGGGCCTTCAGGCCGCCGGTCCCCGGGACGTCGCCCCGGCCCGCGCGCATGGCCGCCGCCGAGCAGGAGCGTCCGCCGCCCGCCGCGCCTCCGCGCACCCCGGCCCCGAGCGCCTCACAGCCCCGAGCCGGGGGCGGCCGGCCAGCTCATAGCGCCGCCGCTTCAGACCGGCCGCCCGGGAACGGGAGGGCGGGGGAGGGAGGGAGCTACCGGCGGAGACGCGCGCGTGCGCGTGGCCGAGGGCGCGCACGCACGCTCCGCCCGGCTGAAAGCGCCCGGGTCTGGAACGCGCGTGCACGCGGGGGCGTCGCAGACTTGAAGTCGTGGTTGGGGCAGCGAGTCCTGGTTGATATAAATAACATACGTTGTTTACATGTGTGGAATGTGCAAAGAATGAAGAAAATAAGATAAAGAGGAACAAGTTAATCCAAAAATAATGAAGTGACCTGACCAGGCGAAGGGTTCTGGGTGCAGCCTCTGTAAAGATAGCCAGTCCCTGGCCCACATTGTTGATTGCTGGGGTTGATTGGTCCACGGTAAACCTCTGATCCTTTCATTCTTCCCCAGATGCGCCCCAAGTCTTGGGTGCATTCGGATGCTGTTTTATTTAGTGAGACGGTGTGGGCAAGTAGTCTTCCCTTAAACCATCGTCAGAAGTCAGTCTTGACGACCTTCTCGAGTCTGTTTCCTGGGATTTATATGCCCCACACTTTCCAGAAAGACCTAGGCAAACTTTAATAAGCTTGTTTTTATTTTATATCTTGGCTTTTGTTCTTTTGTTTGGGCTTGGGTTTTGGTTTGTTTGTTTGTTTGTTTGTTTGTTTGAGACAGGGTCTCACTAAGTGGCCCTTGCTGGCCTGGAACTTGATATGCATACCAGGCTGACCTCAAACTCACAGAAGTCCGCCTGCCTCTGCTTCCTAAGTGCTCAGATTAAAGGCGTTCGCCACCACGCCCAGAAAATTTGTTTTTATGTGCGACGAATTTGTATTTCTTATTCTACTTCGCTGTAAGTCAACAAGCGTCTGGAGTTTTAACCTGTGGCCTATGCCAGCCCACCCCCTCCCAATATGCAGCATATGTATGCTATGAATTGCTGTCTGTGTCCATGGACGCTTCCACATACACCAAAGTGGTTTTTCATTTCATTGCTTGCTCTAGGAAGCCTTTGTCTCCCTAAACAAGCTAAGAATCTCTGATATACCCCAGAGCCCCAGAGACTCTGAAAAAGAATATGGGGGGGGGGGGCTGGAGAGATGGCTCAGAGGTTAAGAGCACTGCCAGCTTTTCCAAAGGTCCTGAGTTCAATTCCCAGCAACCACATGGTGGCTCACAACCATCTGTAATGGGGTCTGGTGCCCTCTTCTGGCCTGAGGACATACACACAGACAGAATATTGTATGCATAATAAATAAATATTTTTTAAAAAATATTGGGGAGCTCCCTACCATAACAACCAAGCTCATGCCAAGAGTTATCACTCAGGTTGGCTCCCAAGTGTCCCACCTCAGTTCCTCCGGACCAGGGTCATCCCATCCTTGTGGCCTGTGCACTGACCTCATGCCTCCCTCCGTGCCTGTAGAGAGCAGCTGCTCTCTGCCCTGCCCGGCTTCAAGCTCACAGTTGCCCCTAAGAGATGCTATTTTTATCCCCTGCCAGGGCAGGAAGAGAGAGACTGAGGAGGAAGGGAAGTGTTGGACAATGATTTTTTTTTTCCTCTCTCCTGTAGTGAGAGGGCTGGATTCCATTTGGAGACAAGCTGGCCTCAATTTGTCAAGCTTTAATTCCCCAGCACGGAATACAGTGCCCATAGCCCTGCAGGAAGAGACTGGGAATTGGGAATGAACTGAATGAAAAGCGTGCCATCAGTGAAAGGTGAAAAACACAGAAGTCTGCTGCGGCCACTGCTACCTGGGAGGGAACGAGGGCTCCTTCAGGAAAGACCTGAAGGTGGAAACCCGCTGTGTGAACAGGGCTCTCTATTCAAGAAAACAAAAGGCAGGAGGGGATTGTGGGGAGGGGGTGTGTTACTTTAAGGCGAAGATACAGCATCCACATTTTGCAACGAGCTAATAATCCCCAAGGAAGGAAGCTGAGGCTTCCAGAGGACCTTTCAGACTTGCCCATCCTTGGCCAATGACATCTTGAGACAGTATGATCCCAAAGCTGTCATTCAGGCCAGGCTAGATTCTGGTATTTACTAATGGTGTAGCCTTGGGAAAATTTAACTCTCTAGAGCTTTGGTTTCCTCGTTTATAAAACAGAAGCGCTAAGGCCTGACTTGCAGGGCTTTTACAAGGACTTAATTGGAGAAGCTATAAATAAAACACCTGAGCAGACACCAGGTAAGCGCCATATTGGTATGATGAACCCTTCGCTCTAGTGGCCACTTCTGTGAGTTTCATCACCAAACACTACCAAACAGTTCAAATGAGGAACTTTCGACAAGTTCGTTCACTAATACTGAGTGTGGCCAAAAGCCTGTGCCCAACAAATGTACATTTTTCCTGGGACAAACATGAGGCCCTAGGGACACAGGAATGACAAAGAGCTTCCTTGAGTACTTAGAAGCAGCTATTACTAACTGCAAGTTTTCATCAGTGCTGTGGAGGAAATCTTAAAGGGCCCCTGGGTGTGATTCCCAAACCAGCTGCATCACCAGGGAATTATAGAAATGCAAATTCCTGGGCCTCGCCCCAGACTAAAAGGAGGAGCAACTGGAATGGGGGTGGGGGCCAACCTGTGTTCTCAGGAGCCCTAAAGGTGATTCTGGTACTGGCCACCCAGTGAAGAAAGGCTCAGCTCCTGCCTCTCCTTTGATCTGTTGCAGGTGCCTCCCCAACCCCACACCCCCACCCCATCACCCCGTCACCACATGGAGCCTGCCTGCCACTCTCCCTCACTCACAGTGTGTTCTAACGCACCAGCCAGAGTCATCCTGTAAAAGCATCAGCCTAATGAGTCATGCACCGGCTTTCCGGTGCCAGTGTCTCCCTAGCTCTTCCAAAATAAAAGGCAAAAGTTCTTGCAAGATGTGAAAGCAGTTCTCAGGTCTGACCCTCACTCAACCGTGCCTTCTAATGCTGCCTCCTACTCTCCTCCAGCTACCATAGCTGCAACTGTGGCTCCCTGACTCTTCTTCCAACCTTAGACACACAATCCTTCCTCTGGCTTGGATTCTTCTTCCCTCTGACATCCATATTGCTTCTTTTCTCACCTCCTTCACATCCGCATTCAATGTTAATCTCTGAGTGAGAATAAAATAGCAACACTGTTATTGAACCTGCAGAAACCAAGCGCAGACTCTTCCTGATGTCACATCGTGGTCCCCACACTGTGTAGCCCTCTAAGTCACTTCTCTCCCTTGCCAAGGTGTGGGTGGCAATTTCTGACATTTCCCAATATGCCTCAGCATCTAGATGCTGGGAAGCTCTGACCTCAGCCTGAGGCTTCTTTGCCCCAGGGAAAATGAAAGCCACAGCCACAACCACACTCTACAAACCTACCCCCAACCTCCTTGGTTTTGCCTGTCACCGTGGCTGACCTTATTCTTCTCCAGAAGGACATAATTAAGAAAAGTCAGAAAATACCATAGCACTTGGTATTCACTACTCTGAAAGCAGGTCAGCCTTGGGCTTGAGATGCCACAGGATTGGGGCCTTGGAAACACTGCAGGCTGGCGGGGAGGGGGGACGGGGATGGAGTTGACAGGTGTTCTTTGCATGGCTCTTTTATAGCCTCAGTGATTCCACTGGCTAGTACCCACAAAGACAGATATCCAGGCAACCCAGAGCTCACAGAGCCAGGGATTCCTGCACCCCTATCCCTGACTGGTTTACATCTCCAAGAGCGAGCATCATGTGCTGCATCACCTGAGAGCACCCCTCTGCAAACCTCCCTGGTTTTATGCTGGAAACAAACAGCAGAGAAGCACAAGGCATAGAACGTGAACTTTCTCCTCCACATGTGCCTTCCCTCTTCTTCCCTGTCACCTAGCTTGGTGCTTGCCCCTTTCTCTAGGCATTTACACATATGTTAGATCCACAACTGTGTTTAAAATTTTCCATGGTTCACATGATTGTGATGGGGGGTTTTGTTTGTTTGTTTTCTGTTTTGTTTGAGACAGGGCTAATATCCCAGGCTGACCTCAAACTCAACATATAGTTGAGGATGCCCTTGAACTTCTGATCCTCCTTCCTTCACTTCTTGAGTGCTGGGATTACACAAGTTCCACCATGCCTGGTTTAAGTGCCTGCTGGAGAACGAGCCCTGAGCCTCATACATGCTCCACAAGCCGGCCAGGCTCCACTGTTAACCCCATGGTTTGCTTCTTTAACTCATCAAAATCCCTTGAAATTTTGAGGAGTCTTATATGACAAAGCACCCAGAAAGGAATCATGCCAGTTAGTTGTTGGCAACTTGGTACAAACTAGAGTCACCCAGGAAGAAGGAACCTTGTTGCAGAATATTACCTTAACTGTGTAAAGGTGTGTTGCATTTGTTTTACCTTGCCTGTCTAAGGCAACTGATTGGTCTAATAAAACACTGAACAACCAATAGCTGGGCAGTAGAATGATGGGGGGGGCTGGTGGGCAGAGAGAATAAGTAGGAGGAGGAATCTAGGCTTGAGAGGGAACAAGGGAGACACCCAGGGCCAGCCATCCAGGCAGCTGCCAGACAAACAGACACAGAGGAAACAGGAAAGTAGGACATATAGAATGAAAGGAAAGTAAAAATCCCTAGGCAGAACGTAGATGAAGAGAAACAGGTTAAATTAAGTTATAAGAGCTAGTGGAACAAGCATAAGATAAGACCAAGCCTTCATAGTTAATAAATCTTCAGCCCGGTGGTGGTGATGGCGCACGCCTTTAATCCCAGCACTCAGGAGGCAGAGACAGGAGGATCTCTGTGAGTTTGAGGCCAGCCTGGTCTACAAGAGCTAGTTCCAGGACAGGCTCCAAAGCTACAACAAAACCCTGTCTCAAAAATCAAAAAAAAAAAAGTCTCCATGTCTGTAGGCAAAAACTGTTTGTTCATTTCCCAGCCATCCAGACCCGAAATAATCACACAGAAACTATATTAATTAAAAGACTGCTTGACCAATTAGCTCAGGCTTCTTATTAACTAACTCTTACATCTACATTAACTCATTTCTGTTATTTTATATTTTATCACGAGGCTTGTGGTTTACCAATAAAGTTCTGTCGTCTGTTTCCTTCGGCAGCTACATGGCATTTTGCTGACTGACTCTGCCTACTTTCTCCTCTATCTCTGTTTGTAATTCCCACCTTGCTCTATTCTGCCCTGTAATAGGCCCAAGCAACTTCTTTGTTCATTAATTATTAAATGCACATATATACAGGACTTCCTACACCACATGCCATGCTTTGGGGGCTGGTGGTCTGAGAATGCCTGCTACAGAACCTCACTTGAAGAATTAGCTCCATCAGATTGGCCTTTGGTCATGTATATAGGTCAGTTTTGGTGATTGCTATAGCAGGGCCTCACCCATTGTGGGTGGTGCCATTCCTGAACAAGCAGGGCAAACCAGTAAACAGCATTCCACCATGGTATCTGCTTCAGTTCTTGCCTTTAGGTTCCTGCTTTGAGTTTATGTCTTGGCTTCCCTCAACGAAGAATAAACCTTTACCTCCCTGAAGATGTTTATGGTCATTGTTTTATCACAGTAACTGGAGAAAGAAAAGTAGATCGTTATTGTTCGATCTTTATTGCCTTCAATCAGCAGTGAGTTTGAGCAGTCTGTACATTTATAGCTTTTACATAACCAATATATATAGAAAGGAGAATTTATGCATTTTAATTTGCATTTTAAAGTATCTGTTCAGGGAACTGTGAAATGTCTCCAGTGGGTAGAGTTGTCTGCCAGGCAAGCCTGATGACTAGGATTCGATCCCTGAAACTGACCATCCCTGGGGCTAATGGACAGGTGAATGGATAACTGACTCCACACCTGTGCCATGGTGTGTGATTGCCCACACACACACACACACACACACACACACACACATGAAATAAAATACTGAGTGTAATAAAGTATTTGTAACTTTGGCATGGTTTTTGGTTGGTTGTCTTCTAACTGATTTATTTGCATTTCTTTTTCTGTATCCCTTGTCCTTAACTTTGCTTACTATTTTGCTTAAAGTTTGGGTTTTTATTTTTGATAACTGACAGTCTTTTCTGTATGGTTTCTATATCTTGTGTCTTGCTTAAGAAAGACTGTCCAATTAACAATTTTTGCATTTTTAATGCTTTTGTGTTTTTCTCTTTAAGAAATTTGGTTTCTTCCTCAATCTGGAACATGTTTATACACAGTATATGACACAATTTTATTTTTTCCATATGGGGAGCCATTTGTTGAAAACATCATATATTGTATATTAAATATTGCATAGTATTATATAGCATAGTCCACTCAGTAGCTCTCTGGAACTTTAAGCAAAACAAGAACTTTCACCTGCTTCCACCTCCTCCTCTCTACCCCTCTACATAGAACTCTCCAGAACTCCACCCATGGCACCAAACATGTTAGCCATGCTTGTGTGGCAGCTGAGTGCTTGACATATGGCTGGTAGGAACTGAGATAGGGTACTAGTGAAAATATACACCAGGTTTTCAAGAATGTACAAGTGTCGTTAACCTATACTACATTGGTCACATGTCAAAGTGATACTATTTTAAATGGTTTGTGCTAAATTATATTTATTAAAATTTATTTCACTTGTTTCTTTTTACCCTCTTGAAACATCCAGATTGTTCGATATTTCATTTTAATGGGTTATATTTTTCTTTTTTTTAATTTATCTTATTTGCATTGTTGTGAAGATGTCAGATCCCCTGGAACTGGAGTTTCAGGCAGTTGTGAGCTGTCATGTGGGTGCTGGGAATTGAACTTGGGTCCTCTGGAAGAACAGTCAATGCTTTAACCACTGAGCCATCTCTCCAGTCCCTGGGTTACATTTTTCATGGCACTTTAAACAGTTCACTAATTGCCAGAGTTACACAATAGTACTAACTAAAGCAGCCCTAGTATCATAAATAAATTTTGTCTCTTATAAGCATTTAAAAAAACCACAAACACAAAATAAATGCCACAAAAATGATACAACTTTCATCCAAGTAAAGTATTATTACATTGGCATTTGAAATGAATGTAGAGTTCACTTAGTTGGTAAAGTGCTTGCCACACAAGGATAAAGACCAGAGTTCGAGTCTCCAGAAGCTAAATCAAAAGCTAGATATGGCGTACACACTTCTAGTTCCAGAGCAGGGGAGACTAGAGACAGGAGGATCTCTGGGGTGGGCTGGCCAACCACCCCAGCCAAATCAGCGAGCTCAGGTTCAGTAAGAGACCCTGTTCAGAAAGCTAAGAAGTTGAACAGTTGGGGAAGATGCCAAGCATCAACTTCTGTCCTCTACAGGTGCACATATATGTGCGTGCACACACATTCACACAAATACAGGCACATACATAATTTTTATTTTAAATTTTATATTTTGATTTAGTGTGTGTGTGTGTGTGTGTGTGTGTGTGTGTGTGTGTATGTATGAGTATTTTTCTCTCATATATGTCTGGGGACCACATAGGTGTCTGGTGCTTGATGTCAGAAGAGGCCGTAAGATCCCTCCCCTGAAACTGGAGTTATGTACCATTGTAAGTTGCCATATGAGTGCTGGGAATTGAACCTGGATCCCTGCAAAATCAATAAGTGCTCTTAAACACTGAGCATCTCTCCAGGCCCATTTATTTTTAAAAGAAAGAGAAGCATCCTTCCTAGTCAGTGCCTTGGGCTAACGCCTCAAGATGCCTATTTGTGATACTAAAAGGAACAGGGAGTCTTGGCCGGGCTGGAAGTCATAGTAAACTGTGGGGAGGGACTAGTTCTCACTAGTACAGCAAAACTCAAAAGTTTACTAACATATTCTATTGGCACAGATGTGGGAAAGCTCTGACAATGGCATGGTGGCTATAAACGCTTATACCTACTGACCCAGTAATTCAGCACCAAGGGCTTGACTTTATGCATATATCTGTACATTTGTACAACAGTTTATAGTAGAGATAACTTCAGCAGTACTGTCTGCCAGAAGATTGAAAGCCTGGAGGTCTGTCAGTAGGAGATATCCTTATTTATGATCCATCACAAATGTCTTAGAAAAGCTGGACATGGATGACCCTCTGGACCCTGGGTTGAGGATATGGTTGGAGCCAAAGGGAAGAGACATTCGTGTTCCTGGCAGGCACAAGTTGTCCCCTGAATCCATCCTCCTCTTTTTCAACTCTCATATAGTTTTGGCTATGCCAACCCCCCAGCCTCCCTTGCAATTTATCTAAGTTCTCACTGATGGGATGTGAGAAAAAAAAATGATATCTGTGACTTGTGATCTCCTTTGCATGCTGTTGTGGGAGGCTCGGGAGAACACAGGGCCTGACCAGAGGTGAGCAGGATAGTGGGACTGGCCTGTGACTTCTTAATCCTCAACTTACAAACTCGGCAAACTTATGTGGGAAGGAGGCTTCTACCTTACAAGAGTCACTGGGAACTCTGCTATGATGGCTTTTTCTTACCCTACTCAATGTGTTTCTGTCTCTCAGAACATAGGCTTTACTTAGGGAGAAGACCTAGAAGACTCTTTCGGATAAAACCACCTTCAGGTCTGCACCTGATTTGAACTCATTCACAATTCTGAGCCACTCTTCGCTGAGGGAAAAAGAGACACACATGACTTTAGACCACTGACTTGACGCTTGGCTTAGAGTCCTTTCAGGGACTTGAGGATGATTTTAAAAGACTTTTTGGGAGGTAGATTTGAAAATGCTGGGCACACGAACAAGGAGAAAGTGAGAGAAAACCCAAGGAATGTTCTTTTAGGTTGTAACCATGTCTGCACCGTTGAGGACTTGCATCCGCGTTCTCCTGGAACTGAGTGCAGTCCTAATGGGATGAGCAGAAGGTGGTTCTGAAGACAAGTCTCTCTGACCAGCTTTCCCCAGCGCCAGCACTCCTGTCTGCTGTAGCATGCTGCAGCAGATCAAGGAAGCCCTCATGGAAGGCAAGCACCAACTCCCAAAAGTTGTCCTCTCACCTCCAGGCACACATTGCTGCACATGTGCACACACACACGTGAATGAGTTAAAAAGAAAAGAGTTTTTTTTTCTATCTGAATTCCTGACATTCAAAAGTTATGGTGTAGAATATTCCTAGATTGCTGTTGACTGATATTTCCTTATGATTCAAGTTATGTAGTTTGGGCAGGGATATCACAGAAATGTCATATTCTTCTTAATGCACTATTTCAGGCCTTAGACTGAGGGTGGAGCCTGGTGGGAGAGCACTTACCTAGCATGTAGGGCCCTGGGTTCCAGCTCCAGCACAGAAAAATTAATTTTGTCCTATTACTGTGATGTCAATGTTAACCACTTAGTTAAGGTATTAAGGATACATCTTCTCACTTTAACATTTGGTATTTTCCCTTTCTAAGAAGTTTGGGAGTAATATTTTGAATTTATGTAAATCTGTTTTATATCAAATGTTTGTCTAATAATTTGATCATCCATTGATGATTTTCTAATTATATTATTTCTTTCCAACGGAGTTGGCATTTTGACACAATGCAATTTTTTCCCTATTCCCCCACTTATTGTTCACTTACTTATATTGTAATTAATTCATATTTTATTTGGTAGATTACAACCCATTACAATCATTGTATATTTTCAGGCTCAAATTGGTCCATATTTTCCTGTATGATTCCCTCCAGCTGGCATCTGTGTTTTCTGAGAAGGTCTCTAGGAATTTATTGAACATTTTCATAGTTTTGAAAACAACATAATATTCCTGTCTCTTTTTCTGGCCCAGCTTTAAGTCAGCCTTTTTTTAAAAAAAAAAAATAATTTTATGGATATAATAATTTTGCCTACATGCATGTCTGTGTACCATTTGTATACCTGGTGCCCACGGAGGCTAAAAGAGGGCATTAGAACCCCGGGAATGAAGTAACAAACTGTTGTGAGCTGCGATGTAGGTACAGGGACTCAGACCAGTTCCTCTGAAAGAACAATCAGTACTCATAACCACTAAGCCATCTCTCCAGCCTCTGAGTTGGCATTTTTTTTAATCCTCAGAACTTCAGTTTCTTTTTATGGAAAATGGCATTTAAAATCAAGATTTGCAAGCTAGGCGTACTTACTGCTACCAGTGTTATAATTGTTCAAAGGCCCTTTCAGGAGACAGACTAAAGAAGCAATGTATTTATGAAAGTGTATATCTGTGTGTGTCTATATGTTTATGCACACAAGAATCTGTAAAATCTATTTGCTCTCTTCAGCACTTTTGATTCCAGGCCCATGCATTCCTTCCTCTTTCCCTGTGTTTTTTTTTCTATGACAATAAGAAACCTGGCTTCCATTATCTTCAATGAAGCTTACTTCTCTCTTCTCCACTGGTAAGCATACACCTGCCCCACCTACTGAAAATTCAGTCCCAGACACAACAGTCTTCACATCAGTGATGTCCTTTAGAGGATCCACTTCTGTGAAGGGACAGGGAGGAGAGGCCAGTTACAAAGCTGGGCCCCTGACATCCTGTGCCCCACCTCCTGGGGGCACTGGCCCAAACCCTAATCCTAATTTACTTTAGAATCTGTCCTATGACATTGTTCAGTGCACCTTGCTTATTTACATGTTTGCCATGAATTCTTAGTTTCTAATTTCTTAATTGTTCTGCCACTCTACGGCAACCAGTGATTACTTTCTTGCTTCATTTGTTTTGGTTTGGTTGTTAGAGACAGGTATCCATTATGTAGTCAAGATTGGCCTAGAATTCAGGATCCTCTTGCTTCAGTTTCCTAAATGCTTAGATTATGGGCAAACAGCACATGCTGCTCCTTTGTTTTCATTTGTTTGTATGTTTGGTTAGGGGGTTTGTGATGGTGGGGGGGGTGAGATGGCCTTGAACTCACTTTGTTGCTGAGGTTGGCCTTGAGCTGCTGATATTCCTGCTGTCACCTTCCAAATTACAGGTATGTTTGTATATTTAATAACAATAATATCTATGTTTATTGAGCATTTATTACTGGCTCGTTACTGAAGTGAGTGTTTTTATCTGATTATCTCAGTTAATTTTCAGAATAATCACATATGCTTGGTATTATTTAGATCCCCATTTTATAGATAGGAAAAATGAGGCATAATTTGGGCAATGATGCCAACACTTTCCATGCACCTAGAAAATGGTACGGCTGAATATTGGTTGCAGGCCATTTGATTCCAGAGGCATATAGGAGAAACAGTCTTTAGAATTCTCTGAATTCTCTGTTTTGTGGGAAAGTCTGCAAGATATTATGGGCCTGTAGGCTGAAGATGGATGCTCCAACATTACAAAAGAACTTTGGGTGACAGTCCAGGTAGCAAGATGTCGCTGTCATTTTTAGAGTTTTGGAAGTTTCTGACAATGCCCTTCCTGTTTACCTAGGTAGTATGATATTCTTCTGGGGTCTTTGATGGAATTAAAAACAGTTATATAGTTATAGTTTTCCTTAGTTATGATAAAAGATAAATTAAATATAAAACTTTAAACTCTCAAAGATAGGATAGATGATAGAGTATTTTCCTTAATTTGCCAAATGTATATGGACTAAATATCATAACTATAATTCTTGCTTGATAACTGTTTTGTATTTGTAATTTTACTATGTTAAAATTGAAACCTTTCTTTTTATGTAGACAGAAAAGGGGAGATGATGTGGGATTCCCCTCTGTATGCTGTGAATGTGTTTTATGACCATTGGTTAATAAAGAAGCTGCTTCAACCTATGGCAGAGCAGAATGGTATTAGGCAGTAAAACCAAACTGAATGCAGGGATAAAGAAGGCAGAGTCAGGGAGATACCGTGTATCTGCCGAAGGAGGAAGATGCCAAAACCTTATCGGTAGGCCACAGCCTCATGGTAATTTATAGATTAACAAAAATGGGTTAATTCAAGGCATAAGAGCTAGCTAGAAATATGTCTGAGCCATCAGTCAAATAATGTAATTAATATAGCTTTTGTGTGATTGTTCAGGTCTGGGCAGCCAGGAAACTAAAGCTTAGTCTCCGTTTACAAGTCCACATTCAACATTCTATAGCAATAGGTTACTGTACTTTAAACTCCCTCTTTGTTCTGACTCTTTTCCAGATGTCTGTCTTCTCTGCTCTCTTTCAGAGTGTTGGTTTCCTCCATCATCTCGTAACCATTGGTTACCTATCACCCTGGTCTTCTGTGTTGTGAACTTAAAGAAAGAAATTCTCCATATAGGTGGTTTTGCCTATGTGTGTGCCTGAGTATTATTTTCATGTCTAGTGCCATGGAGCCAGAAGAGCCTCAAAATGGAATTACAGACACTTGTGAGCTACCATGTGGGTGTGGGAATCGAACCCAGTCCTCTGGAAGAGTAGTGAGTGCTCTTAACCTCTGTACCATCTCTCCACCCACTTGTATCAGGTTCTAGAGGCAATGGTGTGTTCTGGGGAACACACAGACTTTCTGTGGGATTCTCTCTACCCATGCTTTCTCTGTCCTGGCATTGCTTGCTGCCAGGACATCATTCTGCCTCTCTGGTCCCAGCTCCGAAGGTCACTCCCCAGGAAACAAGTCCACCGCTAATGCCTGCTCAGCACAGGAGGAACAGCCTGAAGATTGCTCCAACCAGATGCTCTAAATTAAACGCGCTGGTGTTGGCCCAGGGGCACCCCCCTTCCTTGAGTCTCTTGACCCTGAACTTGGAGCTGTTCCAAAATCACTCCCACCTCCAAAGCAGGACCTTCTCTGGGTGTGTTTTACGATGTGGTTTTCTCTGATCTTATTTTGCTGCTAATTTGATACCATCTGCTTTCTTTTACACGATTTCTCAATTTTTTTTGTGATCCATTCATAAGAAATAAAATGTTTCTGCATGACAAAATAACTATAAACAAAGGCAGAAAACAGAAGACAGACTGAGGGAAATCTTTGCAGTCTCACCACAGTCAAAGAACTGTGTTATGTGAGGAGCTTTTGGCAGCTGACAGAAACAGACGCTGGTGTACACACATACACACACATACACACACCATTCAACCTACAATTCAACAGCAACAGAAATAGGCAAAGAAATAGAAAATCCACGGAAAATGCAAATACTTTGGAAATTTGTTAAAAAAATTAATTATAAATGTCTTTTAAAAAAAATTTTTTATTTTATGTGTCTGGGTATTTTGCCCACCTGTCTGTATGTGTACCACTTGCATGCAGTCGCTACGGAGGACAGAAGAGGGTGTCAGATGTCCTGGAACTGGAGTTACAGATGGTTGTGAACCACCATGTGAATTCTGGATATCAATCCCTGGCTGTCTGGAACAGCAACCAATATTTTTAAATGCTAAGCAGTCTTTCCAGCCTCCTTAACCATAGTCAAGAGAAAAATTCACTTTCCCTTCCTAATAATCTAAACTCTAACCTATTAGAATCTAGTCTAATGATTAGATGATGTGGTGGTCTGAGTAAAAATAGTTCCCATAGGTTCATAGAGAATGACACTATTAGGAGTTGTGGCTTTGTTGGAGGAAGTGCATCACTAGGGTGGTGGGCTTTGAGGTCTCAGAAACTCAAACCAGATCTTCTCCTGCTGCCCGTGGATCAAAGTGTTGAACTCTCAACACCTTCCCCAGCACCATGTCTACCTGCAAAGCTGCCATGCTTCTCGAACTGAAGCTGTAAGCCAGCCCCCAATGAAATGTTTTCCTTTATAAGAGTTGCCGTGGTCATGGGGTCTTTTCACAGCCATAGAAGCCCTAACTAAGACAGATGGTCCAGTTCCTACAGTTTGACAGCATGGTATTGGTCACAGTGTGGGGAAACAGGTACTTTCACACATGCCGGATGGAGTGAAAGTCACTAGCATCTCCTGTACAGATAGCGTGACAATTGTCTGTTCATTTCACAGGTGCATATTCTTTGCAACTCATCTCTTCCACGTCTAGTACTTCAATCTGAAGATGTGTTTGCGCATCAGGTACCCAAGTGAGGCCACTGTCCTCTTTTGCTTTCTATTGGTGCGAGAAACACCATGACCAAAAGCAGCTTGGGAAGGAATAAATGTATTTCACCTTATGCTTTCCTGTCACTGTTCATCATTGAGGGGACTCAGGGGACAGGAACCTGGAGGCAGAAACTAAAAGAGAGGCCATGAAATAGCTCTCTCTGGCTTGCTCAGCTTGTTTTCTTAGTCAACCCAGGATCACCAGTCCAGGGGCAGCACTGCCTACAGTGGACTGGACCCGCCTACTTCAATCGTTAGTCAAGAAAATGCCCTCTCAGAGTTGCTCACGGGCCAACCTGATGGAGGCAGTTCCTCAGTTGAGGTTCCTTCTTCCCAGGTGACTTACATTTGTGTCTGGTTGAAAAATACCAGCCAGCACAGTCACCCACTGCACTGTGTTAGTATGATGACAGGAGTCACCGGGAGGCAGTGGCCCATGGGGCAGCACAGTGTGTGACAAGTCACAGCAAGTGCACCTGGTATATGGCCATAAAGAAAATCAAGAAACCTCTTTAATGTATGGATTCTACATGAGAGCCAGAGGAAGTGCAGGGCGGCATAGAGAGCAAGAAGCGGGACAAAAATACAGTTCCATTGCTTGAGTTTGCTGCGAACCGCTGACCCAAACCTACAATGACTGTCTAGGGCAAATGGTTAGGGCCGCTATGAAAGAGAAACGTCCCTGCAGACCAATGGAACTTTATAGGCCTTCGGATCCAGGTGAGTGTTCTTCCTTCTTCAACAGTTTACTTTATGAATCTCAGAACCCAGCAACAGCGTGGTACTGACTATCACTTCCCTGTTTTCTGCCTCTATTGTGAGTCTGCTTCCCTGCCTCCTTGGTCCCTTCTCTTTCCTGTGTTGTCCCCAACTTTAGGAAAGGGATTTGGGACTTGTGAGGGGATAATAAGCATGTACCTCCCTGCTTCCACCTGGTCCTTTAAGTTCTCTTGCATTTTTATTTATGTATGTATGAATTTGTTTGTTCTGCAGTGTCAGGAATGAGACCCAGGGTCCCATTCATCCTAGGCATCCCTTTAATTCTTAATCTCTAGTGACTACGGTCATGCTGAAAATAGTATAAATGTACATGTATAGAGAAAGACAGACAGATGGACTCAGTGAAACAGAGAGGGACTTTAAGGAATTAGCTCACATGGTGGTCGGACAGGCAAGGCTGAAACCTGTAGCAGCCAAAGGCGTTGAACATAGAGGGAAGAGTTAATGTTCATGCCTCAGTTGAGACTGAAACCTGTGGACTAGAAACTCGACCGAGGTTTCTTTGTTGTCTGGAAACCAGTCTTTGCTGTTAGGGCTACAACTAACTAGATAGGGCCCACACACCTGGTTGAAGGTCATCTCTGCGTCTACAGAGTCAAATGTTAATTACATCGGAAATATATTTTCATGACATTATTTATATTGCTGTTTACCAAACAACTGGGTACCATAGCTTAATCAAGTTGGCATGCTCCAAGCATCACGACCAGTCTTCCTTTGACTGCTGTATATGTTAGTCACTGCTCTTGCCGTCAAACGGGTACTCAACACACTCACTCCTGCGCTCAGCTGTGACACTTCCCAGACACCTGCGCTCTAGCAGAGATCACAGGAGTTGTCCTTGTCACTCATGTCAGAATCATTCCATGGTTTCCTCTAAACATTAACGGAAGGATTTCCTACGGGGATTGGACCCCACTGAAGCATATTTCTTTTTGCTGGCTTCTTTATTGAGTGAATTCATCTTGACATAATGGCAGCCATCTTGAGTTGTAACAGAGAGGATCCGGGCCAGAATAACCTGGTTGAGTTTTCCTGCATAGTTCCCAGCAGACTGTAAATAGACACAGCCATTAGACTGGCATGTGGAGTTTTACAGCTGGGCCAACGTGCTAGGAATGTGCCTGTCTCTTTGATGCTAGCTTAAGATAAACCAGGTACATTCCACTTTTATGAGGACACTTTTGTCCTAACCAGCATATGCACCTCTCCTTCTGACCAAAACTGTGAGGATCCACTGTGTCTTGGAGCGCAGGACCTTACTTCTCTAAGCAAATCACCTGAACTACATTCTGCAGAATCCTGAATCGGTTTGCCTTTTTTTTTTTTTTTTTTTTTTTTTGTCTCACTGCACCTGGAAGGCTAGGTTGTCTCAAGACAGTATAACGATAATAAAAATATAGTGATAGCCACTCTATGAGCCTTCCCTGTGTTTTTGTGATATAATGTGTTTTTGGAAAACACGTTTTTATTGTTTTTATTGAGCTATATATTTTTCTCCACTCGCCTCCCTTCTTCTCCCCTCCCCTTCTACCTTCTCCCAAGGTCCCCATGATCCCAATTTACTCAGGAGATCTTGTCTTTTTCTACTTTCCATGTAGATTAGATCCATGTATGTCTCTCTTAGGGTCCTCTTTGTTGTCTAGGTTCTCTGGGATTGTGAATTATAGGCTGGTTTTCTTTGCTTTATGTTTAAAAACCACTTACAAGTGAGTACATGTGATAATTGTCTTTCTGAGTCTCGGTTACCTCACTCAATATGATGTCTTCTAGCTCAAACCATTTGCTTCCAAAATTTAAGATGCCATTATTTTTTTCTACTGTGTAGTATCCATTGTGTAAATGTATCACATTTTTCTTATCCATTCTTCAGTCTAGGGGCATCTAGGTTATTTCCAGGTTCTGGCTATGACAAACAATGCTACTATGAACATAGTTGAAACATGTCCTTGTGGCACGAATGAGCATCCTTTGGATATATACCCAAAAGTGGTATTGCTGGGTCTTGAGGAAGGTTGTTTCCTAATTTTCTGAGAAATCGTCATACTGATATCCAAAGGGGCTGTACCAGTTTGCACTCCCACCAGCAATGGAGGAGTGTTCCCTTTACCTCATGTCCTCTCCAGCATAAGCTGTCACCAGTGTTTTTGATCTTGGCCATTCTTACAGGTGTAAGATGGCATCTCAGAGTTGTTTGGATTTGCATTTCTCTGATGGCTAAGGATGATGAGCATTTCCTTAAGTGTCTTTCAGCCATTTTAGATTCCTCTGTTGAGAGTTCTCTGTTTAGGTCTGTACCCCATTTTTAAATTGAATTATTTGTTCTTTTGATGACCAATTTCTTGAGTTTTTTGTATATTTTGGAGATCAGACCTCTGTCTGATATGGGGTTAGTGAAGATCTTTTCCCATTCTGTAGGCTGTCATTTTGTCTTGTTGACTGTGTCCTTTGCTTTACAGAAGCCTTTCAGTTTCAGGAGGTCCCATTTATTAATTGTTTCAGTGTCTGTGCTACTGGGGTTATATTTAGGAAGTGGTCTCCTGTGCCAATGCGTTCAAGTGTACTTCCCACTTTCTCTTCTATGAGGTTCAATGTGGTTGGCTTTATGTTGAGATCTTTGATCCATTTGGACTTGAGGTTTGTGCATGGTGGTAGATATGGATCTATTTTCATTCTTCTACATGTTGATATCCAGTTATGCCAGCACCATTTACTGAATATGCTTTCTTTTTTCTATTTTATATTTTTGCTTCTTTGTCAAAAATCAGATGTTTGTAGGCGTGTAGATTGATATCTGGGTCTTCAAGTTGGTTCCATTGGTCCTCCTGTCTGTTCTTATGCCAATACCAGGCCGTTTTCAGTACTATAGCTCTGTCATAGAATTTGAAGTCAGGGATTTTGATGCCTCCAGAAGTTCCTTTATTGTCCCAGGATTGTTTTGGCTGTCCTGAGTTTTTTGCTTTTCCATATGAAGTTGAGTACCATTCTTTCAAGGTCTGTGAAGAATTTTCCTGGGATTTTGATGTACATTGCATTGAATCTGTAGATTGCTTTTGGTAAGATTGCCATTTTTTTAAAGAAAGTAGACTTTTTAAATATTTATTTATTTATTTATTATGTATACAATATTCTGTCTGCATTTATGCCTGAAGGCCAGAAGACGCACCAGACCTCATTACAGATGGTTGTGAACCACCATGTGGTTGTGAACCACCATGTGGTTGCTGGGAATTGAACTCAGAACCTTTGGAAGAGCAGGCAATGCTCTTAACTGCTGAGCCATCTCTCCAGCCCTAAGATTGCCATTTTTACTTTGTCAGTTCTACCTACTCCAGAGTATGGAAAATCTTTCCATTTTCTGGTATCTTCTTCAATTTCTTTCTTCAAAGATTTAAAGTTCTTAAAAAATAAAAAAAAAATTTAAAGTTCTTGTCATACAAGTCTTCCACTTGTTTGGTTATAGTTACTCCAAGATATTTTATGCTATTTGTGGCTATTGTGAAGGGTGATGTTTCTCTGATTTCTTTCTCAGCCCATTTATCATCTATATAAAGGAGGGCTACTGATTTTTTTGAGTTAATATTGTATCCTGCTATATTACTGAAGCTTATGAGATATAGAAGTTCCTCAGTAGAATTTTTTGGGTCGATTATGTTAACTATAGTATCATCAGCAAATAGTGAGAGTTTGACTTTTTTATCCCCTTGATCTCCTTTTGTTGTCTATTGCTCTAGCTAGAACCTCAAAATCTATATTGAATAGATATGGAGAGAGTGGACAACCTTGTCTTGTTCCTGATTTCAGTGGGATCGCTTTGCATTTCTCTCTATTTAGTTTGATACTGGCTGTTGCCTTTATTATGTTTAGGCATTGTTCCTTGTATCCCTGCTCTCTCCAAGACCTTTATCATGAAGGGATGTTGTATTTTGTTGAAGGCTTTTTTCAGCATCTAATGAGATGGTCATGTATTTTTTTTATTTCTTCAGTTTGTTTATATGGTGGATTACTTGACAGATTTTTGTATGTTGAACCATCCCTGCATCTCTGGGATGAAGCTAACTTGATCATGGTGGATGATTTTTCTAATGTGTTCTTGGATTTGCAAGTATTTTATTGAGTATTTTTGCATCAATGTTCATGAGTGAGATTGGTCTATAATTCTTTTTCTTAGTAATATATTTGCCTCGCTTGGGTATCAGGGTAATTGTAGCCTCATAAAAAGAGTTTGGCAATGTTTCTTCTGTTTTTATTGTGTAGAACAATTTGAGAAGTATTGGTATCGGTTCTTGTTTGAAAATCTTGTAGAATTCTGCACTGAGACAATCTGGTCCTGGGCTTTTTTATGGGGGGGGGGGGGGGGAGGCAGTTTTGATGACTGTTTATTTGGAAGTTATAGGTCTATTTGATTTGCTTACCTGGTCTTGATTCAATTTTGGTAAGTGATATTTATCCAGAAAATTGTTCATTTCCTTTATGTTTTCCAATTTTGTGGAGTACAGCTTTTCAAAATACAATCTAATGATTCTCTGGATTTCCGCCATGTCTGTTGTTATGCCCCCCCTTTTCATTTCTGAATTTGTTAATCTGGATATTCTCTCTCTGCCTTTTGGTTAGTTTGGATAAAGGTTTGTCCATCTGGTTGATTTTCTCAAAGACCCAACTCTTTGTCTCACTGATTCTTTGTTTCTATTTTGTTGTTGTCAGATCTCAATTTGATTATTTCCTGCCATCTAATCCTCCTGGGTGAGCTTGCTTCTTTTGTTCTAAAGTTTTCAAAGGTTCTGTTAACTCACTAGTGTGGGGGTTTTCCAGTTTCTTTATGTAGGCATTTAGTGCTATGAACTTTTCTCTTAACACTGCTTTCATTGTGTCCCATAAATTTGGGTTTGTTGTGTGGTCATTTTCATTGATTTTTAGGAAATCTTCTATTTCTTCCTTTATTTCCTCTTTTACCTATTTGTGATTCTGGTGAGCATTGTTTAATTTCCATGTGTTTGTAGACTTTCTGGAATTAGTGTTGCTGTTGAATTCTAATTTTAAGCCATGGTGATCTGGTAAGATACATGAGGTTATTCTAATTTTTTTTGTATCTGTTGAGGTTTGCTTTGTTACCTAATATGTAATCTGTAACATTGAGGGCTGGGCCTGCTTGTTGTTGGGGTTTTCTGTTTAGCCCCAAAGAAAATCATACATAGGTCTCCATAAATTATAAGCTGTTTGGCCCATTAGCTCTAGCCTCTCACTGGCTAACTCTCTCATCTTGATTAACCCATTTTTCTGATCTATTTTAGCCATGTGGCTCAGTACCTTTTTCAGTGGGGCAGATCACATCCTGCTACTTTGGTGATCTAGGCAGGAGTGGGAGGAATCAGCTTCTTCCTTCCCAGAATTCTCCTGTTCTCCTTTCATCATTTCTACTTCCTGTTTGGTTTTCCCACTTATTCTTCCTGCCTGGCCAATCAGCATTTATTTAAAACATGATTGACAGAATACAGACAATTCTCCTGCACCAGCAGTTAATTTTTGGGAAGGTTCCATGAGATGCTAAGAAGAAGGTATATTCTTTTATGCTTGGATGGAATGTTTTGTAGATGTCTGTTAAGGCCATTTGAGTCATAACATTTGTTAGTTCCCTTATTTCCCTGTTAATTTTCTGTCTGACAGACCTGTCCAGTGGTGAGAATGGGATGTTGAAGTCTCCCATTATTAGTTTTTGGGGTTTAATGTGTGATTTAAGCTTTAGAAGTGTTTTTGTTTGTTTGTTTGTTTGTTTTACATATGAGGGTGCCTTTGTATTTGGGGCATAGATGTTTAGTATTGAGATTTCCTCTTGATGAATTTTTCCTGTGACTATTATGAAATGTCCTTCTTTGTCTCTTTTGATTGATTTTAGTTTGAAGTCTATTTTGTTAGATATTAGAATAACTACACCAGCTTGTTTCTTAGGTCCATTTAATTGGAAAATTTTCTCTGAGGCGATGTCTGTTTTTAAGGTTGAGTTGTATTTTTGTATTTATGTGTTTTGTGTGTTGTTTAGTATGTATAATCTGTTAGCCTGTGTCTTTTTATAGGTGAGTTGAGTCCATTTATATTAAGGGAATATTAATGACCAGTGATTGTTAGCTTCTTTTATTTTAGTTTTCATTGTTGGTGATATTATTGTGTGTGTTTTTCCCTTCTTTGAGATTTGCTTCTGTGAGATCATCTATTGTCTGTGTTTTTGTGGATGTAGCCAATTTCCTTGGGTTGGAGTTTTCCTTATAGTACTTTGTGTAGGGCTGGGTTTTTTGCTAGCTATTGGTTAAATCTGGCTCTGTCATGGAATATCTTGTTTTTCCATCAATGGTGACTGAAAATTTTGCTGGGTATAGTAGTCTGGGCTGGCATCAGTGGTCTCTTAATGTCTGCATAATACTTGACCATGACATTTTGGCTTTCATTGTCTCCACTGAGAAGTCAGGTGTAATTCTGATAGGTTATATGTTACTTTACTTGTCCTTTTCCTTTTTCAGTTCTTAATATTCTTTCTTTATTCTATATGTTTAGTGTTTTGACTATTATATGGTGAGGGGACTTTTTTTTGATCCAGTCAAAAAAAGAAGTTCTGTAAGCTTCTTGTATCTTCATAGGCATATCTTTCTTTAGGTTGGGAAAGTTTTCTTCTATGATTTTGTTGAATATATTTTCTGAGAAAGCACTTTTTTAAAAAATGTTGCTGTCAGAGACATCATTAGCTAAAGAAAGAAGAGATATCTTCCCCCATTCAAGAGGGTCTTTGGACAGAGGATGTGGTCATTGGAGTGCTTATCTAGTATACATGAACTCCTGGTTTTGATCCTTAACAAAGCATAAATCAGATCTATGAGATGTGCCTATAATCCCAGTATTTTGGAGGTAGAGGCAGGAAGATTGTAAATCCAAGGCTTTATTTGACTATATAGTAAACTTGAGATTACCCTGGGCTATATAAAACCCTATATAGCTGGGTGGTGGTGGTGCACACCTTTATCCCAGCACTCAGGAGGCAGAGGCAGGCAGATCTCTTTGAGTTCAAGGCCAGCCTGGTCTACAGTGTGAGTTCCAGGGCAGCTAAGACTGTTACACAGAGAAACCCCATGCAGGGGAGGAGGGAGGAGGATACTGAAGAAGGTGGATTGTCTGTACTTAGAGTAGGCATGGACTGGAGTGGGATGGTCATCAAGCTTCTAGGCAAGAAGGTGTATACCCAGTTGACTGTGGCTTCAAAGAGAAGGATCTCAGATGCTATGTGGAGCTTGTCTTTGGACACTAAGCAGGTACCCTGGGTGCTGCAAGGATCCCACTCTCTGAGCTCTGTGATATAGTACCGGGAGAATTGTATCAGATTCCCAACTAGAGAGCCAATGATATTCCAAGCTGGAGCCCACATGACCATAAGTCATGGCCCCCAAGTGTTACTGACTTGACAAGCTTGGTTTCCAGAATGACCTAAGAGAAGGGGAGAGAGCACAGGGACTGACTTTCTCAGGATGTGCTATCTAACATTGTGAGTAGGCCTTAGAGACAGATGTATTTATTGGAGAAAATAAAACGAAGAAGGTACTATCATTCTTGTGCTCGTTAGACCCTTGCTAGTTAGATGGTGTACATTCTTTGCTAATCTAGCTTTGCTCCCAGACCCTTTCTGCTATGTTCCGTTTCCTCCAAAGCCTCTCCTATGTAGGATCTCATTACCCCAATGTCTTTTCTCTTCGGAGTCCATCTCCACCCAGGACTCTGGAGCTTCTCCCTTCTTCCTGCAGAAACACAATCTCTTGGAGGGTCAGTTTACTTCTTGCAATGCCCTTATTTCCTCATATCAAGCACTCTTCTGCATGGAAAACTGGCGTTCTCAAACTATTCCACGCTATACTAGCTTCATATGAGGTTCATAGATGCTCCAGCGAAGTCTTTGTCCCTGAGTTTGGCAAACATAGCCGCCCAGTGCTTGCTTTGAGAGAATCACATGAAAGATTCTGAGAAGTACGTTAAGCTGCATTTACTGCAATCATTTCATGCTTTTTTTTTTTTTTTTTTTTTTTTTTTTTTTTTTGCTGTGCGACACTTCTCTCATTGCACACCTGTTGGCCCTGCCAGTTCTGCAGGCTCAGTCTGGGACTCTGGTGCGGTAGAAGGAACACCAGACTTAGGATAAAAGAAACTTTGTGTGGGCCGGGCGGTGGTGGCGCACGCCTTTAATTCCAACACTCGGGAGGCAGAGGCAGGCGGATCTCTGTGAGTTCGAGACCAGCCTGGTCTACAAGAGCTAGTTCCAGGACAGGCTCCAAAGCCACAGAGAAACCCTGTCTCGAAAAACCAAAAAAAAAAAAAAAAAAAAAGAAATTTTGTGTGGCCTCCTGCTCCTCCTTGGAGTAACTGCTTTCCATTTGCAAAGTAAATTGATAGGTCTGGTAGTTTCGTTCAGAGCTGAGGCTGGAGCAGTTTAAAAACTGGAGCTGAGTGTTTATCCAAGAATAAAGGCAGAGCACTGACAGGCAAGCAGAGAGATCCTCCATGATCTGTCAGAGCTGACCAGACCCCAACACCTACACTCCCCCAGATCCATGACTCCAGGCACATCACAAGCCCTTGTTAGTGGAGTTGATAATGCCGGGTCCACAGTGGGGCCTAAGAGAAGGTGATGTGAGATTGTGCTTACAAATCTCAACCTATTGCTTGGTCTCAAAGGAACATAGCTGCTATTATCACCATAGCAACATTGTTGTAGTAAGGATGCCCTAAAAAGAAAACTGAAGGCACCATGGAAATTAAATAGCGTGTGATTTAAATAGCATGTATTTGCTTACATCAGGCTTGCTCCTTCTTACCTCTCTGGTCCTCTAGTAAGCGTGTTTCAGTTCCATCCATTCCCGGAAGCACAGAGGCCCTTTCCCACCTCAGGTCTCCATCTCTGCTCTTAGCAGAGCCAAACAAAGCACAGCTGCTGTGATGACCATTCTTGGTCATCAATTGGATATATCTGGAATGAACTATAATCCAGATATGGAGGGCACACCTGTGAGAGATTTTCTGCCTCGTTTAAAGTGGGTGAATTCATTTCTAGTTCAGACTTTTGAGGTAAGGGGAGATACACCTTTGATCTGAATGGAAAGGCTGGGAGACACACACTTTTAATACCATTCTTGAGGTGGAAAGACATACCTTTAGTGTGGGCCATACCTTCTGCTGGAAATCTGTATAAGGACATAAAAGAAGGAAGCATTTGCTCTTTTCCTGCTTGCCCTCACCTTGCTAGTATATTCATTCCTTCACTGACAATGGGGTCTACTTCTTCAGGATTCCAGCATATACAAAAGACCAGCCGAGACATGCAGCCTAGTGGGACTGAGCAACTACTAGATTCCTGGACTTTCTGTTCACAGCCAGCCATTGTTAGATTAGCTAGGCTGCAGACTATAAGTCATTCCAGTAAAAATATATATATATATATATGTGTGTGTGTGTGTGTGTGTGTGTGTATGTATATATATATATATATATATATATAAATCTCTACCTATCTATCTACATATAGATGCCATATATAAATCTATAGATAGATAGATAGATAGATAGATAGATAGATAAATAGATAAATAGATAGGTAGATTCAGTCTATAAGTTCTGTGACTCTCAAGAACTTTGGATAATACAGTTCCCTTCTTCCATACAGGGCACTGTTTCTATAATAACCTTCATTAAGAGGTAAGGTTATGAGCATAGGGTCAGGTGCTTTAGAGCAGTGTAAGACAGTCTGAGTCTTGGAAGATCATACTAGACATTTGTGCTATTTACGCCAGATTCCCCACTCCCAGCCCAGCCTAATTTTCCTCCAGCCTCCCCCTGAGATAATTAGGTGATGTTTTCCCCTCCAAGGCTTTCCTCTACACTCTTCTCTTTCTAGATGCCCTCCAGGACCTACACTCCCTATCTGTTTCCTCTGCAGAAAAGCCTGGCCCTCTTTGTTTTAGACCCACAACTGTTCACCTTCTGTGTCCACCCAGGTGTTTTGCCGAACAAAGAGCCTAGTGCCGAAGAGGAATGCCTGCCTCCGGGGAAGATGCAGCTGTGGTCTGTTAGGACTTGAAATATTAGCTTTCCTCTTCTCCACTGCAATTCTAGTTCCTATGGAAACATGCCCAAGAGAGGGGTGACACCACAAGACAAGCTCGCTGGATGGAAAAGTGCAGCAGAGATTTAGAAGATGCACGGAGTGGAACATGGTGGAACCAGAGGCCGGCAACCGGACGGCATGGCTTTGCCAGTAGACTAGCTGGGTGAAGCCTGGGAGGGGATGGGGAGGGCAGTGGAGGAGGAAACTGAGGTCTGGCGGTAGAATGGGACCCAGAGCCTTGATGGCAGGTTAATGCTGAGGGTGTAGGGGATCAAACACTGATAGGCAGAGAGGCTAAGGAAGAATCCTAAGTGTTGAACTGGGGATAGCTGGCACAGTTCCAGGCTCCTGGGACAAGAGTGATGGTCGTATTAATACCAGGCTCCTTCCTCTGCAACTCTTACTACCATTACTAATAGAAGCACTCACCAAGCGTGGGCAGTGTGTCAGACACTTGCTGAGAACTTGATGTGGACCCTAGTTCGTGCTGTGATGCTCTAACAGAATAGTACATAGGCTGGAATTTGTTGTTGTTGTTGTTGTTTGTTTGTTTGTTTGTTTGTTTTGAGACAGGGTTTCTCTGTAGCTTTGGAGCCTATCCTGGAACTTTTTCTGTAAACCAGGCCGTCCTGGAACTCACAGAGATCTGCCTGCCTCCTGAGTGCTAGGATTAAAGAAGTGTGCCACCACTTCCTGGCTTTTCTTTTTTCTTTTATTGAAAAGAAAGGGTTGCTTGTTACCCCAGTGAGAACTCCTTTGGAGAAAAGTAACTTTTCATTTGCAAGTGATTATAAGTTGGAGACACCTCTGGTTTAGGGGTGGTGGCAGGTGTCTACTGCTGTCATCTCTAGGACACCATCTGGAGCAGGCCCTGTGCATGCTGCCTGTCTCAGTGATACTCTGTGCCTTGGTCTGTTGTTGTCTTTAGAAGGCCTTGTTTTCTTGGCATTCCTGTCCCCTCTGGCTCTTGCACTCTTTCGGCCCCTCTTCCTCAGAGTTCCCTGAACACTGAGGGGAGGGATTTGATGGAGATAGCCCATTTAGGGGTATGTTTTCCAAGGTCTTTCAATCTTTAAGTATTGTCGGCCTGTGGGTCTCTGTATTTGTTCCTATCTGCTGCAGGAGGAAGCGTCTCTGATGATGACATTGATCTATGAGTATAGCAGAATGTCACTGGGAGTCATTTAGTTGCTATGTTCCTGTAGTAGACAGTAGCATTTTGTTTTAAGCTACGTCCCCAGGCTATCTTGTCTCAGGTTCTTGGTCACCCAAAAAGCATTGAGTATGGGTTCCATTTTGCGGTGTGGGCCCTAGGTCAGATCAGGTGTTGGTTGGTTACTTTCATAAACCAATGGCACCATTGCTCTGACACATCTTGCAGGCAGGACACCCTTGCAGATCGAAGGGCTCATAGCTGGGTCTGTATTTACATTGCTCCCCGGTAGCATGCAGAATGCTTTCTGGTACCAAGAACTTTTCGTAAGGGTGAAGGATCTAGTTAGGCACAAACTCAACTTCGCAGTGTTCAATGAGTTTTGTAGGTGTTGTCTTCAGCAATAGGGCCTTGCTGTAGGTTTGTGAAGAGCAACCTATAGCTTTGGCAACAGCCAGGGTTGTTTGGGGTTTCCCATGGGACCCCTTTGGTCAATAATTCAATTATATGTATGCCAGGTGGTGGTGACACACACCTTTAATCCCAGCACTCTGGAGGCAGAGGCAGGTGGCTATCAGTGAGTTTAAGGCCAGCCTGGTCTACAGAGTGAGTTCCAGGAAGCCAAGGCTACAGAGAAACCCTGTCTCTAAAACAACAACATCAAAGCAAACAAACAAACAAAAACTCAATTAGTTGTAACCCATTCCTGGTACTGAAAGCCTCATTTGGTGACAAGATATAGAGTTGGGGCTTTGTCTCTCTCATTATTTGGCAATTTTATATTGATCACTTTCATATATGTCTATATTTTAGGAAGATTCCATACTACTCCTCAAATGACGTTAATTTTAGCTGTTTCTTCCTGTATTCCCTCCCTAGTCTCCCTCATCCATCCCCCTCCCTGCTTGATCCTCCTACCCCAGTCCTTCCTACCCCACCTCATCCATCTATAACTATATGTTTTATTTTGGACTTGGAAATTTATAATGAACAGAAACTTACTCGCTCCTGGTCCTGGGGGATGGGAAGTCAAAGAGCAAGAGGCATCTAGAAGGGGCTTGTTATTATAGCCTATGAAAGGCAAAACAGAGAGAGAGAGAGAGAGAGAGAGAGAGAGAGAGAGAGAGAGAGAGAGAGAGAGAGAGAGAGAGAGAGAGGAGGGATCCCAATACCCTTCCATATGGAATGAACTCATTCCTGTGATAATGAAGTTAATCTATCCACGAGGGTGCTGTCCCTAAGACCTAAATACCTAAGATCCATTAGGCCCCACTTCCTAATATTGTCACATGGGGATTAAAGTCCTAGCACATGAGTTTTTCAAGCCATAGCAGCATACATCATGAGAGAAAGTGGTACCATCTAGTTCCATATGGAATATATCATCATCCAGTTTTCCAGACAGGAATACAATAACTTTTCCCAGTTTTCAGAGACAGCAAAAGCATATCATTACAATTTTAAGTACTGAAATCATGAGTCCAGTTTGGTACACGCTGAGCTTGAATATCCTGTGGCATGTCCTAGTGGGAATCCACCAGTCGCAGATGAAAAGGCAGATCTGAATTCAGAAGAAAAGCCTGGACAAGAGATCCAGTCATCTGTGCAGAAGTGGTAGAGAGGCCATGGGGTCAGGACGTTAGGAAAAGGAAAAGAGGACCGAGATGAGCACTGAGGCTATAATGTTCCAAAGAAACTGCACTAAGGGAGTGGCCAGAGGCTGGGGAACGTAGATGGGGAGTTGCAGGGTCTGGCACAAGGAGGTGGGGGGGTGTGAAGTGCTTCTGGGGGAAACAAGGCAGGTGGGGCACACGCCGCCGGTCAGAGGGTGTGAGGAAGACTGTCAGGTAAAGGTCACAACAGAAGGAGGGGCAAAGAAGGCAAGAAGGTAAATGCAGAAGACAATTTTAAGATGTAATAATAGGGGCTGGAGAGATGGCTCAAAGGTTAAGAGCACTGACTGCTCTTCCAGAGGTCCTGAGTTCAATTCCCAGCAACCACATGGTGGCTCACAGCCATCTGGTAATGAGACCTGGCGCCCCCCTTCTGGCTTGCGGGCACACATGGAAGGAATGCTGTACACATAATAAATAAATATTTAAAAAAATATGTAATAATGATAAGGAGGGAAAGGGAGGGAGAGGGAGGGAGGCAGGCAGGCAGAGTAATATCTCAATAAGGATTTTTTGTTTGTTTGTTTTTGTTTTTCTATACAGGGTTTCTCTATGTATCCTTGATTGCCCTGAAACTCCCTCTGTAGACCAGGTTGGCCTTGAACTCGGAGATACTGCCTCTGCCTCCCAAGTGCTAGGATTAAAGGTGTGCGCCACCACTGCCTGGCTCAATAAGGATTTAGAGGGCTTCCTTAAAAATCAATAAATAAAATAAAATAAAATAAAATAAAAACTAGGGCTGGAGATATGGCTCAGTGGTAGAGTGCTTGCCCAGTATGTGGCAGGCCCTGGGTTCCATCCCTATCACCATACACATACACACAGACACACACACACACACAAACACACACACACACACACACACACACAGAGAATATGGAAATTTTTAAGCTGTTTCAAAGCTGAAAGGAATGTGCTAAAGAGGTCAAAGACACAAAGCACAAGAGGAAACAGGGCAGTTTCCCAAAGAAACAGATAGCCTGGCCTGAGAGCTACTGGTATGGTTTGTGGGAGAGACACCTCAGAAAGTCCGGACAGTGCAGAAAGAGCCTATTATAGATGGACCAGTGTGTGGGTAGGGAGGCCTGGATGGCTGCAGATGTCAGTATCTGTTCACACTCGGAAGGCAGAGGTAGGTGGATCTCTGTGAGTTCGAGGCCAGCCTGGTCTACTAGAGCTAGTTCCAGGACAGGCTCCAAAGCTACAGAGAAACCCTGTCTCAAAAAATAAAAAAATAAATAAATAAATAAATAAATAAATAAACAGAGAAAGTGAAGCTGAAGCCAGAACTGGTAAGAGAAGCCTCGGAAGTGACACTGTGTGTTAAGCAGTCTGGTGGCAAAGCGATGACCTGTGGGACTGGGGCTGTTGTGTGCAGGACCTGAGCAGTGGAGAGAAATGGAACAAGGCTGCAGAGGATATTGAACGTGACGCATCAGCCCATCTAGTCTGGATAGTTCCCAAATTAGATCAGGGGGACCAAAAAGATTGAGACCCTTTTGCTTTATGCAAAAACAAGCAACAAACCAAAGGCAAATCATGAACATGGTGGCAAGCACAGACAAGCCTAGCACGGGGAGGGGGATCCAGGAGCATCCCTGAAGCTTACTGGCTAAGCCAGCCTGGCCAATTGGTAAGCACCACAATTCCTTTTCAGTTTGATGTGTGTGTGTGTGTGTGTGTCCATATATGGCATACACTGTGGAGGCCCAAAAATATGAGTCTATTTCTACTTTGTCTGATTGGAGGTTGCTCAAAGTGGCTGACAAGCAGTAGTTGTGTGTCCCAACTCAGGAGGTGATTACTTAATTTTATTACATTAAGATAGCCCATACAAGTAGGTCCATTCAGTCCTGACAGGTGGTCAGGATATGCAAATGTACTTCTTCTCCTTCTTTTGTAACTATGAGGTCACCTGGGGAGTGGCTGCCTTCAGGATATGTGGTCTAGGGTAGCTTCACAGCCTAAACAACAAAATGCTAATGATTTGATGTCTCGAAGTGTTAAAGTGATTAACTGTTTGAGTTGTCCTATGTATCATGTTAATAAAATCTTTTGTTACATCCCCTCTCCCCCCCCCCATTTGTATTGGGTATAAAAGCATATGGAAAAATAAACACGGGCAATTTCAATATTGCTCTCCCGATACTTTCTATGGTTTCTATTCTTATTATTTTTCATGTGTCTTCATATTCTTTACTTATATTTCAAAAACCTCATGCACCTACCCTGGCAAGAGGTATTTTTGTCTAGTCTGGTTCACGACAACACACACATGAACAAGCACATGAGCATATCACAGCACACAAGCAAAGGTTTCAGAAAAAAATTGCAGAAACTGGTTCTCTCCTTCCACTACGTGGATTTCAGGGATTAAACTCCAGTGTCCATTGAGGGCAAGTGCCCTTACCCACTGAGCTTCAAGCTCCAGGTTTAGTTAGAGACTCTGGGAATAGAAGGTGGAGATCAATAGAAGAAAACACCTGATATTGTCATCTGGCCTCCACATGTGCACACATATAATACACACAAACACACACATGCCAAAATAAAGAACAAAAAATTTAAATCATTTTTTAAAAGCAAATGGCGGTAAATTAAACACAGCATTTATCTCAGCAATCTCCACAAACCTTTTTGGAACAGCAGAAAGTGGATTTTTCTTAAGCCCACAAATCCAGATGAAAAGAGAAATGGGAACAGAGATAGCAACAGCTGGCTACATTTTGAAAGCTGATGGCAGATGAGTAATAGTCACTAAATC